>NC_035448.2:91052545-91420029 GCF_002127325.2 Helianthus annuus
AAAGGATCAAGCCCATAAGGGTTAGGGCTTTAGAGATTATTATTCAGACAGATCTCACGTTGCGTATTCGCGCTGCACAAAGAGAAGCTCTTAAGAAAGAGAACATTAAAGCTTTATATCTCCGAGGAATGGAGAAAAAGTTGGTACCCAACGAGGAAGGAACCTTGTATTTTATGGGACGTATTTGGGTTCCTTTTTTTGGTGGTCTTAGAGAGGTCATTTTTGATGAAGCTCATAAATCGAGGTACTAGATCCATCCAGGATCGGACAAGATATACCAAGATTTGAAAGATTATTATTGGTGGCCAAGACTTAAGGGTGATGTTGCTACTTATGTTGGGAAGTGTTTGACTTATGCCAAGGTAAAGGCCGAGTATCAGAGGCCTTCAAGTCTTCGGCAACAGCCAGAAATACCCATGTGGAAGTGGGAGCAAATTTCTATGGACTTCCTAACCAAGTTGCCCAGAACTCCCAGAGGTCATGATACGATTTGGGTAATCGTGGACTGATTGACAAAGTCTGCGCACTTCTTGCCAATTAGAGAAAAGGATAACACTGGTAAGCTGGCTAAGCTTTACCTAAGAGAGATAGTTGCACGTCATGGAGTGCCTATCTCGATTATATTAGACAGAGATGGACGGTTTATGTTAAGGATTTGGCAATCCTTCTAGGAAGCTATTGGTTCTCAGTTGAATCTGAGTACAACTTTTCACCCGTAGATGGACGGGCAAAGCGAGAGAACGATTCAGACGCTAGAAAATATGCTACGTGCTTGTGTAATGGATTTAGGTGGCAGTTTGGATACTCATCTGCCTTTGGTTGAGTTTTCCTATAACAACAGCTACCATACAAGCATTCAAGCTGCATCGTTCGAGGCTCTCTAGGGACGCAAGTGCCGATCACTGTTATGCTGGGCAGATGCAGGTGATAGGCAGATGGTTGGTCTCGAACTGGTCCAAGAAACAACTGATAAGATCATGTAGATCCAAGAGCGCATCAAGGCGGCTCGTGATCGATAGAAGAGTTATGCAGACCAAAGACGAAAACCTTTGGAATTTGAAGTGGGTGATATGGTTCTGTTAAAAGTTGCACCTTGGAAAGGTGTGGCACGCTTTGGGAAGCGTGGTAAGTTAAACCCACGTTATATCGAGCCGTTCAGAATTTTGGAAAGAGTTGGTTCTGTAGCGTACAAGTTGGAGCTACCAGCAGAACTAAATGGTGTTCATGATACATTCCATGTATCTAATCTGAAGAAAAGTCCAACTCAAGAGACAGTGGTCATCCCTGCGAATGAAGTGCACATCGACGACACACTCCACTTTACCGAAGAACCCGTTGAGGTTTTTTGGGTAAAGGGTTACCCCGGTGATTTTATACCAAAAACAAACCAAGTAGAAGGCTGAAAATGCCCCCTAGTTCTCTGAGTGACATACCACCACAGAGTTCAACCACAAAACAAACAAAACAGAAAACCAATTACATGATAAAAAAAACAAACATTGGTCTTCAGTCTTCATCCAAGAATTCTTCCTTTTCCATCTTCCACTCTTCTAAGAACCGTTGAACATTCAAACTTTGCTTGTACTTGAAGGAGATCAGCTTTGTTCTAACCGTGCTAATAACAATATCAGCCGTCTTCTCTGGAGGTCTTAATCGATTACTAAAAAATCTAGCGTTTCTTTCACTCCAAATAACATAAGCTGCGGCCGCCACTATCAATCTACCTGCCACTGAAACAACCGTTTTCGAGTTTGCTCTGGAGATTAACCATTCCGAGATATCCTCCCAAGAGTCCGAAGCCATATCCATGTCTATTTTCTGCCGAACCTTATGCCAAACTGATGACGAGTAGGGGCATTCAAAAAACAAATGCTCATGTGTTTCCAAACCCGTATGACATAATAAGCAACACATCAAATTCATAGAACCCGTAACTAACTGATTCCACCTCAGAATTCTATCTTGAGTCCACAATTTCTTTTTAAATATCAGCCAAGTCATGAAAGCATGTTTAGGAATATTAAAGGCGGACCAGATTACCTTCGACCACCGAATCTGCTGATCACGAGTCCGGATAGTATCCCACACTTCTCTAGACGAAAACGGGACAAGCTTTTCTTCAAAATTCTTCCATACCACCCTATCTTGCGTGATAGATAACGTTAACGGCTGGAGCTGAAACAAACTCGGATATTGGCTCCTCCATTCTTCCGGCCACTCCCAGCGACCATTTATAAAAGCTTCTGTAACTTTTGACATAACCGAAAATCCATAACGAGCCAATTGACGCGGAGTAACTACATGATATAACGGGCATTCATTCGACCATTTATCAAACCACAGATATGTATTTTGCCCATTACCAATCTTTTTCCACATATGCTCTCGAAACACATCACGACCCAGAGGAGTAGTGTTAAGCTTGTCAAGGTTCAATGGAATACACGTCACGACCCAGAGTTTACTTGGGAGCGTGAAGACCGTATGAAAGCAAAATACCCACATTTGTTCCCTAACTCCCCTGCAGCTAGTAGTAAAGCATAAAATTTTGGGACGAAATTTTCTTAACAGGGGGAGAATGTCACACCCCCAAAATACCACATGCGGAAACCCCCGCGAGGCGTGTGGCGTACCAAGATCTAGCCACTAATCACATTGAACTCATAACAAGATTTCAAATAAAAACTTTCATTCATTAAAATAAAGTGTTACAAAACATTAAACGTAATTCAACGTATTCAGCGGAAGCATAACACATTAGTTAAGTATTTCATAAACCATGTGCATGAAAACCATTAGACTTGTCTCGCGATTCCATGTATCTCGACCCATGACCACTCCAACCTCCCAGACAGCAAGTTCCACATCTACACACATCTATAACCTGCGAGCATGTAAACAAGTGTATCAGACAACGCTGGTGAGTTCACAGTTTTATGAAAACGTTTGGTTACCAAGTGTTTAATCCAGTTTAATAACAATTCCGCAAGTAATGTTGATAATAACTCGAGTACCGTACAAGATGGCTCCAGATTGTTTTGCCCATCCCCAATGCCCCCTATCTAAGCATTGGTCATGATCAAGGTCATTAGTTCACGCCCGTCCTCTCAGGTACGATCTGAGGTTGCCAAGACTAATAGCGCTATCAACTAATACCCTGTTACCTCTCAGGTAACTATTCGGTAGAAGATGGGACTTAAGGTGATAGGAAATGAGTGTATTATCCAACATTCCAGTTTTTACCCAAAAGACTTATTCCTCCCAGGAATACCCATTTGACTGTCCCACCCACCGGGACGCATGCTCAAGAGAAGTGAACTCACCTTTGATTTGCTCGGTATGTTAAGTTACCCATCCAAGTTGGTCAACCCAAACCCTACCGTGGTTACCAATCAAAATCAGTTTCATAATCAACCAAGTCACGTATTTTACACAGCTTGCATTCATCACAAGATCACCGTATATCACATAGCAAGTACTTAGTTCTCATATAAGTCCACATCCCATGTGTAAGTCTCATAATAACATTTAACAGATGAATTGGCTACTCACACGAGTCAAGTCAAGATCCTCATTTCCAGTTAACATTATTATCATGCAACAAACAGAATTTTACAAACACAAGTGTCCATCATCATATATATCATAAACTGTTCTGTTTGTTTACACAATTGCAACATCCCCACGAAGGACCTATTCTTCGTGGGATGCTCTTATGGCGAAGAATCACATGGCGAAGGACTATCCTTCATCGAGATGGGGTTTGACGAAGAACCCTAGTGGTTCGTCAGGAAATAGTCAACGAAGAATCAACTATTTGTCGTCTTGGGGTTTGACGAAGAACCCTCTGGCGAAGGACTATTCTTCGTCGAGATTGAGGGTGACGAAGAACCATAATGGTTCGTCAAGAATCAGTCAACGAAGAATCAATTCTTCGTCGGACTAGATTCTTCATGGGGGAAGTCCTTCGTCGCCCCTCATCAAACAGTTATAATTCCCTTAATCTCCTAACGACAGTTAACAATTCTTTGGCATGATTATAGGATCAAACAACAGTTATTTATACACATTTAAGCAAACCTTAATTGTTGTTCATCATCATCGATCATCAATAGCATTCAGCATTCAAAAATCAATATTCAGTTGGATCGAATAGCACAAACATCATCTACTACGGAACCCTAGTTCATTGTCATATGATCACAGTCGCACAATCAGATTCATCAATATCATACTGATTAACCCTAGGTTTAAACATCATAATTAATTACCAATTCCATACACATCAATACACATCAGTATGTGAGCAAAACACCAACGAATGTAACATAAGCACGTAAACAGAACATCAATGGATATAAGTTAGATCAATGATGAACATACTAACCAAGTACGAGAATATGAGAGATGATACTTCGAATGGTGAGGGGTTTTCGGCCAGGGAAGTTGTCGCCAATCCATGGGAGGAGAAGAGGAGAATACTAGGGTTTGCAATAGATATTGAAAGGGAATTGCTATGTAAACGTAACTGCTAATGCCCATACAAAAGGGTAACGGGTTGGGCTCGGTCCGGGTTCGAGTACCATGGGCCGAGAAAGCAAGGGAATGGACGAGTCGAGAGAAGTGTGCGACCTCAGGCCCAAGTGTATGTGTGTGCGGCTCAATCATAAAACATAAACACTTAATAATTTCTATGCATTCTTTCTAGACGTTCAACCATAGCAAACACTTTTAATAAATGCACATAACGAACACATGTTGACAACGTATGACTACGGAACATGAATAGATATGACACGTACATAAAGAACCGTGGAAATCCGGGTTGTCACATCATCCCCAACTTGAAAGAAATTTCGTCCCGAAATTTGATAAATAACCTAAAACAGCAAGGTGTTGGATCAGGATGACTGTGGATCTTCCTCGGGTGCCACATCATCCCCAACTTGAAAAGGAATTTCGTCCCAAAATTCACCAGTCTTATAAGAATTTGGTTATGCCGTTTTGAACAGTTGCGGATACTTGAGCTTCATCTGATCTTCGCGTTCCCACGTGAACGCCGGTCCACGTCTTGAGTTCCAACGAACTCTCGCGATTGGAATTCGACTGTGCTTACGAACCTTAACTTCCCGATCCATGATTTCAATATGGTTCTCAACCTATGGCGACTCATCATCGATCTATGGTTCTTGCAAAGAAGCCGCATGTGTTTTGTCGGACAAACAATTCTTCGGATTTGAGACGTGAACAACAACGTGAACGTTGCCCAGTTTGTGGGATAACTTGAGTTTGTAGGCCACCTTGTCGATTCTCTCCAGAATTCCGAATGGCCCAACGTATCGTGAATTTATTTTTCTGCGCATCCCAAAGCGCACTTCACCCTCCCAGGGTGAAACTTCCAACGCAACATAGTTGCCCTCTGCGAATTCTAGGGGTTGCCTATGCTTAACAGCTTTTCTAACGGCCATGCACTGCCGCCACACGATTTCCAATCCAAACAATATTCCCAAGAGTTTCGAGTACAAGTCCTGGACCTGTGATTAGGTTGTCAACCTCCTCAGTCCAACAAAGAGGAGATCAGCATTGTTGCCTGTACCATGCCTCGAACGAATCTGCTTGAATATTGGGATGATAACTGTCGTTGGTGGAACACTCTACCAGGGGTATATGTCTTTCCTAACCTTTACCAAATTCAATCACACATGCTCACAGCATGTCTTTAGTTGTTTAGATGGTTTGCTCACTTTAGGCGTTCCGTCAGAGGACGATAAACAGTTCTTCTGTTTACACGTGAGCCAAAAGGTTTGTGCATCGCCTACCACAAGTTGGATATAAATACAGACCACAATCAGAGGTAATAGGAGTTGGCACCTTGTGCCTAGGAACCGCCTCTCTTGGAGAAATATTCACAAGCTGCGAAGACTTGTCAGTTTCCTTGATTGCAAGAAAGTGTGCTGGTTACGTGAGTCAGTCAACGTTCACCCAGGTGGTATCATTTTTGTTTTGAGTTTTAGGTAGTCCTGTGACAAAATCCATGGCAGTCTGTTCCCTTTTCCATATGGGTGTTCCTGGTTGCTGATACAAACCAGAGGGTTTCTGATATTACACCTTGACTTTCGCACAAGAACATCGTTCACATTCATTGTTATGTGGGCCTTCATGCCCAGTCACCAGTACAAGATCCTTAGATCCTAATACATTCCGTCAAAAATCCAGACGAGTGGAATATCGGGACTTGTGTGCTTTGCCCAACACAGATTCCCAAGGTTGCCGTATAGTGGGACCCATATCCGCCCTAATAGGTAGCGAATACCGTCCAACTTCTGCCAGAAGTTGTTTCCCATGCCCCGCATAGGTTCAACTTGAAGGTTCTCTTCCTTAGATGCTTGGGTTTGGGCAGAATGAATCTGGTCAGGTGGGTTACAGTCGATGGTGAGCTGCAAAGCTCGTGAACGTTTAGCTTTCACAGTCGTAATCGTTTAAGAGTTCCCTTCAGCGTCGCCATCGCATGTTTAGTTCTTTCTAATCAAAGATACACTGAAGGCCCTTGTGATCGGTGTAAATAGCGCCTGTGGTACCATACAGGGAACACCTCAAGTTTCTAAGTCCAAAGTCCATGGCTTCCATCCCGGGTTGTGAGTCGTGCAATTCTTCTTGTAAATCTACAACTGTTGAGAAATGTAAGCTGTTACTTTCTCGCGTTGCACCCGCACACAACCGAGACCCTGAGTCAACATGATACACTACTAGATCACCTGTACCATCGGGTAAGAACAATATTCAGTGCATTACATAGTTTAGTTTCGAAGCTAAAAAGACGTTCTCCTGTTCTATCCTCTATGAATACACAGCACCCTGCTATGTTTAAGCGATAAAAGCTGTACGATCTTCGAAAATCTCTTGATGAATCTGTGACGGTGCTTAGCGAGACCAAGAAATTGCTGCTCCTTCAACGGACTCTTTAGTAACTAATTTCTAGTAGAACGGATCTTAGCGGGATCCACGTGTATTCCCAATTCGTTGACTATGTGACCAAGAAAGTGTACCTCTCGAGTCCAGAAGTCACGCTTAACAAGACGTCGCGTGGAGTGGCTCCTCCCTCAGGAGCTCTAAGATAAGATACAAGTGCCACTCATGGTGTTCCTTTCTCCTTGAAATGGTTCAAAACGTCATCAATAAACACGGTTGTTTCATGTGATCCATAAGCTGCTGGTGTGTTGATTAACCCAAAGGTCACGGAATACTAAGCCGTAATGGCCGTACTACGTTTGATATGCCTTTTAGGAACATTCTCCCCTTGGACTTCCATCTAATGATAGTTCGTTCGTTAGTGGACCCTCAAATAGGAGCTTGACCCTCGCAACTGGTTAACAGGTTGTCAATACATGGTCGAGGCGAACGGTTCTTGACTGTCACCTTGTTGAGTTCTCGATAATCAGTACACATATGAAAAGGCTTATCTTCACGGATATAACTGGGACTCCCCAAAGTGAAAAAAAAAATAGGTCCGACAAAACTCCTATCCAACAGTTTCTGTAGTTGATTAAATAGTTCTTGTAACCCTCCTGGTGCAAGACGGTAAGGAGTATTAGTAATCAGGGCTGCCTCTGGCGTGAGATCAAACTGAGATTCTTCCTAACAGTTGTGGAAGTAAACCTGAAAGTTCTTTGGGTAGCACGTCGAGAGAAATCACAAACAATTGGTGGATCCTCGATCCTCTTTTCCTTAGCGTTGACATCAGTAACGGTTGCTAACATAGCGGGGTAATCCCTCCGTAGACACTTCTGGGCTACATTGCTGAAATGATACTAACCTTTGCACCACTCTAACACTTTAGGATAGATAACGATTCTCCACTAGGGAGAGGGATACGCAAAATTTTCTCCTTACAAAGTATATCAGTGCGATATCTGAATAACCAATCCACACTAACTACTGCATCGAAACTATCAAGGGTAGTAGATGGAAAGTCGATGTCGAACACTTGACCCACAAGGTCGAGTTTGCATCCCAACGAACATATGAGGCTTCAATTGACTTGCCATCGGCTGATTCTACAACAGGTTCGGTTTCAAGAAATGTCGGTGTCCAACAAAACAGGGGAAGAAAAGTTATTCACAAAACGTACAAGTCACTATGTTGTTATCAGACCTGGCATCACCCACGCCAGCCGTAAGTACTCCTCTACTAGCACCATTTTCACCGTCGTTGTTATCGTCGAAGTCTCCTTCATTCCCATACTGAAGATTTTGATTATGAATACTTTGTTGCTACCATGGCCATTGCTTCTAATGTTGGTGCTTTGTAAACATTCCTCTACAATCTTTTGCCAATAGGGTCCACCTTTTCGCTGTTCTTGTCACGTCCTAGGGTACTACCCAGACCACTGATAACTACACGTTCCATACTCCAGTTAATTGTCAGCGTTTATGCCCCGATTGATTCGTAAGAGTTGGCTCCCAAGGGTTGCCGACTGGGGTTAGGGGCTCGATTGAAATCAGTCTGCTGGTGTTCGTCGTCGCAAAGCGGTGTCGTCCTCATACTAGGGTTGGTAATGTATCACGTTCACCTACTTATCCATCGGCCTTATGAGTCGATTGAACAATACACGGTAAGTTGCTAGAGAGCATAGAAGTGATCATACTTCGGGATTTGAGGCGTCAATACGTCAGGTTCACATATTCGGGAAAAGTAAGGAAAGTACAGACCAAACGTTCAACGATTCGACAACTAGCTCAGAGGTGTTCGCACTAGCACCTAACTTTCTCATACGGGTCCCTAAGCGTTCAGATACATGTTTAAGCAACGCCTAATATCAACGTGATTCGTAAGGATTTAGAGGGAAGTGAAAAGATCACGCTCGGGTAGCAGGCAGTCATCGCTATTACTCCTATAGATTTGTTATGTTTCTCATTAGATCGAATAACGAAACAGAACCCCTTTTTTACTTGTTACGCCTCACTGGGACTCACATGCACCCCACATTATTAGTATGTATGCACCCACAATAATATTGTGATTTGCATGCTCATCTCAGTTCCTCCTAACTCGTGTTAAATGGTTCCTCAACTCAAATGTCAACAGAGGTTATCAAAACGACAAGATCAGAGAAATGTAAGGACTACGAAATACTAGCAATGCATCATACTGTAAACAAGAAACTCATGTAATTATGCTATAGTGACGAGTGTGTGTCCGTATGCTACATCATAAACAAGTGTACACTAATCATGTAATGTATACCACAGGTGAAAAGACGAACCTTGCAATCTGGAGCTGAGTGTCATGGTTGTATTCACGTAGTCAGAACTGTTCGGTTATAGTCTGGTTTTATAAAAACATTTTTAAAACCAAGTTCACAATAACCTAGCTCTGATACCAATCTGGCACACCCCCAAAATACCACATGCGGAAACCCCCGTGTCACACCCCGACCGCGTAAAACAACAAACCGCGGCGGAAACGTCAGGGAGTGGAGCGATAGAATTATTGTTTCACAGCCAGGGAATTTAAAGTTTAGTTTTATTTGAAATAAAAAGGATTACATTGTCTTAAAACAAAGGAAACAAAGAGTACATAACATAATTAAACTATTCTTGCTTCGTTTTATGTCACTAAGGCCCGACTCTGCCTAAGTGTATCCTGATCAACCCTATGCATCAGGTCCTGAAAACACTTGTGAAAATAGGTAGGTCAGCATAAAAATGCCTGTGAGATACATAGGTTTTGTTTATGCATAATTCATGACTTGTAAGTTATAAGAAAGTGTTTAACAAAAGTTAGTCATGAATGTTGTAAAATGTTTTCCTTTGCAAATCAAACGAAAATCGGTAGTCGTATAAGTTATGTTGTTTGTAAATCAATGTCTTGTGAAAATAAGTCATTTGTATAAAGTGTAACATGTTCTTGTTGAAATGATTTAGATAACGCTACGATATGTAATATCATATAAGCACTTATATATAGGAACTACTAGCGGCGTATCCACCATGCTTTTATCATATTACCCATGTCTCGTTACGTAAATCACTTACCAAATAAACACCAAAATGTCTTGTTTAAACCCATGTCAAAATGTTTATGTGTAAACAAAGTCTAGTATCAATTGTAAATCACGTATGGTATAAACAAATAGTGTGTATGGCAAGCGAAAAGTATCAACTTAAACCATATGTATAATATCAATGAATAATCAAATGTTTATGTATGGTGAATAAAAAGTATTTACTCAACCCCATAGGTAAAATATACAAAACAATGTATTTGAAATAAATCAAAAAGTTATGTTTTGCAGAAATAATTGCTTTATTGATACAAACATTTATGTGGTAATGTTAAACGCATTCAAGCCTGCAGACTGTAGGATAAACCTTTAAACACATCAAAGGTTAATTAAAATGTTTTCGGATTCTGTCATTCCTAACGTCCAAACAAACCTAGGATTCCAGGAATGGGGGTTCTCAATTCCCTATGGTACCACTACATACTACCGAGCGGCATGATCAGTGTTAATGAACGTATTTTAGTTTCGTTATACAAACCAAATGTCATACCAAATGTAAGCATGTTATGTGAAAACAATGTACTAAGTATGCTAAGTTAACATACGAAGCAGAAATGTCATGTAAATCAATGTGCTAGCATGCTCAGTAAACATACATAGCAGAAATGTAATATAAATCATTTGATATTGGCGACTTCGACACTCTTGTGAAAACCCAACTGATTTCGTGCATCTCCTACACTCGATTAATCTTGATTATCAACTTAGGGTTTTTCCATTCAATCCTTGGAAGATAATCGGGTGAAATCGGATTAGATTTTGTTTTGAGGATTTCGTTTTTCATTGTTTTTCTGTCTGTTTAGGGGTGTGCGGCTGCTAATTAGGTTTGGCAAAACATTTTCAGCGTATATCCTTTTCAGATTTGGGTTTTGGCAACTATCGGCGCTGATTATACCTTGATTCGGATTGAGTTTGGGTGTTACATCAGATTAGGGTTTCATATTCCTGTGACAATTGACGTTAGGGTGTGCGGCCGCTTATCTTCATCAGGTTCCGGCGTTTCTCCTTTGTCGCTGATTGGATTAGGGTTACGAGTTTTTTTGCTGTGTTTACAAAGTTGCTGCATTGTTGTCGTCTGCGTCTATCTTTCTTTGACGGCTGCTAGGGTTTGTCTAATCTTTCGGGTGACGGCTGCTAGGGTTTGGTCAATATTGGAATGGATGAATGTAACAGTTATGGTGGAAACCAACCGGATCTTCGTGGGAAGCCGCGATTATCGTTTGACGAAATTGCTGCACGTTTTCTTGATGTTGATGGGAACACTTTGCAGCCAAAGCGTGGTGTAACGATTGGAACACAAAATGACGCTAAGTCTTCAAACATCATCGACGATCTCACAAAGGTCACAGTTCCGATTCGCTTGTAAAAACGGGATGTCGATAAATCAGACAACTTTTGGGATTTCCCTAGCAAGTATATGCCAAAATCAGACCTATTTGGTGCATCTTTCTCGGCTGACAACAGGGCTGCCCAAGGTAAAACTTCGGGGACTGCAGATCCTGTCTCCTTCGCTCACATTGTAAAGAATACAAAGGAGAAGGTTAAAGTGAATTTTCGGGCGATGGAATCTGCTAAGAAAGTTGATGGTGCTGATGTTGTTATTCCATTGTCATCGGTTCAACAAGTTACTGATAGGTATGCTAACACTTTGTTTGGATATTTTCTGGGTAAACGGTTGGCATTTCCTGTGGTCGATTACTTTGCTAAAAACAACTGGGCTAAATATGGTCTTTCCCGGCTCATGATGAATGCAAACGGGTTGTTTTTCTTTAAGTTCATGTCTAAGGAAGGGATGAATCAAATGCTAGAGGATGGGCCTTGGCTAATCAGAAGTGTTCCCATAATTTTGAAGGAGTGGTCGCCCTCTATCAAGATGGAAAAAGAGGACATTAAAGTGGTTCCAGTTTGGGTCAAGATGCATGATGTGCCGTTAGCGGCATTTACTGAGGATGGGCTTAGCTTGGTTGCCTCTATGATTGGGACACCTAAGATGTTGGATACGTATACCTCCTCGATGTGTGCTGAATCTTGGGGTAGGAGTAGCTATGCTAGAGCGCTTATTGAAGTGCAAGCGGGGGCTGAGTTAAAAAAGAGTGTTACTGTTGCTATCCCATCTATGGATGGTAGTGGGTATTCAAAGGTGGAAGTCAAGATTGAATATGATTGGGAGCCTCTAAGGTGCTCCTCTTGTTGTGTGTTTGGTCATGATGACAGCTCGTGCCCGAAGAACACTAAGGTATCTTCTAGTGGGGATGCTGAAAAGAATAATGATGAATTTCAGGTTGTAGGGGTCAAGAAGAAGAAAGTGAACAACCAAGGCATTCATATGAAAAATCAGAAGCCTAAGGTAGTTTACAGGCCAATTGTTAACCCTAAACCAAAATCCTCCTCAAAGAGTCCGATGCAGAATCAGGTTTCAACGTCTAACCCGTTTGACATTCTGAAGGATGATATTGGTAATCAGGGAGGTACCACTGTGGGTCGAGTGGAGAAGAAACCGTCGAGTAACAGGCAGGAATCGGATGAGGAGGAGGTTGAAGAAGTATACAATGAAACTAGTGCATTTATGACATCGGGTACTCATCCTTTTTCTTCGAAAGCAGGGGCAAGCACCTCTTCTACCAAGTTCTCTAATGGATAGGCTGTCTGCTTTTCGTCTGAAGGGGCTGCTGTTTTGTGGCTTCTTTATCTTTGATGATGGTGGTTGAGGATTATGTTTTGTGGTTTTGCTTTTTGTGTCTACTAGATGTCGTGTCATGATGTATAGTAGACTAGGTTATGGGGTGTTATAGGTCTTTGGTTTTTGTTTTTGTTTTACATATATGGGGCATGTCTTGTGTAACACCCCCAAAATTCCACCTGCGGAAACCCCGCGAGGCGTGTTACGCATCAGAGTTCGAGCCACCAATCACATTGAACCAATGATAGATATTAAATACATCATGACATTAACTACTAATATAAAATGTCAACATGTTATCAATTCTCAAAAGTTGTGTAGCGGAAGCATGTATTAATTCGTTTAGTAATAGTTTCATGATAACATTCAAAATCAATGTAACGTTTATAAGTCACCCAAGAGTCTCGATCCATGACCACTCCAGCACTCCCAGATAGCAAGTCCATGTTCCAAACGTTAACGACCTACAAGCATGCAAACAAGTGTGTCAGACTACGCTGGTGAGTTCAAAGTGTTGCTTACGTGTTGTGTTACCAGTTATAAGTTAATGCGATTTAATGATGCGTTACGATGTTGCTCAAGTTAGTTACCCTAGGGACTATGCCCTTACGTAACCGAGGAGTGTGCCTCTAAGCAACCCACTATGTTGTTCGGTTAGTTACCCTAGGGGAACCGCCCTTACGTAACCGAGGAGTGTGCCTCTAAACAACCATAGTGAAACCCAGATAATTAGTACCTAATAGCGCTATCAACTAATCACCCCCATTGCCCTCCAGGCAATAACCAAAACCGATTAAGTTATTTACCCAATGTTTCCCTTCCAAATGTTTACCAGTTGTCCCAAACCACCGGGACGCATGCTTGAGAAAATGCAATGAACTCACCTTAGGTTTGCTCGGTTAGACAAATTACTTGTTAAATACGTTCAATACTCACGACCTAGATGAGTATTTGATAGTGGTTAGTTTTACAGTTCGTTTACACATAGATCACATCAATGGTTGTCACGTATGGCATGTATAACAGTAAAACCACAATTCAGGCAAGAACAATGATTACGCACACAGTTGATCCGATAGCACACAGTATTGCGTAGCTCAATCAAGTTACAAAGTCGAATCATAAAGCAATTCCCAATCCGGTTATCCAACCCTAACCGGATTACCCTTACACTATGCAACCGATCCGGATGGCCCAAGTCCATCCGGTTAATATATAATTCATACATCCCATTATTTACTAAAGCGTTTGTTATGAAGTAACCCATTAACTAAACTGTTCGGCCCAGCCCAAACCGAATCATCACTGAGTTTTCGTTTTGGATCCATGTTAACATGCAAAGAGAAAGGGGCACGTGAATCATACACACACATGAAAAAGGTGGGCCAATTATTGGAGGCAGCCACATCATATAATTTTGGGCTCTCATATATCCACAAAAGTGTGGGCCAACATGATCGAGATTAGCAGCAGCAGTTAACAAACTAACTGGGCCTCTTGATTGAATCCATTAGTTCAGTGATAACACACAATCGTTAAATCAAACAGTCTTTATTATCATAATTAAGTGGCCGATTTATCATTAACAATCATGATTCCACCCGGTTCCTACCCGATGACCCCCAACAGTTCACAAGCAATATCAAACATCTAAATCTATTTAGCATATCAATTGAGCACCACATGACCGATTACTTGTTTTTTCATTCTAACAGCCTACTTCTTTCATATAATATAGTTATCGCATATCACCTGTGCGCATATAATCTCAAAACAATCATCATGTATTAATACAACCAACAATCAATTAAACAATCAATTAACACATATACGTATATTTGACCACCCTTCGAACCAAAGATCACAACATTAACATTCATGTATAATTCGTTAAATCCATATTACGCCTAAACAACATCATACAACTATGAAAATCACAGTTAAGAACCACTAACCGAGAATTCGACCGAACCAGGTGTTATCTCGAAGGGGGGGGGGGGAGGTCTCCTGCTGCCGAACGTATGAGAGGGGTAAGGTGTAGGGTTTGTTTTGGTTTTAAATTACTTAGAATTCGATTTGGAATACAATACGCATGCTATATCTAAAAGGATTAGGTTGTTGGGCTGATTAACCAATCTAAACAACTCAAAGAGTTGGGCCAGTAGTTCATCTAAACAATTTAGAGAGTTGGGCCGGTTATCCAATGGAATAAGAAGCAATAAAAGGACATCTAAATTGGGCCGGGTTCAATAGCACACCGCCAGATTACAATCCGAATTGTTCAAAAACTAGTTGGGCCCAGAACTCTTTCTTTGGGCCGATATGGTGAGTACTAGCAATCAACAGGTTACCTAACCAGGTTAATTAGATTTAACGGAGTTGAGTTTACCAGATTTAGATGTTTCTGACCTTGAAAATCCGGATTGTCACATCATCCCCAACTTGAAAGAAATTTCGTCCCGAAATTGGCAAACGCCAAGTGTGAGAGAAACGAAGTGCGAAATCAGGATTGCTGCGGGTTCTGCTCAGTTGTGGCATCATCCCCAACTTGAAGAGGAATCTCGCCCCGAAATTTAGCAAACAGTCACTGAGGAAGCTAGTTTTGTTAAGCGTTTTCGCGGGGTGTCACATCTTGTATATGAACTAGTGTGGAACTCATCCTCACTACTTGTTCTTATTTGCGGTTACATTTTAATAGAATCACCGGGGTAACCCTTTACCCAAAAAAAAAATCAATGTGTCCATATGCTGAGTAAACATATGCAACAAATGTGTTTATGAAAACAATGTGCTAGCAAGCTCAGTCAACATACATCGCAAATGGCAATTTAAATCATGTACTATATGCGTACTAATGAACATAGCAAGTATATGTTATGAAAGCACGAAAAGCATGAAAATAACAAGTAGGTACATGTGTTTCACCCTAAAATATTTGAAAACAGTAAAAGAGGGGACTATGTACTCATTTGATATTGCTTAGTAACCTTGAAACAACAATCAAATAGTGCTTGAAGGATCACGGAATCAATCGGCACCAAATATAGGTAGCTATGTTAATAAATCGGACCTAAATCGGAAGATCGGATAGAATGAGGTGTCGTAAACCAATGAGTATTTGAACTCATATGATATGGTTTAACAATGCCTACATTCTAAATCGGAACCTGTCACACCCCCAAAATCCACCTGCGGATAACACCCGCTTCGAGGGCGTGACTGACCAGGATCCAGCCACCAATTATACTGAATAATTAAGTTGATAACAAAAGTAATACTTACTAACCATAGGATTAGCAAATATCAAGCTCAGAGTTTAAGGTTTCAAGTTCAAACAGTAATAAGTAGCGGAAGCATAAGTAAAGTAGTAGTTAAACAAGTTCATAGTTCAAAATAAGGTAACACCCAACACAAGGGTGGACAGACACTACTCGTTCCCAAGCAGCAAACTCATTCGTCAATGGTTACCTGCAAAGCATGCAGTAAGGGGTCAACAATAATGCTGAGTGAGTTCACTAGTTTGTCCAGTTTTAATTACCAAAACTTGTTTCACCAGTTAATTTATCCGTTTATACATGCCATGGGGAGCTACCCCAAAAGTTAGCGACTAAACTGTTTTTCCAATACCGAACACTAGGTAACCGTTTGCGTTTCCGCAGGATGCCCCGATGTCAATGTTCTATCATCATTGACGGATGCCTGAGTACATTAGTTCACGACCGATCCCATACCATGGCACGGTGTGAGGTTGGTAAAACCTAAATAGCGCTATCAACTAATAACCCGTTCGCCTGGCCCCGGCGACTAATCGGTATTATGTAGTAGGGACTTGAGTGATAGAGTTTCGTTTAGTGCCGTTAGTTGCAATCCGTATAAACAGTAATTAACCAAAGGTTTCCCAATGACAAGGGAAGGAAAAGTAAGTTTGTTCCCAGTAACTAGGGAAGGAATGTAAATGGTATCCCCTTTTACAAGGGGATAGGGTTGTCTTAGTCTCGTGTCCCAAACCACCGGGACGCATGCTTTTAAGTTGTGAACTCACCTTGGGTTGCTCGGCAGATTGGGTTACTTGTCAAACACGTTGGTCACCACGTCCTAACATGGTTACCGGTATAGGTCAGGTTCGGTGTACAAGTAATCACGTAAAAACTTACACATAACTAACACGTATCATGCATATAAATAGACGGTGGGTTATTGGTCCGGCCCTAACAGTTACACAGTCAAACAGCAACACATAATCCAGTTAACAGGTAGCCCATATTACACATAACGGCCCAATAACCTAAGTGGACAGCCCAGTCGCAACCAGATGGTCTCGAGTCGCAACCAGGAGGTCTCGGCTTGTCACGTTATGGTTGCGAGTCGCAACCGTGTGGTCTCGAGTTGTCACGTTGTGGTTGCGAGTCGCAACCGTCGTAGTCTCGAGTCGCAATCATGTGGTTTCGAGTTGTCATGCCATGGTTGCGAGTCGCAACTGCGTGGTCTCGAGTTGTCATGCCATGGTTGCGAGTCGCAACGGTGCGGTTGCGAGTCGTAATGCTGTCCCTTTCAAGTTCACGTGTAGATTCAGATACATCAGTCCATTTAGTACAATGAAATCAGGCCCAAATCAGGAAACAACCAATAAGGTTTCTACTAACACTTTTCCTAATCTGACCATTAAACCAAATAGATCAAACTTTGCCATTTTTGAATCTTCAAACCACATTCAACAAGTTCATCCTATATTCATAGTTTTCTAGGGTTTTCACCTTAACAAAATCATACATTTTGGACCGAAAATCACATATTTCTAACAAGATTATTATGCAAGAACAAGTAAAACATACACTTTGTGACATTAAACATAACTCGGTTGGCCCTAATCATTCATAAGCCACTATTCTTTAGCCATTTAAACATATTATCAAGCTTTCATATGTAGAGGTTTACACATATAGCCAAACTTCACAAATCATCCTAAAAGTCATGCATAACAATTTTAACTAACCATTTTCTAGTTTATAAACATTTCATTTATCAAACATTCAAAGCATCTTCCACACAAAATAGGACACTAACCGGTTAGAAGAAGAAGCCGAAAACAAAGAGAAAGGAACCGAGAAGATGGAGTGTCCGAGTGATGATTTTGTCCGAGATTCTTGAGCTTGAACCGAAAGTTGGAAGAGATGGAATGTTGTTGAGGGTTTTCTAGTTGAGAGGGAATAGAAGGAGTGTGTTTGTGTGTTGTGTAACAAATGAAGGAAAGTGAGGAAAGGTTGGGGTTTTATATACAAGGTTCAACATAGGCTAAGGGGTTTCGGCCCAAACCGGTTACGGCCCAAAGGCCCACTCGAGACCGAGTGGCCCACTCACAACCGGGTGGTTGCGAGTCGTGGTCTCGAGTCGTGGTCTCGACTCTCATACATATATATATATATATTACATACATATCACACATATCATGTAAAAGTCACGTTTCCATTTAATAATATTTATATATACACAAAATATTACAAGGTGTTCGTTCGGAAAAACCTAGAGTGTCACATTATCCCCAAGTTTTAAGAACTTTCGTCCCGAAAGTTAAGGCAGCCACTGCCAAGCTAGCGTGTTTTAACGGGGTGTCACATCATCCCCCCGTTAGTTTGGAATTTCGTCCCGAAATTCGGTTGTAGCTTCAGTGCTGGGGTTTTCGTTTGGGAACAACTGGGGATACTTAGACTTCATCTGGTCTTCCCGCTCCCAGGTAAACTCTGGGCCACGTCGTGAGTTCCAACGAACTCGCACGAGAGGTATCTGGCTACGTTTGAGGGTTTTGATCTCTCGATCCGTGATCTCAATCGGTTCCTCAGTAAAGTGTAGTTGTTCATCAATAGTGAGTTCCTTGAAAGGAATTATGAGTGTTTCATCTGACAGACACTTCTTCAGATTAGACACGTGAAAAACATTGTGCACTGCACTCAGCTCTGCAGGCAGGTTCAATCTATAAGCAACCTTACCGATTTTCTCGGTAACTTCGAATGGTCCAACATATCGTGGATTCAGCTTGCCTCGTTTACCAAAACGAACCACACCCTTCCAGGGTGAGACTTTAAGTAGAACCCGGTCCCCGACCTGGAATTCTAGCGGTTTCCTACGCTTGTCAGCGTAGCTCTTCTGACGGTCACGAGCTGCCGCCATGCGTTGCCTGATCTGTGAAATCTTTTCTGTTGTATCTACCACCAGTTCTGGGCCTGTGAGTTGACTGTCACCTATCTCCGCCCAGCAAAGGGGTGATCGGCATTTACGACCGTACAATGCCTCAAAAGGTGCCGCCTGAATGCTAGTGTGGTAGCTGTTATTGTAGGAGAATTCCACCAGCGGTAGATGCTTCTCCCAGTTCTTGCCAAAATCGATCACACATGCCCTAAGCATGTCTTCCAGGGTTTGGATGGTGCGCTCAGACTGCCCATCCGTTTGTGGGTGGTAAGCGGTGCTCATGTCCAAACGTGAGCCAAAGGATTTGTGCATAGCTTGCCACAACTCGGAAGTAAAACGAGCGTCTCGGTCGGAAATAATAGAAGTTGGCACCCCGTGTCTGGAGACTACTTCCTTCAAATAGATTTCTGCCAAGGTAGAAAACTTATCTGTTTCCTTAATGGCCAGAAAGTGTGCAGACTTAGTCAATCGATCTACTATCACCCAAATAGTGTCATTCCCGCGTTGGGATCTAGGTAGTCCTGTAACAAAATCCATGGAAATCTGTTCCCATTTCCACTTCGGGATTTCCGGTTGCTGTAGTAGGCCTGCTGGTTTCTGATACTCGATCTTGACTCTTGCGCAGGTCAAACATTTGCCAACGTAAGCTGCTATGTGGGCTTTCATGCCAGGCCACCAGTAAGTGGTCTTTAAGTCGTAGTACATCTTATCTGAACCAGGATGTACTGAATAACGGGACTTATGGGCTTCGTCCATCACAAGCTCTCGTAGCTCTCCGTAAAGTGGGACCCAAATGCGCCCTGCCACATAGTAGGCGCCGTCTTCTTTTTGCTCTAATCGTTGTCTCGATCCTCGCAGGGACTCAGCCCTGACGTTTTCCGGTTTCAGAGCTTCAGTCTGGGCATTTCGAATCTGAGTAGGGAGACTAGACTGGATGGTAAGTTGTAACGCTCGCACGCGCTTTGGTATGGTGTCCTTTCGGCTGAGGGCGTCTGCCACGACAGTGGCCTTGCCCGGATGATACTTTATGGCGCATTCGTAGTCATTCAAGAGTTCGACCCATCTACGTTGTCGCATGTTTAATTCCTTTTGCTTGAAGATATGCTCGAGACTCCTGTGATCGGTGTAAATGGTGCACTTGGTACCGTACAGGTAATGTCTCCATATCTTAAGCGCAAAGATCACTGCTCCCAGTTCCAAATCATGCGTTGTGTAGTTCCTTTCGTGTGTCTTGAGTTGTCGAGATGCGTAGGCAATAACTTTCTCGCGTTGCATCAACACGCAACCGAGCCCATGAATAGACGCATCGCAGTAAACCACAAAGTCGTCAGTGCCTTCAGGCAACGAGAGAATAGGAGCACTACAGAGGTTATCCTTAAGCCTCTGAAAAGCAGATTCCTGTGCTTCATTCCACTTGTAGGTGACGCCTTTCTGAGTGAGCG
Organism: Helianthus annuus; assembly: GCF_002127325.2. Lineage (NCBI taxonomy): Eukaryota > Viridiplantae > Streptophyta > Magnoliopsida > Asterales > Asteraceae > Helianthus > Helianthus annuus. The sequence continues at coordinate 91,072,914 of NC_035448.2, forward strand.
TAGTGAGGGGTTGTGCAATCTTTGAGAATCCCTGAATGAATCTGCGGTAGTAACCTGCCAATCCCAAGAATTGGCGAACTTCAGTGGGAGTCTTAGGTTTAGGCCAGTTCTTTATCGATTCGATCTTAGCTGGGTCCACATGAATTCCGTCCTTATTAACCACATGGCCGAGGAAATGGACTTCTCGAAGCCAGAAGTCACATTTCGAGAATTTGGCGTACAGCTGTTCGTTGCGAAGGAGTTCCAGAATAAGACGTAGGTGTTGTTCATGCTCTTCTTGACTTTTCGAGTAGATCAGGATGTCGTCTATAAACACGATCACAAATTTGTCGAGGTAAGGCTTGCACACTCGGTTCATTAGATCCATGAACACCGCGGGCGCGTTGGTCATTCCAAAGGGCATAACGAGGAATTCATAATGACCATAACGAGTTCTGAATGCAGTTTTGGAGATGTCTTCATCACGTACTCTCAACTGATGATAACCTGACCGTAGGTCGATCTTAGAATAGTAGCTCGATCCTTGTAGCTGATCGAATAAGTCGTCGATTCGTGGGAGAGGGTAACGATTCTTGATGGTAACCTTGTTCAGCTCACGATAGTCAATGCACATTCGGAACGTGCCATCTTTCTTCTTAACAAAGAGTACCGGTGCTCCCCAGGGTGATGAACTAGGGCGAATAAACCCTTTATCCAAAAGTTCCTGTAGTTGAGTAGAGAGTTCCTTCAATTCTGCGGGGGCTAGTCGATAAGGCGCACGAGCTATTGGCGCTGCTCCGGGAGCTAGCTCGATTTGAAATTCAACCTGACGGTGGGGAGGGAGTCCAGGTAGTTCCTCAGGAAATACCTCGGGATAGTCACGCACTACCGGAAAATCTTCAATCCTCTTTTCCTTTTCCTGTGTGTTGGTGACAAGTGCTAAGATAGCGGTGTGCCCTTTTCGTAAACACTTCTGGGCCTTCAAGAAAGAGATAACGCCGGAGATTTCTCTGCCTTTGCCACCTTGTACAATGAGGGGTTTGCCAGAACGACGGGGAATACGAACTGCTTTCTCTTGACAGAGGATCTCAGCGCGATGCTTGGATAACCAATCCATACCAATAACGACGTCGAAGCTTCCAAGAGTAACAGGGAAAAGATCGATACTAAATGTCTGACCAGACAACTCTAGTTTGCAGCCTTTGATAACATGTGAGGCCTCGATGTTTCTACCATTAGCTAACTCGACGATATGAGGAGAACTTAGTAACGAAAGCGGACGCTTAAGCTTCTTACTAATACGTAGGGACACATAACTAGCATCGGCTCCAGAATCAATTAACACAGAAACATAACGATCATCGAGTAGGAACTTACCCGCCACGACGTTGGGGTCGTTCCTTGCTTCTCCAGCTCCAATCACGAAAGCTCTTCCCCTTGCATTCCCAGCATTGTTGTTTTGCTCATTGTTTCCAGCTCCCTGATTGTTGTTGCGATTCTGATTCAGTTCAGGGCAATCCTTTCGCATGTGCCCCGTTGCCCCACATTTAAAACATGCTCGGTCGTTTCCCTGCTGCTGTTGCTGTTGGGGTTGTTGCTGATTCTGTCTTGCTGGGAACTGACTTCTACAATCCTTGGCTTCGTGCCCCATCTTGTGGCATCGCTGACACTGACCCTTGTTACATGCCCCATTGTGGTGTCTGTTACACTTGTTGCACTTAGGGTAGCTTCCCCGGTAGCCACCCTGCTGCTGAGTGCCTTTGTTGTTGTCAGTTTTCCTTTGCTGTGCTGGGGCCTGAGTGGGGTTAGCATCCTTGCTTTGACTTCCTTCCCACTTACGCTTGTTGTCAGTAGAAGTTCCGACAGTAGCACTGATCCTTTTGGGCAACCTGCCCTCTTCCACAGCCTGATCAGTGAGTTTGTGAGCAAGTCGAACGATCGGCTGAATGGTAGTGTGGTTGGCTGAAGTTACATGGCTTCGAATTTCTGGAGCCAAACCCTTGATGTACAGTTCGATTCTTCGATACATAGGTCGAGACATGTTTGGGCAAAGAGCAGCATAGTCATTAGACAGTTTGGTGTAGGTCTCAATCTCTGACCCAACCATCTTAAGCGCATAGTACTCATTCTCAAGCTTGTGGATGTCATCCCGGTGACAGTATTCCTCCTTAATCATGTCCTTGAAATCCTCCCACGCAGTAGCATTAGCTGTTTCCAACCCAAACATCTGAATCTGCGCCTTCCACCAGGAAAGCGCGCTTCCTTCAAGCGTAGCAGTAGCAAACTTCACCCAATTCGCAGGGGGACACTCACAGACAGCAAAGACAGCTTCAATTTTCTCAATCCAATGCAGAAGACCTATGGCACCCTCAGTGCCGTTGAAAGGGAGAGGCTTGCAATCCATGAAAGTTTTGAAAGTACACACTGGTGGTTGCGCAGGTGCATGCTGACCTGTTCGTGAGAAGCGAAGCGTATAGGTTTAGAGGCGAAAAGGCGATGTGGCGGTAGGATCTAAACATCTTAAAACAACGAGCTTACCTATAGGGTGAGCTGCGAAAGCTGCAGCCACTGTGTTGAGCAGGTTAGTGAACTGAGCCTGTGTCATGTTAATGTTTCCTCTTCCGCGTCCACTCATTGTCTTCATAACCAGAAAACACGGTATGAGTGTGATGTCGTAATGTAGCGAGAATGAGATAGAAGAGAGAGGTGTATCTATCTAGTTTAAGCACACTAGTACGTATAACAGAACAGGAAACATAAAGTAAGCAATCAAGTAAACACTGGTCCGAGCTATGAGGTCAAATGTGTCGAGCCTTGCACTTGGAGTGTAGTGTCGTCACGAGTCACGGGTTATAGTCTGGTTTTTCTCAAAAAGATTTTCCCCTTTTTTTTTTAAAACCAAGTTCACTATAACCAATGGCTCTGATACCAATCTGTCACACCCCCAAAATCCACCTGCGGATAACACCCGCTTCGAGGGCGTGACTGACCAGGATCCAGCCACCAATTATACTGAATAATTAAGTTGATAACAAAAGTAATACTTACTAACCATAGGATTAGCAAATATCAAGCTCAGAGTTTAAGGTTTCAAGTTCAAACAGTAATAAGTAGCGGAAGCATAAGTAAAGTAGTAGTTAAACAAGTTCATAGTTCAAAATAAGGTAACACCCAACACAAGGGTGGACAGACACTACTCGTTCCCAAGCAGCAAACTCCTTCGTCAATGGTTACCTGCAAAGCATGCAGTAAGGGGTCAACAATAATGCTGAGTGAGTTCACTAGTTTGTCCAGTTTTAATTACCAAAACTTGTTTCACCAGTTAATTTATCCGTTTATACATGCCATGGGGAGCTACCCCAAAAGTTAGCGACTAAACTGTTTTTCCAATACCGAACACTAGGTAACCGTTTGCGTTTCCGCAGGATGCCCCGATGTCAATGTTCTATCATCATTGACGGATGCCTGAGTACATTAGTTCACGACCGATCCCATACCATGGCACGGTGTGAGGTTGGTAAAACCTAAATAGCGCTATCAACTAATAACCCGTTCGCCTGGCCCCGGCGACTAATCGGTATTATGTAGTAGGGACTTGAGTGATAGAGTTTCGTTTAGTGCCGTTAGTTGCAATCCGTATAAACAGTAATTAACCAAAGGTTTCCCAATGACAAGGGAAGGAAAAGTAAGTTTGTTCCCAGTAACTAGGGAAGGAATGTAAATGGTATCCCCTTTTACAAGGGGATAGGGTTGTCTTAGTCTCGTGTCCCAAACCACCGGGACGCATGCTTTTAAGTTGTGAACTCACCTTGGGTTGCTCGGCAGATTGGGTTACTTGTCAAACACGTTGGTCACCACGTCCTAACATGGTTACCGGTATAGGTCAGGTTCGGTGTACAAGTAATCACGTAAAAACTTACACATAACTAACACGTATCATGCATATAAATAGACGGTGGGTTATTGGTCCGGCCCTAACAGTTACACAGTCAAACAGCAACACATAATCCAGTTAACAGGTAGCCCATATTACACATAACGGCCCAATAACCTAAGTGGACAGCCCAGTCGCAACCAGATGGTCTCGAGTCGCAACCAGGAGGTCTCGGCTTGTCACGTTATGGTTGCGAGTCGCAACCGTGTGGTCTCGAGTTGTCACGTTGTGGTTGCGAGTCGCAACCGTCGTAGTCTCGAGTCGCAATCATGTGGTTTCGAGTTGTCATGCCATGGTTGCGAGTCGCAACTGCGTGGTCTCGAGTTGTCATGCCATGGTTGCGAGTCGCAACGGTGCGGTTGCGAGTCGTAATGCTGTCCTTTTCAAGTTCACGTGTAGATTCAGATACATCAGTCCATTTAGTACAATGAAATCAGGCCCAAATCAGGAAACAACCAATAAGGTTTCTACTAACACTTTTCCTAATCTGACCATTAAACCAAATAGATCAAACTTTGCCATTTTTGAATCTTCAAACCACATTCAACAAGTTCATCCTATATTCATAGTTTTCTAGGGTTTTCACCTTAACAAAATCATACATTTTGGACCGAAAATCACATATTTCTAACAAGATTATTATGCAAGAACAAGTAAAACATACACTTTGTGACATTAAACATAACTCGGTTGGCCCTAATCATTCATAAGCCACTATTCTTTAGCCATTTAAACATATTATCAAGCTTTCATATGTAGAGGTTTACACATATAGCCAAACTTCACAAATCATCCTAAAAGTCATGCATAACAATTTTAACTAACCATTTTCTAGTTTATAAACATTTCATTTATCAAACATTCAAAGCATCTTCCACACAAAATAGGACACTAACCGGTTAGAAGAAGAAGCCGAAAACAAAGAGAAAGGAACCGAGAAGATGGAGTGTCCGAGTGATGATTTTGTCCGAGATTCTTGAGCTTGAACCGAAAGTTGGAAGAGATGGAATGTTGTTGAGGGTTTTCTAGTTGAGAGGGAATAGAAGGAGTGTGTTTGTGTGTTGTGTAACAAATGAAGGAAAGTGAGGAAAGGTTGGGGTTTTATATACAAGGTTCAACATAGGCTAAGGGGTTTCGGCCCAAACCGGTTACGGCCCAAAGGCCCACTCGAGACCGAGTGGCCCACTCGCAACCGGGTGGTTGCGAGTTGTGGTCTCGAGTCGTGGTCTCGACTCTCATACATATATATATATATTACATACATATCACACATATCATGTAAAAGTCACGTTTCCATTTAATAATATTTATATATACACAAATATTACAAGGTGTTCGTTCGGAAAAACCTAGAGTGTCACATTATCCCCAAGTTTTAAGAACTTTCGTCCCGAAAGTTAAGGCAGCCACTGCCAAGCTAGCGTGTTTTAACGGGGTGTCACAGAACCTATCCTAAGTGCTTATGACCCGTTTAGGTAGCTTACGCTACTTTAACGCGTCATTTGCGCAAAAGGGCAAACGAGTAGCCTAACTAGTCCTATGACAAGTATTATATGCCATAACATGTTTAATAATTAGTTTATGTGGCAAAAATTAGATTACATATGCTTAAAATGGAATTATGCACAAAAAGGGCGTTTTGGTCATTTTTCCTAAGGCATATAATTACCTATCATACAACTAAGTAAACTAAGTGGCCATAAGGTATAACCTCGGAATGTTATTCCCTATACAACTATGGTCACAAAATATGTTTGGTCGGATCCTAATGATCCACCAAATGGGTCGGGTTTGAAAATCCAAACGGTTGTTTAGACTGCTTAACTTACGATCCTAGATAAGCACTAAACTAAAAGTGACGAGTTAAACATGTTAAAACATGTTTAACTATGTTAGAAAACAAGTTTGATATAAAAACAAAGTGTTTTGATACCCAAAAATAGCTTTGTTGCAAAATACGCATAAATACGTATTTTGACCGAAACTTTGACCCGTCACTACGCCTAATCAACGTGGTAATCAGTAGGTATAGTCACAAGGGACTTTAATGTGACACCTGTGTCACTGTGACCGTCAAACAAATACCAAACCAATGAAATATTGTGTTTCATACTTGGGATTTGTGAAAATATGTGTATCGTTTGCACATATCAATTCTTGTTCGATTTCGGGCTTTAAATCGCTTTCTGAAAGGTTATACGCGATCTGATGCGTAAATATAGCCAGTTTAATGCAACAAACATTCCGGAACAGTGACATAGGCTTAACATACCTTAAATAACCTTTACATAACTTAGAAATAAGTTTTGGATGGTTTGGTATGCCGAAATCAAGTTTATTCGCTTACAGGGACTAAATTCGACAAACTGCGAAAGTATGCCGATTTGTACTGTAATAAACAATCCGGAACTTGACCATAAGTTAAACACACCTTTAATATCCTTTCCATAGCTTAGAAATAGGCTTTGAGGGGTTCGGTGTGCTAAAATAAACTTTATGCTCATTCAGGGACTAAAAGCGTCAAAAAATGCACAAGTTTGCATTTTCGCGCATATCTTATGTTCTGAATATATCCGGACACCCAAAAATTTATGTTATCATTAAAATATTATATTTTAGTGATTGGCATGATAAAATTCCATTCGTCGCTCAATTTGGATCGTTTTTGTGTTCGTTACGACTTCCGTCGTAATTAACCGAACAACGCAACCGTACGACCAAACGAACCGACATCCGAGATATTTTTGAGCATGTTTTGAGTTCCCAATACTTTAACTTCATTTTGGAGCCTTGAAATGAGGTTAACGGGGCTTAAATGTGTCAAAAATCAGCCGAAATCGAAGTTTCTGAAGTGTAGGGACCTGTTTTGACATTTCTGTCAAACTTTCCTCAGGCGGGGCGCGTAAGCCCTTCCCCATTTCTTATGCGGGCCGCCTCAGGTGCCCAGCGACCAGAAACTCAATTTTAGCAAACTGTTGATACTTCAGGGGCTGTTTTTGGCACTTTCTTTGTGTGGTGGCCAAGTTAACACCTTCCCAAGTAATATTAGCTGGCTTTAACACGTGTATGGTTGTGATTTATTGCTTAATGGCCAAGCAAAACACTTGTGATGATCCTAGAGCATCAACACAACTATAAATAGCAAGCCAACCTCCTCAATTCTTTGCTCATTCCTCTCATTTCTCCTCTACTTCTGCTTTGGAGCTCTCTTAATCTGAATTGGGACTTGTCTTCTTTGTAGAAAAGATAGCAAGGACTTGGGGTGCCGTTTGATTCCCTGATCACTCTAGCTTTGCTTGGTTGTTGTTCAAGACTTCTAAGCACCCTCAGGTGAGTACATAGTCCCCTCTTTTACTGTTTTCAAGCTGTTTTGGGGTGGAACACATGTGCCTACTTGATACTTTCATGTTTCCCATGTTTTTATATCATATAATTACTATGTTCAATAGTACACTATTAGTACATGATTTTATTACGTTTTGCTAAGTATGTTCACTTAACATGCTAGCATATTGATTTCCGTATATTACATTTTGTCGCATATGCTCATCCAGCATGTGGACACATTGTTTTACATTTTGAACCGTTGTAACCGTTTGATCATGTGAACCGTTGTAACCGTTTGATCCTGTGAACCGTTTGTGACTACTTGATTATGTGAACCGTTTGTAATCGCTGATTGACATGAACCGTTTGTAATCGATGATTGACATGAACCGTTTGAAATCAGTTTGAACCGTTGGGTTAGGGAAATGATTAGGTAACGGGGCGGGTGTAATGTGTTAAAAGCATGGTGGATACGCCACTGGTACTTCCTATATATAAGTGCTTTTAATACATTATATATCGTTGCGTTATCTAGATCACTTGGGCAATGGTAAACAAAACAAAGTTGTATTACAAGGTTTTTCCAACAATATATTATACTATTGGAGTTTTTATTCCAAAAACAATTTACAAATCTGGATTTAATTAAACAAATGTTTTGGAGTTAAGAATCATGGCTACGAGATTTTATAAACTGTAACCAATTTGATTTGAGTTGGTTAATTATGTCGCAATACTATACTTTTCAAAACAAGGTTTTTAAATAAGTATTGCAACATGCAAACTAGCCATGAATCCGACACTCAAACAAAACCTATGTACTCGCCGGCATTTTTATGCTGACGTACCTATTTTCACATGTGTTTCAGGTACAATAGTTGATGATGCTTGATGATGATATTGGTGTATTCTCACATAGGAATGGACAAGGCCTTAGCGACTTTAAAACTTGGAGGATAATAGTTGTATTTATCTAATTTGTATCAAAACATTTAGTTCAATAATTCAATAAAACGAAACTATTTATTCCATGGTTGTGAAACAATGATTCTGTTACAACACTCCCCGACGTTTCCGCCACATTTTGTTGTTTTACGTGGTCGGGGTGTGACAGAAAAGTTGGTATCAGAGCCAATGGTTATAGGGAATTAGGTTATTAGTAATGCTTTGACCTAGACTATAACCTTCCTAGGACCCTAACGCGAGTTTACTTGCGTTTAGTCATAAAACAATACCGTCACCTATCCTTAGGTGATAACCACAACGAGAACACAAAATTCGAATCCGCTTTGAAAACTAATCATCTGTTCTAGGATGATTGATTACTAGGTTTTGAACCCTTTAATATAAGGTTTCGAACCCTTTAAGTTTTCAAAGATCCCGTCAAAGTTTGGGTTTAATAATGTGAACACGTGCGAACTGGAAGGGTGGATGCCTGTACCCTGGGTCTTCTGTCTAAGGCTAGAGTGTTCGTACAAATCCGCAGTATCGGACCAGTCACTCTTACCTGGGAACTCTTGGGGTGAGTGTCCACTTATAGGCGAGCATGTCTTCGCGATACATTATATTGACCCGCTTACTTTGATTAGTCACTGTCTCATTTGTTTGCCTTTGGTAACAAACAAATGGTCACAATCTTCATGCATTGTCATTCTCTTTTGACTATCTTTCGCTTGTTTCCTCCGATGCCTTCCATTGTCTTCAAGATGCCTCTTCATCGAACAACACTCAAATGTCCGAACCAGGTGCTGTAGTTACCCAGCAAATAGGCATCGTACTCCAGAGGACCGTTGTTTTAGCTATCACCACGACTCGCCTCAGGGATGAAACCGTATAAGGGAACTGCTCCTTGGTGCAATCAATATAGCCGTCATCATCCGAATCAAATACCCTGTTTCAAGTGTACCCACGGTGGATGATGGGGACATTTGGTTAACATGTGCCGCTTTGCGATCCAAAGCAAAGTTGTTACCAACCCTGCTGTTGTTTAAACCTTCAAATCCTGCTTCATATGTCGCCTTGGCATATCTAGCGCCTCAACCTCATGAACTTTCTACTTTGTGTATCGACTTAAGCACGCCTAGTGCAAGGTGTCGGAACACCTCTCGTTACACAAAACTCCAAAATCCATGTAGGATCTTTCTATCCTCATAATTAGATCCTTGTGGATGGGTATCGTTCATCGGAGCCCTTAATTTAATTCTTTGTATGATTCAATACGTACATTACGATTCAATAAGGACAAAGCCGAATTCCTATTAAGATTTTCCTATCTTCATAGATAGATTCTTGAAAATGATTAAAGTGCCAAATGAAATCCACGGATTGGATTCCTTGTGTGCTTTAAATATCTGTGTCCAAAGATAACAAATTAAAGGTCAAGTTAATCAATTATGTGATTATGTGTTTATGTGTTCCCTTTTTATGTTTTGTGTGATCCAAATTTTGTTATCCAAATCCTCGTAGAATCTTCCATATCTTCGTATAAGGGATTCATAGTAGGATATCCAAAGGTACTATCTTAAATCCTTAATGGACTTCTACGTTGGAGTTGAGTCCCTTGGGTTATGAAGTACTATTCCATAATTAGACCCCTTGAGTGGTCTAGTTAAACAGATTGGTCCAAAATTCTGGTTAGGAATATCATGTGATGATATAGCTGAAAAGACACCTTGAGTGGTCTAATTAAAGAGATCTTTTGTCGATCTAATTAAAAGGACCCTATGGTAGTCTAGCCACACTCATCACAGGTTTGATTTTTCTTCCCCTACACATTATGAAATGAACTGTGCAGACTGTGCAAGGAATTACGTAATTATGGAGGCCTACATAATTATGGAATTTAGTGCACAGAAACCACAGCGAGTTTTGTCATGCGTCTAGAGTGAACCCTGTTCATTTCCAATTCTGATGAAGCACCCGTTGAAGAAAAATGAACTAGCTACTCATTTTTCACTTCTGAAAGAATATCCGTTGATGGAAATGAATATCCGTTTATTTAATCCTTCATTTCCGTTCTGATGAAGAATCCGTTGAGGAAAATGGATCATCCATTCATTTTCGCTTCTGAAGAATATCCGTTGATGGAAATGAATATCCGTTTGTTTAATCCTTCATTTCCGTTCTGATGAAGAATCCGTTGAGGAAAATGGATCATCCATTCATTTTCGCTTCTGAAGAATATCCGTTGATGGAAATGAATATCCGTTTGTTTAATCCTTCATTTCCGTTCTGATGAAGAATCCGTTGAGGAAAATGGATCATCCATTCATTTTCGCTTCTGAAGAATATCCGTTGATGGAAATGAATATCCGTTTGTTTAATCCTTCATTTCCGTTTCTGATGAAACAACCGTTGAAAATGACTCTGTCTGTTCATTTTCGTTTCTGAAGAATATCCATTGAAGGAAATGAGTATCCGTTTGATTATCCTTTTCATTTCCGTTTCTGAGGAAGCACCTATTGAAAATGACTCCGTCCATTCATTTTCGTTTCTGAAGTATGTCTGTTAAGGAAATGATAGGATTATGCTTTGCATATCTCTAGGGGTTATTTGACACAAAGTCACAGACAGACTCCTACGAATAAATTTCGGGACGAAATTTCCTAAAGTAGGGGAGACTGTGACACCTGTGTCACTGTGACCGTCAAACAAATACCAAATCAATGAAATATTGTGTTTCATACTTGGGATTTGTGAAAATATGTGTATCGTTTGCACATATCAATTCTTGTTCGATTTCGGGCTTTAAATCGCTTTCTGAAAGGTTATACGCGATCTGATGCGTAAATACAGCCAGTTTAATGCAACAAACATTCCGGAACAGTGACATAGGCTTAACATACCTTAAATAACCTTTACATAACTTAGAAATAAGTTTTGGATGGTTTGGTATGCCGAAATCAAGTTTATTCGCTTACAATGACTAAATTCGACAAACTGCGAAAGTATGCCAATTTGTACTGTAATAAACAATCCGGAACTTGACCATAAGTTAAACACACCTTAAATATCCTTTCCATAGCTTAGAAATAGGCTTTGAGGGGTTCGGTGTGCTAAAATAAACTTTATGCTCATTCAGGGACTAAAACCGTCAAAAAATGCACAAGTTTGCATTTTCGCGCATATCTTATGTTCTGAATATATCCGGACACCCAAAAATTTATGTTATCATTAAAATATTATATTTTAGTGATTGGCATGATAAAATTCCATTCGTCGCTCAATTTGGATCGTTTTTGTGTTCGTTACGACTTCCGTCGTAATTAACCGAACAACGCAACCGTACGACCAAACGAACCGACATCCGAGATATTTTTGAGCATGTTTTGAGTTCCCAATACTTTAACTTCATTTTGGAGCCTTGAAATGAGGTTAACGGGGCTTAAACGTGTCAAAAATCAGCCGAAATCCAAGTTTCTGAAGTGTAGGGACCTGTTTTGACATTTCTGTCAAACTTTCCTCAGGCGGGGCGCGTAAGCCCTTCCCCATTTCTTATGCGGGCCGCCTCAGGTGCCCAGCGACCAGAAACTCAATTTTAGCAAACTGTTGATACTTCAGGGGCTGTTTTTGGCACTTTCTTTGTGTGGTGGCCAAGTTAACACCTTCCCAAGTAATATTAGCTGGCTTTAACACATGTATGGTTGTGATTTATTGCTTAATGGCCAAGCAAAACACTTGTGATGATCCTAGAGCATCAACACAACTATAAATAGCAAGCCAACCTCCTCAATTCTTTGCTCATTCCTCTCATTTCTCCTCTACTTCTGCTTTGGAGCTCTCTCAATCTGAATTGGGACTTGTCTTCTTTGTAGAAAAGATAGCAAGGACTTGGGGTGCCGTTTGATTCCCTGATCACTCTAGCTTTGCTTGGTTGTTGTTCAAGACTTCTAAGCACCCTCAGGTGAGTACATAGTCCCCTCTTTTACTGTTTTCAAGCTGTTTTGGGGTGGAACACATGTGCCTACTTGATACTTTCATGTTTCCCATGTTTTTATATCATATAATTACTATGTTCAATAGTACACTATTAGTACATGATTTTATTACGTTTTGCTAAGTATGTTCACTTAACATGCTAGCATATTGATTTTCGTATATTACATTTTCTCGCATATGCTCATCCAGCATATGGACACATTGTTTTACATTTTGAACCGTTGTAACCGTTTGATCATGTGAACCGTTGTAACCGTTTGATCCCATGAACCGTCTGTGACTACTTGATTATGTGAACCGTTTGTAATCGCTGATTGACATGAACCGTTTGTAATCGCTGATTGACATGAACCGTTTGAAATCTGTTTGAACCGTTGGGTTAGGGAAATGATTAGGTAACGGGGCGGGTGTAATGTGTTAAAAGCATGGTGGATACGCCACTGGTACTTCCTATATATAAGTGCTTTTAATACATTATATATCGTTGCGTTATCTAGATCACTTGCGCAATGGTAAACAAAACAAAGTTGTATTACAAGGTTTTTCCAACAATATATTATACTATTGGAGTTTTTATTCCAAAAATGATTTACAAATCTGGATTTAATTAAACAAATGTTTTGGAGTTAAGAATCATGGCTACGAGATTTTATAAACTGTAACCAATTTGATTTGAGTTGGTTAATTATGTCGGAATACTATACTTTTCAAAACAAGGTTTTTAAATATGTATTGCAACATGCAAACTAGCCATGAATCCGACACTCAAACAAAACCTATGTACTCGCCGGCATTTTTATGCTGACGTACCTATTTTCACATGTGTTTTAGGTACAATAGTTGATGATGCTTGATGATGATATTGGTGTATTCTCACATAGGAATGGACAAGGCCTTAGCGACTTTAAAACTTGGAGGATAATAGTTGTATTTATCTAATTTGTATCAAAACATTTAGTTCAATAATTCAATAAAACAAAACTATTTATTCCATGGTTGTGAAACAATGATTCTGTTACAACACTCCCCGACGTTTCCGCCACGTTTTGTTGTTTTACGTGGTCGGGGTGTGACATTTAACCTTCGTGATTACGCTCACGTTGCAAAGTTCAAACGAACTTTGTGTTGACCAATTGATGGTCAAAGCAGAAAGTCAAACACTGTTTGACTTTCATGCTTGAAATGCATAATCAAGCATGAAGGAGACTTACAAAGGGTCCAAGCTTGATCAAGAACAAAGAAAACTAGAAGATTTCAAGCCTTTAACTAGAGGGATAGCTTCAAGAGCAGATTTGAGAGGAAAATGGAAGGAATGAGCAAGATTGTAATGAAATGGGTGGGTTTATATAGATTTTCAACAACCGTTAAGATCGTTCCTCGTAAATTGAGCTTTGATCTAGACCATACAAGTGTTGCACATGGTTTTGAATACTATGGGACCTCAAAAACAAGTTCATTGTATTGAAAAAGTTGCATAAAAGACCCTGAAATTCAAGCTGGTTACTGAAAATGGAGTTTCTGTCAAAAGTAGGCAATTGTGTGCCGCCACGCCACCACCCTTTTGCTGTGGCGCAACGCCACCACCTCCCAGATACAGAAACTTTCAAAAATTGGCAAAAATGGTCCCTGCAGCCTGTTTAAGCCATTTTCAACACGGTTAAATCTCGTTAACCCATTTTCAAGGCTCAATAATGAATTTTAAGTATATGGGACATGAAATATGCTTGAAAACAGTTTCTTGGTTTGCATGGTTCTGTCGTTTGGTTGAGGATTGGTTTTGCGTTTTCGGATTCTTGTTACATGGAGAGAAATCGAGATCCGGGATTGGAGGATTTAGGGTTTCAATCATTTACTGAAAAGTTGCATGGGGATATCTTCATTACGTCGAAGGGTTCTATGCCGATGAACTTCCAGGAGACTAGAGAGAAACCTTCGTTGGTTCGGAAAAAATTTTGATGGCAAGCCGATTAATATCGATGGTAACTTATTGATGCCGAGGCGAGGAATTCTCCAAAAAGACCAGCGGCCGACTAACATCATTGATGAGTTGGAAAAGGTTTCCGTGCCGGTTCAGATTGAAAGCAATATTGATGATGGACCGAGGGATGATGCTGCGAAGACTACTGTCACACCCCCAAAATCCACCATGCGGAGTACCATCGCTTGGAGGCGTGACATGACCAGGATCGAGCCACCAATCATATTGAACAACATAATTTAAGTTAATAAAGCCAATCTGTGACAACCCTCAAAATTCCATGTATTCCATACAATTTAATTATGATAATTGAAGTGCTTAGTGACTGTGTTGAATTACTTAACTGTTTCCTGTTACTGTGTCATACTTACATGTGTGTGTTAACATACTAGTAGTATACAGAAAAGTTACTAAATAGTCCGGTATGTTTTCCTGAGTGTTAGGAATTAGTTGTGTTACAAAAATATATATATTAAACACTTTACGGAATAATTAAACACTTTAACGAAACGGTATTTAACCGGACAACCGGACACTACCCGGGACACCAAAATTTTGTAAAGAACATTACTTTATTATTTTTTCATTAATTATGGTCTCAAGTATCCCCACACACTATAAAAATATATCATATACTTACTACTTTAGAAAATACCTTAAACCTTCTAAATAATCACCTACTTATAATAAAAATTTACAAATAACCCCCCCCCCCCATCATAATTTTCGGCCCACATGAGGACCCCACCAAGATTTTATGTTAATATTTTATTGGATAGATTGCTTGTGTATCTTGCCAAGATATGGAGTAATAATATGTAATCATGACATAGACATTTCCAAGAAATCACCATATCTTCTCACTTCAATACTCACCTTCACACCATCTTCCTCACATCTCTCTCTCCCTCTCTCGGCTCTCTACCACCGCCAACACCACCACCATTGCACCACCATCCTCCTCCATTTTCAAGTCTCTTTCAAGCTTAACGGGTGATACAAGGAGGTTGCAAGTTGAAGGACTTTCGAAGGAGCTTCTTTCACTTGCTTTTCACCATCACCTTCTCCATCTTCTTCACTAAGAATCATCCCTAGCTTTAAGCTAGTAGTAAGTTCCTTATGTCACTTTTGTACATCTCGTTTCATGATTAAAAGATGTAATATGTTAAATCTATGTAACATTTGTGCTCGAAATCATTATGAACAGTTCAATTATCAATAAAACAATGTTATTTGATCCCAATGTTTGTTTGGTTGTGTTTTACATTTTTCATGTTTTGACTTTTGTTCGATTTTAAACTCTACATCGCTTTCTGGAGAATTATACGCAAACTAGTGCGTAAACGTACTCAGTTTAATGCGACAAATACTCCGGAACATCAAAATATACTCAACATACCTTAAATAACCTTTACATAACTTAGAAATAAGTTTTGAAGGCTTTGGTATGGCAAAAACAAATTAATTCGCTTACAGGGACTAAATTTGACAAACTGCGAAAGTATGCCAATTTGAACTGTAACAAACATTCTGGAACATGTCCATAAGTTAAACATACCATAAATATCCTTTACATAGCTTAGAAATAGGCTTTGAGGGGTTTGGTATGCTAAAACAAACTTTTGGATCATTCAGGGGCTAAAAGTGTCAAAAAGTGCACAAGTTTGCACTTTCGCGCATAACTTACGTTCTGAATACATCCGGACATCCAAAAATTTATGTAAGCATCCTTATATTATGCCTTAGTGTTTGGCATGAGAAAAATCCATTCGTCGCATCATTTGGATCGTCTTTCGCGCTTATGCGCATTCCGTCGTAATTAAGCGAACATCGCGATCGTACTGCCAAACGAACCAACATCCGGCATATTTTTGAGCATGTTTCATGTCCACAATGTTTAGGCATCATTTTAGGGCCTTAAAGTTGGCTTTACGGGCCTTAGAAGTGTTGAAAATGGCTTAAATAAGCAACAGGGACCTAAACTGTAAATTCTGAAAGTTTGCGCTGATCAGACAAGGCCAGGCGGCCCGCCTGAGTTTTGTGTGCATCCTAACGCGGGCCGCATCAGACAAACAGACCAGATTCAATGTTTTCTGATCCACTTGCATTGGCCTTTCGATCACCCAAAAGGCAACGACACGTGTCAAATCCCTATGGTGGGGGCAAAATAAGGCACCAAAACTTTGCGACAAGTGTACGGCTTGGATCGTGGCACGATATTCAAGAAACGATCCTAACGTTCTTGCTTTTCGTATAAATACCCCCCCCCCCCCTTTGGTTAATAACCCACAAAATCTGATCTAAAGCTCTAAGTTGAGGCCTTTGCTTCATACCTGAGCTCCTGGATCGAGATTAGCTTTCGGGGACCCTTCGTAAGTGTTCTTTCGTTCTTTTATTCGCTTTTCGAGTCTGAAAGTCAACGTTTTGTTTGACTTTCTGCGTTGACCAGCCTATGGTCAACACGAAGTTCGTTGGAACTTCATAACGTGAGCGTGAACACGATGGTTATAGTCCGTAGTGACTATACCTACTGATTACCACGTTATCTAGGCTCAGTGACGAGTCGTAGTTTCGGCCAAAATGCGCATTCTTGCGTATTTTGTAACCAAACTACTCGTGGGTATCAAAACCGTTTGTTTTGATACCAAACCTGTTTTCTAAATTTAGTTAAACATGTTTTAACATGCTTAGCTCGTCACTTTTAGTTTAGTGCTTATATAGGGTCGTAAGGTAAGCGATCTAAACAATCGCTTACACTTTCGAACCCGACCCATTTGGTCGATCATTAGGATCCGACCAAACACATTAGGAGACCATAGCTGTAACCTTCCGAGGTTATACCATATGGTCACGACGTTAGGCGTTCCAAACGCGTTCTACGCGAACGACGCGTTAAGGTAGCATAAGCTACCTAAACGGGTCGTAATGGGTCGTAAGCACTTAGGTTAGGTCTCATTTTAGTATGTAGGCGTTGTTAAACCATATTACACGAGTCTCCATACTCATTTGGTTTACGAACCCGCATACTATCCGATCCTTCCGATTTTGGTCCGGTATATTAAAATAGCTACCTATTAGGTGCCGTTTGATATCCGTGATCTCTAGCATTATTTGGTTGTTATACAAGAACTACAAAGCAATCTCAAGTGAGTACATAGAACCCCTCTTTTACTGTTTTCCAAACTGTTTTGGGGTGAAACAAATGTGCCTATTTGTTACTTTCATGCTTTCCTGTTTTCACATCATATACTTGCTATGTTCTTTAGTACACTGATTAGTACATGATTTACATTACATTGTTTCGCTATGTATGTTTACTTAGCATACTTAGTACGTTGATTTACATTACATTATTCTGCTACATATGTTTACTGGGCATATTAAGCACATTGTTTTACATTACCTTTTCTGCTATGTATGTTGACTGAGCATGCTAGCACATTGATTTACATGACTTTTATGCTATGTATGCCCATTGTGTGCGTACTTAGTACATCATTTTACCCTACATTTTAAGCTATGTATGCCCATTGTGTGCGTACTTAGTACAATTATTCATCACATGCCTACATTTCGGTATGACATTTGGTTTGTTTAAATTATACAATATACATTCATTAACACCGATCATGCCGCCCGTTAGTAGGTAGTGGTACCATAGGAATTGACAACTCCCGTTTCGAACATCCTAGGTTGGTTTGGATGAAAGGAATGACCGAATTCGATACACATAACTTAGATAAACCTTTAATTTGTTTAAGGGTTTATCGCCACAGTCTCAAGGCTTGGATGTATGCATTTTCACAATACCGCATAAATGTTTTTATCAATATAGCATGCATTTGTTCCACAAAAGATAACTTTGATTTAAACCATGTTTTACTTCAATACCTTGTTTTTGTGCATTTTACATATGGTTTAGTTGATATATTTCACTTACCATACATGATATATTTTGGGTACACATTACATGATCTACATTAAACATAAACGTCTTGACATTCATATACACATTTGGTGGTTTACATTGAACATAGACATTTCGACATGGTTTACACAATAACACTTGACAATTGACTTATACATGAACAATTTACATGGTGGTTGGTTTGGGTAAATGATTTGAGTAACGAAACGGGTGTAATACGATCAAACATGGTGGATACGCCGCTGGTACTTCCTATATATAAGTGTTTGTATAATATTACATATCGTAGCGTTATCTAAATCATTTCAGTTTAGACATATTATGTTTTACACAAATAACATATTCTTCACAAGACATTATTTTTACCAACAACATATCTTATTCAACTCATTTTACTTGGTTGTTCGTTTAACCTTAAATTTATCTATACTATCATCTGGTTTTATCGTTTTTCAAATGATTTACAAGACAAAACAATTTACAAGGTTCATGACTGACTGTTATTAAACGTACTCTTTAAACTCAAGTCATGAATCCCATTTTCACAAAACCTATGTATCTCACAGGCATTTCTTATGCTGACATACCTACTTTCACATGTGTTTTCAGGAGCTGTCGCTTATGATGATGAATGTGATACTAGGGTGGACCTGTGCCTTAGAGACATAAAACGAAGATAGACTAGTTTAATTACGTTATAAACACTTTATTTCCTGTTTTGAAACGATTTAATACTCGTGTTTGATAAATAAAATATAACTTTGTATGCCATAGTTGTGAAACAATTAATTCTGTCCCAACACTCCCCGGTGTTTCCGCCGCGGTTGCATGTTATACGCGGCCGGGGTGTGACAGAAGAGTTGGTATCAGAGCCAATGGTTATAGGGAATTAGGTTATTAGTAATGCTTTGACCTAGACTATAACTTTCTAGGACCCTAACATGCACTTCACCTATCCTTAGGTGATAACCACAACGGGAACTTCGGTTCCGAATCCGCTTTGAAAATTAATCATCTGTTCGAGGATGATTGATTACTAGGTTTTGAACCCTCTGTTATAAGGTTTTGAACCCCTTTGGATTTTCAAAAATCTCGTCAAGGTTTTTGGGTTTTAATAGTGTGAACACGTGCGAACTGGAAGAGTGAATGCCTGTACCCTGAGTTTTCTGTCTAAGGCTAGAGTGTTCGTACAAATCCACATAATCGGACCAGTCACTCTTACCTAGGAACTCTTGGGGTGAGTGTTCACTTATAGGCGAACATGTCTTCGCGATACATTATTTTTGACCCGTTTACTTTGACTAGACATTGCGTGTCGCTTGTTTGCTTTGCGATGCGTAACCACCATCTTTGCTTTTGTTGATTTTGTTTCATTTCATCCTCTTCATCCAATCATCTCACTTGTTTCCTTTCATGTTTTTCCTCTTTTAGAATGCCTCCTCGACGCGAAAACCAGATAGCTACTGCCGAGCTGGCAGAAATTATTGCACAGCAGATGGCTGCTCAATTACCAAATCTCTTTGCTCAATGGAACCAAGCCAACAACAACAACAATGCTCCATGCAATTTCAAGAATTTTAACTCGGCTAAACCACTCAAGTTTAGTGGTTCTGAGGGAGCAAATGGGCTTCTTCAATGGTTCGAGAGCACTGAGAATACTTTTCGCCACGTTCAGTGTCCGGATAATCGCAAGGTCGAGTTTTCTTCGAGCGTGTTTCAGAAGAGGGCTCTTACATGGTGGAATGGAGTAATGAGAGACCGTGGTGCAGAAGTTGCTCTAGCACAGACATGGGCTGAACTCAGAGCCCTTATGATGAGGGAGTTTTGTCCTCGTCATGAGCAACGAGCGTTGGAGAAAGAGTTTGATGATTTGAAACAAGATAGTGGCGAGCACAGGGCATATACTGATAGGTTTGAGGAGTTGAGTCTGCTTTGCCCGACTATGGTTGTCCCACTCGACAAGGCTATCGAAAGGTACATCGATGGCCTGCCTGACTCGGTACAAGACATCCTTACTGGTAGTAACCCTACCACACTCCGTCAGGCGATCGAGTTATCAGCGACATTGACTGAGTCGCAGATTCGGAAGAATAAATTACATAGGAAGGGTGACAAGGGCAAGAAACAGTCGTCTGACAAGGAAGATAGCAAGAAAGGTCAAAACAAAAATGGAAAGGATTCTGGTTCATCGAAAAGAGCAAGGAAGCGTAAGGCTTCCCAAAACTATGCTGTCACTGCCCAAGCTAACCAGGCAGCTCCCAACCAACCCGCACAGCCTCCAGCGAAGAAGCCCTATTTAGGGAATGCACCTTTGTGCAATAGATGCAACAGTCACCGTCAGCCGCAACATCAGTGTCGTTTCTGTACTAACTGTGGGAAGTCAGGTCATCTTGCCGATGTTTGTCGGTTTGCTCAAAATCGCGCAGTTCAGAACCCGGCTCAACAAGTTGCTCAGCCTCCTGCTCAGCAACAGGGTCAAGCTGCATGCCCACACTACCCATCAGGTGCTTGTTATAACTGTGGGGATCTGACCCACTACAGAAACCGGTGCCCAAGGCTAGCCAACCAGAAACAGAATGCAAACCAGAATCAGGCCCAGGCTCGAGGTCGAGTCTTCAACATGAATGCACAAGAGGCACAAGCAGATGATAATGTGGTGAACGGTACGTTCTTTATTAATAATCAGCCAGCATCTGTTCTTTTTGATTCGGGTGCCGATAAGAGTTTTGTGTCGTTATCTTTTGAACCATTGCTTCGAGTGTCTAGAACGAAACTAGGTAAACCATTGACAGTAGAAGTGGCAAGCGGTGAACCCATTGTTCTTGATTCTGTTCTCCGCAACTGCCAGTTGAACCTTAACAACCATCTTTTTCCTATTGACCTCACGCCTATGCAACTTGGAAGCTTCGACGTTATTGTGGGTATGGATTGGTTAGCCAAGTATCGCGCAGAGATAGTTTGTTTTGAGAAGATCATACGCATGCCGCTTTCGTCAGGTGAGATCCTACAGGTTCGTGGTGAGAAACCTGCTGGTGGTCTCAAACTCATGTCTTGTTTTAAAGCTCGGAAGTATCTGCGGAAGAACTATGTGGCCTTTTTGGCACATGTTGTAGCAGATAAGGGCAAAGGTAAGTCTATTCAAGATATTCCTGTCGTTCGGGATTATTCAGAGGTTTTCCCTGAAGAGTTGTTGTCACACCCCCAAAATCCACACGCGGAGTACCACCGCTTGGAGGCGTGACATGACCAGGATCAAGCCATCAATCATATTGAACATAGCATAATATAAATAAGGTAATTCGTAAAACCCAAATCAATACGATTGATGTTCTAAACCAAACATAGTATCAATAGCGGAAGCGTAATAATGAAAATCCAAAGTGAAGTTATACGTTCATTTGTTTAATATAATGTCCACGATCCGAATCCCACAACGACCTGCTCCTCCTTGTGCAAGCTCCATAAGTACCTAAGGTCCTGCAAGGCATGCAGCAGACAGTCAACAGCTAGTTGAGCGAGTTCACAGTTAACAGTTCAATAATAGTGTAGTGAGAGTAGTAATATGTTCGTTCGTTATGTCATGAATCGTATTAGTTTCCATCGCGGCCTCCCAGGCAGGTGTGCGAAGATATTAGGGGATGTTCATCCCGAGTATTCTAGACTAGGTTTGTCTGTATCGCGGCCTACCAGGCAGGTGTGCGAAGATTAGTAAATTTCAGTTCGCGGCCTTCCAAAGGCAGGTGTGCGAAGTCAGTCATAATATCGCGGCCAACCCTTGGCAGGTGTGCGAAGATCAGTTCAATAAGTGTTACTAGTCTAGTCGTATTCTTATCGTCAGGTTCCATCAACTGAGTATGTACAATAAAGTAATCCAAACCCATTCCCACCCTGGGAACCACATGCCTTGGCTGTGTGAACTCACCTTGGTTTGCTCGGTATGCTAGGTTATGCGTTCACAAGTAATCCATCAAGTCCTATTGTGTGCACGTGTAATAAATCAGTTCATGTTCGTAATGATACACAGTTAATCTATGTCACAAAGCGTTTGACAGCTAACATCATGTATCACATAAGCATTCTACCCTATTCATGCAGTACATCTACTTCATATAATGTCTTTCACTATATTCTACTTTAGTTAATCATTAACATGCCTTACTTGGTTAACAGTTTAATAAGGTTAACATACATTGCGCAGTACAGTCATCACTAAAAGATAATAGCATCACCAGTATCATATAAGGAAGTCGGATACGATCATATGTTTGAAATACGCACAACATTATCACTTTAACAAATTCGGACCACTACTTTTACAAGAATAAAGTCGGACAAGGTAACATCTTGTGAAACTCGGACTAATGCACCTCTTATATACTCGGATACAAGCACAAATACATATGATCAAACCTACACTTCACATGCGCTAAATACAAAAATGGCCGCCCAAGACTTGTTAACTCATACATGATTGGAGCGATTAACAATATTAGTCAAACCAAAATGAGGTGGTCATGTGCAAGATTAGCCACCTCAAGAATTCGGTTCTTTACATGATTGGGCCAGGCCCACAGCCAATGGCCATCACTAACCGCCCACCCTACCAATCGGAGGTCACACACATGACTCCTTTATCCATAGTTGCCGACCACCACATGAACTAATTTTTAGAGAAATTGCTACTATTTTGATTGGGTCAATTTTGTTCCAACCGAAAATTCATCCAATGGCACCCACACACACAATATTAATTTACTCACAATATTTTATTACACACATACACTGACAATTCAACATGAATGCCTAATATGAGTAAAGCTTGCAAACCATATTATTGGACCAACAATAAACAAGTGGCCGACAACTTTAAGAAATATAACATGGCACAATTGACTTTTGGGTGCATTTGAGTGTGTATAATCTATCATTATTTTCTATTAGTCTATACTTGTTCTAGCCTACCATTGAACCAATGGTTCACCATCATTTAATTAATAAAATGGATTCCTATTTTAAATCACATAAGAACTGACATAGGACATATCACGTGTATTACTATTTTAAATCGCTTTGTGCTATTGGCCAAACAAACCGGTGGGTTCGATTTCTTCACACCACCATAATTATCAAATAATTTTGTAAAGGACAATGATAATAACAATACCAATTGCGAGAGATGTTATTGGACCGAAAAGTGGACATTAGCAGTCAACAATTATCATATCAAAACACATATAACATCTCCAATTACGAATATGTAAAAGAAACGGAAAAGAACACTAACCCTACGCACGAACAAGGCGAATCACAGACAATTAAATCATGCAAGAAGGAGGGTTGCGACTAGTCTGGCTCTCCTTCCTACTGCCGTCGACTTTAAGGGGGGTGTTTAGGGTTTGAGATCATGTGACAGCCAATTTGTGGAGTCACGTACAACCTATTATGTGTGCGTGTATATGACATCCCAAGGTGGCCGGCCCAAGCTCCATGCCTTCATTTGAGCTTTACTTAATCCATTAGTTATGGTGATATACTAGGTAGGTGTATGTGCTCGGGTTGGGCCAATGTAACAGTTGGGCCGATGAGGATCCTTATACCCGAAACGTTTACGGCTAAGACAACATGCATTTGTTTAACATAAAACAACAAGTAAGATATACAATTTACAAAAGAACATACATGCAACACCATAGAACTACCAGATTTTTAATGTAACACATATGAGATTAATACCCGGTGAATTATAAGATGCAGATAAACGAGGCGTAACATGCAACGATTAGCACAAGGAAAGGAGTTGAAAACACGAGTTGTCACATTATCCCCAACTTGAAAGAAATTTCGTCCCGAAATTTAGCATGCGGTTACTGAGGAAGCTAGGTAAGTTGTATCGTTCACTGGTTTTCCTGGGGTGTCACATCCTCCCCCCGTTGATCTGGAATTTCGTCCCGAAATTCCGTGGTAGTAGCTTCAGCCTCAGTAATGGTTGCATTGGTTTCGAATAACTGGGGGTACTTTTCTGTCATCTGGTCTTCGCGTTCCCAGGTGTACTCTGGGCCACGTTTGGAGTTCCAACGAACTCGGACAAGAGGGATTCTCTTGTGTTTGAGGACCTTAACATCCCGGTCCGTGATTTCAACTGGCTCCTCGACGAACTGCAACCGCTCGTCGATAGTGAGTTCCTTAAAAGGAATTATGAGGGTCTCATCTGACAGGCACTTCTTCAGATTCGACACGTGAAATACATTGTGAACTGCACCGAGTTCAGCTGGTAGGTTCAGTCTGTAGGCTACTGGGCCTATTCTTTCAGTGATTTCGAACGGTCCAACATACCGTGGATTGAGTTTGCCTCGTTTACCAAATCGAACCACACCCTTCCAGGGTGAGACTTTAAGTAAAACCCGGTCCCCGACCTGAAATTCCAATGGCTTCCTACGCTTATCCGCGTAGGCTTTCTAACGTTCGCGCGTTGCCGCCATGTGTTGTCGTATTTGTGCAATCTTTTCTGTGGCGTCCACTACAATCTCTGGACCCGAAATCTGACTATCCCCCACCTCTGCCCAACAGAGGGGTGACCGACATTTACGCGTGTACAATGCCTCGAATGGAGTGGCTTGAATGCTGGTGTGGTAACTGTTATTGTATGAAAACTCCACTAAAGGGAGGTGCTTTTCCTAGCTGTTGCCGACATCGATAACACACGCCCGAAGCATGTCTAAGGATGATACGCTGTGCTCATGTCTAATCGTGAGCCGAAAGATTTGTGCATCGCTTGCCATGGTTCTTACGTGAATCGTGTGTCCCGATCCGAAATGATGGAGGTGGGCACCCCGTGCCTCGAAACAACTTCTTTAAGGTAGATGTCTGCGAGAGTGGAGAACTTATCCGTTTCCTTTTTAGCCAGGAAGTGTGCAGACTTGGTGAGTCGATCCACGATCACCCATATAGTATCATTCCCACGCTGGGATCTGGGTAGGCCTGTAACAAAATCCATGGAAATCTCTTCCCATTTCCACTGTGGTATCCTGGGTTGTTGTAGTAGACCCGCTGGTTTCTGATATTCAACCTTGACTCTTGCACAGGTCAAGCACTTGCCGACGTAAGTAGCGATGTGAACCTTCATACCAGGCCACCAATATGTAGTTTTGAGATCGTGGTACATTTTATCCGACCCTGGATGTACCGAGTAGCGAGACTTGTGTGCTTCATCCATCACAAGTTCTCGTAAGCCGCCATAAAGTGGGACCCAAATACGCCCCGTTACATAGTATGCACCGTCTTCCTTTTGTTCCATTCGTTGCCTGGAGCCGCGTAAAGCTTCGACTGAGAGCGTCAGCCACAACATTGACTTTGCCTGGATGGTACTTGATGGCGCATTCGTAATCATTAAGTAACTCGACCCATCGTCGTTGACGCATATTCAATTCCTTCTGCTTGAAGATATGCTCGAGACTCCTGTGATCGGTGTAAATTGTGCACTTGGTACCGTACAGGTAGTGTCGCCATATCTTAAGCGCAAAAACAACAGCTCCCAGCTCTAAATCGCGCGTCGTGTAGTTCCGTTCATGAACCTTGAGTTGACGAGAGGCGTAGGCAATAACTTTATCCCGCTGCATCAATACACAACCAAGCCCCTGTATCGATGCGTCACAATAAACCACGAAGTCATCCGTGCCCTCGGGCAGTGAGAGGATAGGTGCGCTGCATAGTCTATCCTTCAGGTACTGAAAAGCAGTTTCCTGCGTATTACCCCATCTGTAAACGACACCTTTCTGTGTCAGCATAGTAAGCGGCTGCGCGATCTTGGAGAAGTCTTTGATAAACCACCTGTAGTATCCCGCCAAACTCAAGAATTGGCGTATCTCTGTTGGTGTACCCGGTGCAGGCCAGTTTCTGATCGAATCTACCTTGGATGGATCGACATGGATCCCATCCCTGTTCACCACATGGCCTAAAAAGTGGACTTCACGAGGCCAGAAGTCGCATTTTGAAAACTTTGCGTACAGTTGCTCCTTTCGAAGAAGTTCCAAGATAAGACGTAAGTGCTGCTCGTGTTCCTCCTGACTCTTGGAGTAGATCAAAATGTCGTCGGTGAAGACAATGACGAACTTGTCAAGATAACGTTTGCACACCCTGTTCATAAGATCCATGAAGACTGCAGGCGCGTTCGTAAGCCCGAATGGCATGACCAGAAACTCGTAATGGCCGCAGCGAGTTCTGAATGCTGTCTTGGAGACGTCCTCATCCCGGACTCTCAGCTGATGATAACCAGACCTTGGATCAACCTTGGAGTAGTAACTCGACCTTTGCAACTGGTCGAATAAGTCGTCAATGCGAGGAAGAGGATAGCGGTTCTTCACCGTGACCTTGTTCAGTTCGCGATAATTAATGCACATTCTGAAAGTGCCATCCTTCTTTTTCACGAATAGAACTGGAGCTCCCCAAGGCGAAGAGATAGGTCGGATAAATCCCTTATCCAAGATTTCTTGTAGCTGCGTCGATAGTTCTTCTGATTTTGGTGGAGCTAAACGATACGGTGCTCGAGCTATGGGTGCTGTTCCTGGAGGGAGCTCGATTTGAAATTCGACCTGACGATGAGGCGGTAGACCAGGTAAATCTTTAGGTAACACCTGAGGAAAGTCGCGTACAACTGGATGGTCTTCCAACTTCTTTTCTTTCGCTGATGCGTCAGTAACGAGAGCCAAAATTGCGGTGTGGCACTTCCGCAAACATTTATGAGCCTTCAAGAAAGAGGTGATGCCAACCACAGCACCACTCTTGTCGCTTTGAACTTCGAGAGGTTCTTGACCAGAACGAGGAATGCGAACAATCTTTTCTTTGCATAGGGTTTCTGCTTGCTGTTGCTGCTGGCGATTCCGATTTGCAGGCCGTGGACTCCTGAATCCTTAGCTTCATGGCCCATCTTAAGACACCCCTGGCAACGTCCCTCGTTGCACTAACCACCGTGGTGTCTGTTGCATTAGTTACACATTGGATGAATCCACCCTGCCCCTGACCACCAGAAGTTGGCTGACTCGGCTCTGGTGATCACTATTCTTGCGCTGCTGCTGTGCTTGAGACCAACGGTAGCTGAACCCTTGCTGGAATACCCATCCCATTTCCGCTTGTTGTCACTAGGAGTAGCGGGAGTAGCAGAAGTGATAGCGGTAGGAACAGTGCTAATACAACTAGGCAGTCTGTTCTGTTCCACTGCCTGATCCGTGAGGCGATGGGCAAGACGCTGAATGTCTTGGATATTGTCGAGGTTAGCGATGTAGCATGGCTCTGAATCTCTGAGGCTAGACCCTTGAGGTACAATTCGATACGTTTGCTTGGAGGGTCCACCATGGTTGGACACAAGATGGCCAATTCGTTCGACCGTTTCGTATAAGCTTCAATTTCTGACCCCGTCATTTTCAAATGGTAAAGCTCCACTTCCAACTGGTGGATGTCATAACGCGTGCAGTATTCCCTTTTAATGCGTTCTATGAATTCGTCCCAAGGAGTGGTGTTAGCAGCTGCCAGCCCTAGTATCTGTACTTGCGCGTTCCACCAGGTTAGCGTGATTCCTTCCAAGGTACCAGTGGCGTACTTGACCCTGCGAGCCTCAGGGCATTCACACATCTCGAACACTGACTCGAGCTTCTCAAACCGATGGAGTAGTCCCACTGCTCCTTCCGTGCCACCGAATGTGCTTGGACGACTGTCCATGAAGTTCTTGAATGTGCAGACAGGTTGCTATGCGTTCTGACCCATTGCGCGAGAAAGGTAGGTCAAGGTTAAGCGCGAGAGTTGGGTCACGAGAGTTGGATCTAACATCCTAGAATAGGTTTGGAATAGCAGGTTATACCTCCTGCTTGTGCGGCTGCAAGCGCTGCAGCAACTTGTTCGTCAATGAGAGCTGTCAACTGGGCTTGAGTCATGTCAACAAGTCCAGACATGATCGAGTAGTAAAGGTAGCATAAGTATAAATGGTTCGCGAGTAGTGCGATGACAGAAAAGTGTAGGCATATAGGTGTTCTCAAGCAGTAACAAGTAGTGAGCAAAGTAATGTAAGCATAATACGAGCAAAGTTCTATGCAATTCTAGCATGTAGGCAATAAACATAAACCTTACTACCTAGGATGTCGAGTCTTGCACGTGGAGCGAAGCGTCGTTGTGGATTGTTGAGAGCACTGTTCTGGTTATAGTCTGGTTTTAATAAAAACGTTTTCCCCATATTAAAACCAAGTTCTCTATAACCAATGGCTCTGATACAAATCTGTCACACCCCCAAAATCCACACGCGGAGTACCACCGCTTGGAGGCGTGACATGACCATGATCAAGCCATCAATCATATTGAACATAGCATAATATAAATAAGGTAATTCGTTAAACCCAAATCAATACGATTGATGTTCTAAACCAAACATAGTATCAATAGCGGAAGCGTAATAATGAAAATCCAAAGTGAAGTTATACGTTCATTTGTTTAATATAATGTCCACGATCCGAATCCCACAACGACCTGCTCCTCCTTGTGCAAGCTCCATAAGTACCTAAGGTCCTGCAAGGCATGCAGCAGAGAGTCAACAGCTAGTTAAGCGAGTTCACAGTTAACAGTTCAATAATAGTGTAGTGAGAGTAGTAATATGTTCGTTCGTTATGTCATGAATCGTATTAGTTTCCATCGCGGCCTCCCAGGCAGGTGTGCGAAGATATTAGGGGATGTTCATCCCGAGTATTCTAGACTAGGTTTGTCTGTATCGCGGCCTACCAGGCAGGTGTGCGAAGATTAGTAAATTTCAGTTCGCGGCCTTCCAAAGGCAGGTGTGCGAAGTCAGTCATAATATCGCGGCCAACCCTTGGCAGGTGTGCGAAGATCAGTTCAATAAGTGTTACTAGTCTAGTCGTATTCTTATCGTCAGGTTCCATCAACTGAGTATGTACAATAAAGTAATCCAAACCCATTCCCACCCTGGGAACCCCATGCCTTGGCTGTGTGAACTCACCTTGGTTTGCTCGGTATGCTAGGTTATGCGTTCACAAGTAATCCATCAAGTCCTATTGTGTGCACGTGTAATAAATCAGTTCATGTTCGTAATGATACACAGTTAATCTATGTCACAAAGCGTTTGACAGCTAACATCATGTATCACATAAGCATTCTACCCTATTCATGCAGTACATCTACTTCATATAATGTCTTTCACTATATTCTACTTTAGTTAATCATTAACATGCCTTACTTGGTTAACAGTTTAATAAGGTTAACATACATTGCGCAGTACAGTCATCACTAAAAGATAATAGCATCACCAGTATCATATAAGGAAGTCGGATACGATCATATGTTTGAAATACGCACAACATTATCACTTTAACAAATTCGGACCACTACTTTTACAAGAATAAAGTCGGACAAGGTAACATCTTGTGAAACTCGGACTAATGCACCTCTTATATACTCGGATACAAGCACAAATACATATGATCAAACCTACACTTCACATGCGCTAAATACAAAAATGGCCGCCCAAGACTTGTTAACTCATACATGATTGGAGCGATTAACAATATTAGTCAAACCAAAATGAGGTGGTCATGTGCAAGATTAGCCACCTCAAGAATTCGGTTCTTTACATGATTGGGCCAGGCCCACAGCCAATGGCCATCACTAACCGCCCACCCTACCAATCGGAGGTCACACACATGACTCCTTTATCCATAGTTGCCGACCACCACATGAACTAATTTTTAGAGAAATTGCTACTATTTTGATTGGGTCAATTTTGTTCCAACCGAAAATTCATCCAATGGCACCCACACACACAATATTAATTTACTCACAATATTTTATTACACACATACACTGACAATTCAACATGAATGCCTAATATGAGTAAAGCTTGCAAACCATATTATTGGACCAACAATAAACAAGTGGCCGACAACTTTAAGAAATATAACATGGCACAATTGACTTTTGGGTGCATTTGAGTGTGTATAATCTATCATTATTTTCTATTAGTCGATACTTGTTCTAGCCTACCATTGAACCAATGGTTCACCATCATTTAATTAATAAAATGGATTCCTATTTTAAATCACATAAGAACTGACATAGGACATATCACGTGTATTACTATTTTAAATCGCTTTGTGCTATTGGCCAAACAAACCGGTGGGTTCGATTTCTTCACACCACCATAATTATCAAATAATTTTGTAAAGGACAATGATAATAACAATACCAATTGCGAGAGATGTTATTGGACCGAAAAGTGGACATTAGCAGTCAACAATTATCATATCAAAACACATATAACATCTCCAATTACGAATATGTAAAAGAAACGGAAAAGAACACTAACCCTACGCACGAACAAGGCGAATCACAGACAATTAAATCATGCAAGAAGGAGGGTTGCGACTAGTCTGGCTCTCCTTCCTACTGCCGTCGACTTTAAGGGGGGTGTTTAGGGTTTGAGATCATGTGACAGCCAATTTGTGGAGTCACGTACAACCTATTATGTGTGCGTGTATATGACATCCCAAGGTGGCCGGCCCAAGCTCCATGCCTTCATTTGAGCTTTACTTAATCCATTAGTTATGGTGATATACTAGGTAGGTGTATGTGCTCGGGTTGGGCCAATGTAACAGTTGGGCCGATGAGGATCCTTATACCCGAAACGTTTACGGCTAAGACAACATGCATTTGTTTAACATAAAACAACAAGTAAGATATACAATTTACAAAAGAACATACATGCAACACCATAGAACTACCAGATTTTTAATGTAACACATATGAGATTAATACCCGGTGAATTATAAGATGCAGATAAACGAGGCGTAACATGCAACGATTAGCACAAGAAAAGGAGTTGAAAACACGAGTTGTCACAGTTGTGACACCTGTGTCGCCGCGACCATCAAATAAATACCAAGCCGATGAAATATTGTATTTCATACTTGGGATCTTGTATAAATATGTGTATCTTTTGCACATATCAGTTCTTGTTCAATTTCAAACTCTACAACGCTTTCTGGAGAATTATACGCAAACTGGTGCGTAAACGTACTCAGTTTAATGTGACAAATACTCCGGAACACCAACATATACTTAACATACCTTAAATAACCTTTACATAACTTAGAAATAAGTTTTGAAGGTTTTGGTATGGCAAAAACAAGTTAATTCGCTTACAGGGACTAAACTTGACAAACTGCGAAAATATGCCAATTTGAACTGTAACAAACATTCCGGATCATGTCCATAAGTTAAACATACCATAAATATCCTTTACATAGCTTAGAAATAGGCTTTGAGGGGTTTGGTATGCTAAAACAAACTTTTGGATCATTCAGGGGCTAAAAGTGTCAAAAAGTGCACAAGTTTGCACTTTCGCGCATAACTTACGTTCTGAATACATCCGGACATCCAAAAATTTATGTAAGCACTAAAATAATTTATTTTAGTGTTTGGCATAAGAAAAATCCATTCGTCGAATCATTTGGATCGTTTTTCGCACTTATGCGCATTCCGTCGTAATTAAGCGAACATCGCGTTCATACCGCCAAACGAACCAACATCCGGCATATTTTTGAGCATGTTTCATGTCCACAATGTTTAGGCATCATTTTAGGGCCTTAAAGTTGGCTTTACGGGCCTTAGAAGTGTCGGAAATGGCTTAAATATGCAACAGGGACCAAAACTATCATTTCTGAAAGTTTGTACAGATCAGACATGCCCAGGCGGCCCGCCTGTGTTTTGTCTATATGCTGACGCGGGCCGCGTGGCCCCTGCAGATGCAGAAACTTGTTTTCCTTGCAAAACTTGGCCTTTCAAACACACCAAAGTGTGACACCTGTGTCACTTCAACCATCAAACAAATGCCAAACCAAGGAAATATTGTATTTCATACTTGGGATTTGTATAAATATGTGTATGCTTTGCACATATCAATTCTTGTTCAATTTCATACTCTACAACGCTTTCTGGAGAATTATACGCAAACTGGTGCATAAACGTACTCAGTTTAATGCGACAAATACTCCGGGAGACCATCATACACTTAACATACCTTAAATAACCTTTACATAACTTAGAAATAAGTTTTGAAGGCTTTGGTATGGCAAAAACAAGTTAATTCGCTTACAGGGACTAAACTTGACAAACTGCGAAAGTATGCCAATTTGAACTGTAACGAACATTCCGGAACATGTCCATAAGTTAAACATACCATATATATCCTTTACATAGCTTAGAAATAGGCTTTGAGGGGTTTGGTATGCTAAAACAAAATTTTGGATCATTCAGGGACTAAAAGTGTCAAAAAGTGCATAAGTTTGCACTTTCGCGCATAACTCACGTTCTAAATACATCCGGACATCCAAAAATTTATGTAAGCATCCTTATATTATGCCTTAGTGTTTGGCATGAGAAAAATCCATTTGTCGCGTCATTTGGATCGTCTTTCACGCTTATGCGCATTCCGTCGTAATTAAGCGAACATCGCGATCGTACGGCCAAACGAACCGACATCCGACATATTTTTGGGCATGTTTCATGTCCACAATGTTTAGGCATCATTTTAGGGCCTTAAAGATGGCTTTACAGGTCTTAGAAGGGCCGGAAATAGCTTAAACACGCAACAGGGACCAAAAGTGTAAATTCTGCAAGTGGTGCAGATCAGAGGGGCCAGGCGGCCCGCGTAAGGATTGCCCAAAACATGAGGCGGGCCGCGTGAACATGTCTGACAGAAGATTTTGCATTTAATGCAGAATCTGGCCTTTCGTTCGATCAAGAGGCGATGCCTTTTCACCCAATGAAGAGCCAAGGGTCAAGTTCACTGAACTTATCCACTTGGACACATGTACGCACGAGATCAAGGCACGATATTCGATAAAACGATCCTAACGGTTCCACATTTCCTATAAATACCCCCCCCCTTAGTGTAAAAATCACAAAAATCAGATCTTAGAGCTCTAAGTTGAAACCATTGTTTCATACCTGAGCTATTTGGTCTTGATTAGCACTCGGGGACCCTCCGTAAGTCTTCTTTCGCTCTTTTATTCGCTTTTCGAGTCCGAAAGTCAACGTTTTGTTGACTTTCTGCATTGACCAGCTTATGGTCGATGCGAAGTTCATGGAACTTCATAACGTGAGCGTGATCACGATGGTTATGGTCCATAGTGACCATACCTACTGATCACCACGTTATCTAGGCTCGGTGACGAGTCGTAGTTTCGGCCAAAATGCGCATTCTTGCGTATTTTGTAACCAAACTACTCGTGGGCATCAAAGCCATTTGTTTTGATGCCAAACCTGTTTCTAAACTTAGTTAAGCATGTTCTAACATGCTTAGCTCGTCACTTTTAGTTTAGTGCTTATATAGGGTCGTAAGGTAAGCGATTTAAACCATCGCTTATACTTTCGAACCCGACCCATTTGGTCGGTCATTAGGACCCGACCAAACACATTAGGTGACCATAGCTATAACCTTCCGAGGTTATACCGTGTGGTCGCAATGTTAGGCGTTTCGAACGCGTTCTACGCAAACGACGCGTAAGGTAGCATAAGCTACCTAAACGGGTCGTGATGGACCGTAAGCACTTAGGTTAAGTTTCATTTTAGTATGTAGGCTTTGTTAAACCATACTACACGAGTCTCCATACTCGTTTGGTTTACGAACCCGCGTACTATCCGATCCTTCCGATTTGGTCCGGTATATTAACATAGCTACCTATTAGGTGCCGTTTGATATCCCGTGATCTTTAGCATTATCTGGTTATTATACAAGAACTCCAAAGCAATCTCAGGTGAGTACATAGTTCCCCTCTTTTACTGTTTTCTGAACTGTTTTGGGGTGAAGCATGTGTACCTATCTGTTATTTTCATGATTTCAAAGTATAATTGATTATACATGATAGTATTTATCTTTTGAACAAACTAAATGACTATCTATGGTTTAAACACTGATTTCTCAAAAATTACAAAAGTAATTGTTGGAATAGTACTTATTTTGTTCACCAGACCGATTGGTAGTATGATATAGCGCTATAGGACTAGACACCCCATTCCTGTTGTCATGGAATGTCTGAAACCAATTCGTTTCTCCATCCAAATAGGGATTTCCTTTGTGGTATCCCTATAGTCTCAAAGGTGTAGTTTGATGCACCAGGTCTGAATGAATTCTTAAATCGCACCTTTAAAGTATATTTTGATATACTCCCAAAAAGTATAGTTTGATATACTCTCATGTGTGGTATTGTACAGAACCAAAATATATTTTGTAATCATCCAAAGCATATTGTGATATGTTACTTACTAAAACATAGTTTAATATGTTATTTACCACATCCAAAGCATATACTGATATGTTAGTTACAAAACTAAAACCTGGTTTAATGTGTTATTAATAAATCCAAGGTATACTTGTAATATACTACTGAAAACTATTATTTGAACAACTAAAGTATATTTAATATACTATCTATCAAACGATTTAGTTTTGGTTAGTGTTTAGATAACGGAACGAGTGTAATGTGATGAAAACATGGTAGATACGTCGCTGGTACTTCTTATATATATAAGTGTTTTCATTGCATTACATACCGTGGCGTTATTTAGTACACTTGGGTTAACAATATTGGAACTGAAATATATTTTAATATATTACTTATTCAACTTTCTTAAAACCAAGGTATATTTTATATATACCATAAATGTTTTATTAAAACATTGTTTTTCAAACAACATAACTTATACAAACTCATTTTACATGGTTATTCAGTTAACCATACATTATTCTCTTATTTATACATATCATCTGATCCTATCGTTTTTCAAATGATTTACAAGACAAAGCAAATTTACAAAGTTCATGACTAAACATTTTCTCAAACATAAGTCATGAACTCCGTTTTCACAAAACCTATGTATCTCACAGGCATTTTTATGCTGACGTACCTATTTTTACACATGTTTCAGGTGCTGTCTTGAGATGATTGTTGATACATGCTACATTTAGGATGGACTCGTGCCTTAGCAACTTTAAAACTTGGAAGATCGTAGATGTACTTATGTGATTGTAATAGAACAACGAGTTCATTTAATCAATAAAACAATATTTAAATTTCCATGTGTTATGAAACAATGATTCTGTTACAACACTCCCCGACGTTTCCGCCACGTTTTGTTGTTACACGTGGTCGGGGTGTGACAGAA
The DNA here is from genome assembly GCF_002127325.2 of Helianthus annuus. Lineage (NCBI taxonomy): Eukaryota > Viridiplantae > Streptophyta > Magnoliopsida > Asterales > Asteraceae > Helianthus > Helianthus annuus. The sequence goes on from NC_035448.2 coordinate 91,108,212, forward strand.
AAGTTGGTATCAGAGCTCATGGTTATAGGGAATTAGGTTATTAGTAATGCTTTGACCTAGTCTATAACCTTCCTAGGACCCTAACGCGAGTTTACTTGCGTTTAGTCATAAAACAACACCGTCACCTATCCTTAGGCGACGACCGCAACAAGAACATAAATTTCAAAACCGCTTTGAAAACTAATCATCTGTTCTAGGATGATTGATTACTAGGTTTTGAACCCTCTGTTATAAGGTTTTGAACCCCTTTGAATTCTCAAAACTCTCGTCAAAGTTGGTCTAAATATTGTGAACACATGCAAACTGGAAGGGTGGGTGCCTGTACCCTGAGTTTTCTGTCTAAGGCTAGAGTGTTCGTACAAATCCACATAATCGGACCAGTCACTCTTACCTGGGAACTCTTGGGGTGAGTGTCCACTTATAGGCGAGTATGTCTTCGCGATACATTATTTTTGACCTATTTGCTTTGATTAATCACCAGGTCGTGTGTTGCTTTGTAGTAACAGACAGACGGCCACTATCCTTGCTTTCATCAGATTTGTTTCATCTCATTCTTTTCGTCTAATTCTCTCACTCGTTTCCTCTCATGTTTCCTCTTTTAGAATGCCTCCTCGACGCGACAATCAGATGGCGAATGCCGAACTGGCGGAAATCATCGCGCAACAAATGGCTGCTGCCTTCCCAATTCTTTATGCTCAAATAACTCAAGCCATCAACAACAACAATGGTCCATGCAATTTCAAGATTTTTAACTCAGCTAAACCGCTCAAGTTCAATGGTTCTGAGGGAGCAACTGGTCTTCTTCAATGGTTCGAGAGCATTGAGAATACTTTCCGTCACGTTCAGTGTCCTGAAAATCGCAAGGTCGAGTTTTCTTCGAGTGTGTTTCAGAAGAGGGCTCTTACATGGTGGAACGGGGTTATGAGAGACCGCGGTGCAGAGGTTGCATTAGCACAGACTTGGGCCGAGCTTAGGGCTCTTATGATGAAGGAGTTCTGTCCTCGTCATGAGCTTAGGGCTCTAGAAAGGGAATTTGATGATTTAAAGCAAGACAGTGGGGAACATCGAGCCTATACTGATCGCTATGAGGAATTGAGCTTGTTATGCCCTACTGTGGTTACGCCTCTGGATAAGGCGATTGAGAAATACATTGATGGGCTTCCTGACGTAGTTCAGGACATCGTTACTGGCAGCAACCCTACTACTGTCAGACAAGCCATTGAATTGGCTGCCACTCTGACTGAATCCCAAATCAGGAAGCGCAAGCTGTTTCGGAAGGGCGACTTAAGACCATCTGACAAGACTGCTCATGTGGAACCAAAGGAAGAAAGTGCTGAGGTGTCCAAGAAGAAAAAGCGCAAAGCCTCTCAAAGCTACGCTGTAACTGCTCAAGAAAAACAAGTTGCACCAAACCAGCCAACACAACCTCGTAAAAGACAAAACTATGTTGGTACTGCACCGTTGTGCAACAAATGCAACCGTCATCATCTAGAGCAAGAGCAGTGTCACAAATGTACCCACTGTGGGCGGTTGGGACATTTGATCAATGTTTGTCGTTATGCAAATCAAGCTGCTGCAAACCCTGCTGCTGTTCAAGCACGGTTCCCTCCAGGGTCATGTTATAACTGTGGTGACCTTACCCACTACAGGAACAATTGCCCAAGGCTTGTTAACATACCTCCAGCGCATGGACGAGTGTTCAACATCAATGAGGCAAACATGAACAATGATGCAGCAGTGAACAATTAGTGTTTTGTATTACCTTAGTTGCTATCTTTTGACACTTCAAGACAATTCCGTTGTTACATAAATAAAGATTTGTTGTTTTTATTTCTGCAAAATTTATGCGTTTGTGTGAATGCTTGATGCAACTTTATGATGTCAACCCAAAGACAAACTACTCGTATGGTTCTGTCATATTATGATCACTTGTGATCTCCCCAAGAACCTTAAACTCTCGTTTCTTTTAAGAGACAAAGTCAAACACTTATTGAGAACCCCTCTAGCTTTATAGATAGATCTTCATAAATCGTTAAAGTGCCAAATGAAATCCATAGGTTGGATTCCTAGTGTGCCTTAATATCCATACCTAAGGATAACAAAATAAAGAATCAAGTTAACTAAATTTGTGCTTATGTATTTTCTTACATGTTTTGTGGTTGTATGTGATCCATCGAAATCCTCATAGAATCTTTCATATCTTCATACGAGAGATTGATAATGGGATATCCAAAGATACTATCTTAAACCCTTAATGGATTTCAACAGTGTAGTTAAGTCCCTCGGGTTATAAAGTATTATTCTATAATTGGACCTCTTGAAAGGTCTGCTTAAACAGATTGATTTTGAAAATCTGATTAGAAATATCATGTGATGATATAAAAATGATCCCTTAAGCGGTCTATTTAAAGAGATCGTACGACGGTCTAGTTAAGAAGATCATGTGTTGATCTAGTTAAAAAGATCGTTCGTTGATCGAATTAAAAGGATCCTTTGGTGGTCTAGTCAAATCGCTTCATATTTATTCAAGTAATTTTTCCTACGGATTATGAAATGGACTGTGCGGACTGTGCAAGGAATTACGTAATTATGGAGGCCTACATAATTATGGAATTCAGTACACAGGAACCACAGGAAGTTTCATCATGTGTTAAGACCTAGTGACAAGAATAATGATACGGGAGAAGTCTCGGACCTCGACCAATGTCATTTATTCTCACACTCCCCCAATTCTGATCTCAATCACACACCAAGTTTTCCTATGATAAGCCTTCATAAGAAACGTTCGTCAATCAGTAGTTCAAAATTTCATGTTTTACTATTTCAAGGAATTCACTCTGAGGGTTAACAAATTCGCTAAGAATCCTAACATGGCCCAGGGTTTTACCTAAGGGTTCAATGGATCTATTATAAGGCGAAACCTTCACAGCTGTCCTCACGAGTTTCCTCTAGAATTAAATTTCGGGACGAAATTTCCTAAAGTAGGGGAGACTGTGACACCTGTGTCACTTCAACCATCAAACAAATGCCAAACCAAGGAAATATTGTATTTCATACTTGGGATTTGTATAAATATGTGTATGCTTTGCACATATCAATTCTTGTTCAATTTCATACTCTACAACGCTTTCTGGAGAATTATACGCAAACTGGTGCATAAACGTACTCAGTTTAATGCGACAAATACTCCGGGAGACCATCATACACTTAACATACCTTAAATAACCTTTACATAACTTAGAAATAAGTTTTGAAGGCTTTGGTATGGCAAAAACAAGTTAATTCGCTTACAGGGACTAAACTTGACAAACTGCGAAAGTATGCCAATTTGAACTGTAACGAACATTCCGGAACATGTCCATAAGTTAAACATACCATATATATCCTTTACATAGCTTAGAAATAGGCTTTGAGGGGTTTGGTGTGCTAAAACAAAATTTTGGATCATTCAGGGACTAAAAGTGTCAAAAAGTGCATAAGTTTGCAGTTTCGCGCATAACTCACGTTCTGAATACATTCGGACATCCAAAAATTTATGTAAGCATCCTTATATTATGCCTTAGTGTTTGGCATGAGAAAAATCCATTTGTCGCGTCATTTGGATCGTCTTTCACGCTTATGCGCATTCCGTCGTAATTAAGCGAACATCGCGATCGTACGGCCAAACGAACCGACATCCGACATATTTTTGGGCATGTTTCATGTCCACAATGTTTAGGCATCATTTTAGGGCCTTAAAGATGGCTTTACAGGTCTTAGAAGGGCTGGAAATAGCTTAAACACGCAACAGGGACCAAAAGTGTAAATTCTGCAAGTGGTGCAGATCAGAGGGGCCAGGCGGCCCGCGTAAGGATTGCCCAAAACATGAGGCGGGCCGCGTGAACATGTCTGACAGAAGATTTTGCATTTAATGCAGAATCTGGCCTTTCGTTCGATCAAGAGGCGATGCCTTTTCACCCAATGAAGAGCCAAGGGTCAAGTTCACTGAACTTATCCACTTGGACACATATACGCACGAGATCAAGGCACGATATTCGATAAAACGATCCTAACGGTTCCACATTTCCTATAAATACCCCCCCCCCCCTTAGTGTAAAAATCACAAAAATCAGATCTTAGAGCTCTAAGTTGAAACCATTGTTTCATACCTGAGCTATTTGGTCTTGATTAGCACTCGGGGACCCTCCGTAAGTCTTCTTTCGCTCTTTTATTCGCTTTTCGAGTCCGAAAGTCAACGTTTTGTTGACTTTCTGCATTGACCAGCTTATGGTCGATGCGAAGTTCATGGAACTTCATAACGTGAGCGTGATCACGATGGTTATGGTCCATAGTGACCATACCTACTGATCACCACGTTATCTAGGCTCGGTGACGAGTCGTAGTTTCGGCCAAAATGCGCATTCTTGCGTATTTTGTAACCAAACTACTCGTGGGCATCAAAGCCGTTTGTTTTGATGCCAAACCTGTTTCTAAACTTAGTTAAGCATGTTCTAACATGCTTAGATCGTCACTTTTAGTTTAGTGCTTATATAGGGTCGTAAGGTAAGCGATTTAAACCATCGCTTATACTTTCGAACCCGACCCATTTGGTCGGTCCTTAGGACCCGACCAAACACATTAGGTGACCATAGCTATAACCTTCCGAGGTTATACCGTGTGGTCGCAATGTTAGGCGTTTCGAACGCGTTCTACGCAAACGACGCGTAAGGTAGCATAAGCTACCTAAACGGGTCGTGATGGACCGTAAGCACTTAGGTTAAGTTTCATTTTAGTATGTAGGCTTTGTTAAACCATACTACACGAGTCTCCATACTCGTTTGGTTTACGAACCCGCGTACTATCCGATCCTTCCGATTTGGTCCGGTATATTAACATAGCTACCTATTAGGTGCCGTTTGATATCCCGTGATCTTTAGCATTATCTGGTTATTATACAAGAACTCCAAAGCAATCTCAGGTGAGTACATAGTTCCCCTCTTTTACTGTTTTCTGAACTGTTTTGGGGTGAAGCATGTGTACCTATCTGTTATTTTCATGATTTCAAAGTATAATTGATTATACATGATAGTATTTATCTTTTGAACAAACTAAATGACTATCTATGGTTTAAACACTGATTTCTCAAAAATTACAAAAGTAATTGTTGGAATAGTACTTATTTTGTTCACCAGACCGATTGGTAGTATGATATAGCGCTATAGGACTAGACACCCCATTCCTGTTGTCATGGAATGTCTGAAACCAATTCGTTTCTCCATCCAAATAGGGATTTCCTTTGTGGTATCCCTATAGTCTCAAAGGTGTAGTTTGATGCACCAGGTCTGAATGAATTCTTAAATCGCACCTTTAAAGTATATTTTGATATACTCCCAAAAAGTATAGTTTGATATACTCTCATGTGTGGTATTGTACAGAACCAACATATATTTTGTAATCATCCAAAGCATATTGTGATATGTTACTTACTAAAACATAGTTTAATATGTTATTTACCACATCCAAAGCATATACTGATATGTTAGTTACAAAACTAAAACCTGGTTTAATGTGTTATTTATAAATCCAAGGTATACTTGTAATATACTACTGAAAACTATTATTTGAACAACTAAAGTATATTTAATATACTATCTATCAAACGATTTAGTTTTGGTTAGTGTTTAGATAACGGAACGAGTGTAATGTGATGAAAACATGGTAGATACGCCGCTGGTACTTCTTATATATATAAGTGTTTTCATTGCATTACATACCGTGGCGTTATTTAGTACACTTGGGTTAACAATATTGGAACTGAAATATATTTTAATATATTACTTATTCAACTTTCTTAAAACCAAGGTATATTTTATATATACCATAAACGTTTTATTAAAACATTGTTTTTCAAACAACATAACTTATACAAACTCATTTTACATGGTTATTCAGTTAACCATACATTATTCTCTTATTTATACATATCATCTGATCCTATCGTTTTTCAAATGATTTACAAGACAAAGCAAATTTACAAAGTTCATGACTAAACATTTTCTCAAACATAAGTCATGAACTCCGTTTTCACAAAACCTATGTATCTCACAGGCATTTTTATGCTGACGTACCTATTTTTACACATGTTTCAGGTGCTGTCTTGAGATGATTGTTGATACATGCTACATTTAGGATGGACTCGTGCCTTAGCAACTTTAAAACTTGGAAGATCGTAGATGTACTTATGTGATTGTAATAGAACAACGAGTTCATTTAATCAATAAAACAATATTTAAATTTCCATGTGTTATGAAACAATGATTCTGTTACAACACTCCCCGACGTTTCCGCCACGTTTTGTTGTTACACGTGGTCGGGGTGTGACACAAAGGGCAATGCCCTTTCACAACCTGTAGAGTTAAGGTCATTATAAGCCACCACAACATCTTGACAAGTGTATGGATGAGATCATGGCACGATATTCAAGAAACGATCCTAACGGCTTTACTTTTCCTATAAATACCCCCCCCCCATTTGTGTTAAAACCCACAAAACTGATCAAAGAGCACTAAGTTGTTGCTATTGCTTCATACCTGAGCTCCTAGGTCAAGTTTAGCTTTCGGGGACCCTTCGTAAGTGTTCTTTCGTTCTTTTAATCGCTTTCTAGTGCTAAAGTCAAACTTTGTTTGACTTTCCACGTTGACCAGCTTATGGTCAACATGAAGTTCGTTGGAACTTCATAACGTGAGCGTGATCACGATGGTTATAGTCCGTAGTGACTATACCTACTGATTTCCATGTTATCAAGGCTCAGTGACGAGTCGTAGTTTCGGCCAAAATGCGCATTCTTGCGTATTTTGTAACCAAACTACTCGTGGGTATCAAAACCGTTTGTTTTGATACCAAACCTGTTTTCTAAACTTAGTTAAGCATGTTTTAACATGCTTAGCTCGTCACTTTTAGTATAGTGCTTATATAGGGTCGTAAGGTAAGCGATCTAAACCATCGCTTATACTTTCGAACCTGACCCATTTGGTCGATCATTAGGATCCGACCAAACATATTAGGTGACCATAGCTGTAACCTTCCGAGGTTATACCTTGTGGTCACGATGTTAGGCGTTCCAAACGCGTTCTATGCGAACGACGCGTTAAGATAGCATAAGCTACCTAAACGGGTCGTAATGGGTCGTAAGCACTTAGGTTAAGTTTCACTTTAGTATGTGGGCTTTGTTAAACCATATTACACAAGTCTCCATACTCGTTTGGTTTACGAACCCGCATATGATCCGATCCTCCGATTTAGGTCCGGTATATTAATATAGCTACCTATTAGGTGCCGTTTGATATTCCGTGATCTCTAGCATTTTGGTTGTTATACAAGGATTTCAAAGAAATCTCAGGTGAGTACATAGACCCCTTTTTTACTGTTTTCCAAACTGTTTTGGGGTGAAACACATGTGCCTACTTGGTACTTTCGTGCTTTCCTGTTTCCACATCATATACTTGCTATGTTCATTAGTACATTTATAGTACATGATTTCAATACATTTTATGCTATGTATGCCCATAGTGTGCATACTTAGTACATCACTTTACAATACATTTTATGCTATGTATTCCCATTGTGTGCATACTTAGTACATCACTTTACAATACATTTCATGCTATGTACGCCCATTGTGTGCATACTTAGTACATCACTTTACAATACATTTTATGCTATGTACGCCCATTGTGTGCATACTTAGTACATCACTTTACAATACATTTCATGCTATGTACGCCCATTGTGTGCATACTTAGTACATCACTTTACAATACATTTTATGCTATGTATGCCCATTGTGTGCATACTTAGTACATCACTTTACAATACATTTCATGCTACGTACGCCCATTGTGTGCATACTTAGTACATTGTTTCTCATTGTATTTCTGTTGCATATGCTCATCCAGCATATGAACACATTATACTACATTTTGAACCGTTGTAACCGTTTCGCTATGTGAACCATCTTAACCCTTTGATTATATGAACCGTTCGTAACCTTTGAACCGTGTGAACCAGTTGTATCTGTTGACATGATTTACATTTGACAATAGACATTTGACTATACATAAACATTTCTACAATTGTTAAACATTACATCTTGATGGTTTGGTTTGAGCAAGTGATCTAAGTAACAAAGCGTGTGTAATATGATACAAGCATGGTGGATACGCCGCTGGTACTTCCTATAAATAAGTGTTTGTATGGTATTACATATCGTAGCGTTATTTGAATCATTTCAGTTTGAGACATATAACATTTTATACAAATAACATACTTTTCACGAGACATTGATTTACAAACGACTTATCCTATACAAACTCATTTTACGTGGTTATCCATTTAACCATACAGTGTTCTCTTATTTATACATATCATCTGATCTTATCGTTTTCCAAATGATTTACAAGACAAAGCAAATTACAAGGTTCGTGACTAAACATTTTCTCAAACATAAGTTATGAATTCCGTTTTCACAAAACCAATGTATCTCACAGGCATTTTTATGCTGACGTACCTATTTTCACATGTGTTTTCAGGAGATGATGCATAGGACTTATCAAGACATACATAGGCGGACCTTTGGTTCTTGTTTAAAACCAATGTGCCTTAGTAACTTAAAACGAGACAAGAACTAGTTAAATTATGTTATGTACTCTTTGGTTCTTGTTTAAAACAATGAAAACTTTCATGTTTGATTAATAAAACGAAACTTCAATTGCCATGGATTTGAAACAACTGATTCTGTTACAACACTCCCCGATGTTTCCGCCACGATTTGTATGTTCTTCGTGGTCGGGGTGTGACAGAAAAGTTGGTATCAGAGCCAATGGTTATAGGGAATTAGGTTAATAGTAATGCTTTGACCTAGTCTATAACCTTCCTAGGACCCTAACACGAGTTTACTTGCGTTTAGTCATAAAACAATACCGTCACCTATCCTTAGGCGACGACCAAAACAAGAACATAAATTTCAAAACCGCTTTGAAAACTAATCATCTGTTCTAGGATGATTGATTACTAGGTTTTGAACCCTCTGTTATAAGGTTTTGAACCCTCCGTTATAAGGTTTTGAACCCTCTGTTATAAGGTTTTGAACCCCTTTGAATTTTCAACACTCTCGTCAAAGTTTTGGGTCCTAAATAGTGTGAACACGTGCGAACTGGAAGGGTGAATGCCTGTACCCTGGGTTTTCTGTCTAAGGTTAGAGTGTTCGTACAAATCCGCATAATCGGACCAGTCACTCTTACCTGGGAACTCTTGGGGTGAGTGTCCACTTATAGGCGAGCATGTCTTCGCGATACACTATGAGGATCTATTTACTTTGATTCAGCCTTGGTGTTGTTTGTTTGCTTCGTGGATTCAAATAAATGACCATCAACCATGATTATGGCCGGTAATTGTAACATCCTATTCTTACCCGATGCCATTTCATTTGTTTTCTCTCTTGTTTCTCTATTAGAATGCCTCCTCGACACGAAAACCAGATAGCGATTGCTGAACTGGCAGAAATCATTGCGCAGCAAATGGCTGCTCAATTCCCAAACCTCTTTGCTCAATGGAACCAAGCCAACAACAACAATAATGCCCCCTGCAACTTCAAGACGTTCAACTCGGCTAAGCCATCAAAGTTTTCTGGGTCTCAAGGAGCGACTGCACTTCTGCAATGGTTCGAGAGTTTAGAGAGCACCTTCAGACATGTTCAATGTCCAAACGAGCGAAAGGTAGAATTCGCATCTAGCATCTTTGAGAAACGAGCTTTGACATGGTGGAATGGTGTGATGAGAGATAGGGGTGCCGATGTGGCACTGGCTCAAACATGGCAAGAGCTTCGAACTCTGATGATGAAGGAATTCTGTCCTCGTCACGAGATCAAGGCCTTGGAAACAGAGTTCGACGATCTTAAGCAAGTTAGCGGTGAGCATCGAGCCTACACGGATCGTTATGAGGAGTTAAGTTTGTTATGCCCGGATATGGTTACACCTTTGGATAAGGCAATCGAAAAGTACATTGATGGCCTCCCTGACTCCATACAAGACATTGTGACTGGTAGCAATCCTGCTACAATTAGACAGGCCATCGAGCTATCTGCAACCTTGACTGAATCAAAGATCAGGAAAGGTAAACTTTTCCGAAAAGGTGACAAGAAACCGGTCGGGGAATCGAACCCAATCAAGGAATCAAAGACCATGGATGAACAGACTGAATCCTCTAAAAAGTCAAAGAAGCGAAAGGCTTCTCAGAACTTCGCCGTGGTCGCTCACAATGGTCAAACCGTCCCCAACCAACCAGCTCAACCCCCTGCAAGAAAACCATACAATGGAACTGCACCCTTGTGCAACCAATGTAGCCTCCATCATCACGCCAATGTACAGTGTCGCAAATGCCAAACTTGTGGACTTATAGGCCACACAGCAAGAGTTTGCCCAGCTGCAGCTACGCCAAACCAAGCTGGCAACAATCCTGCTCAAGGTCGTTTTCTACCAGGCTCTTGTTTCAACTGTGGCGAGATGGGTCATTTCCGAGGAAATTGCCCAAAGCTTGCTAATGCAAATCCAGCACAGGGATGAGCATCTGACTGACTAGAAGACAACATCGTTTAGAAATAACCACGTCTTATGTATTATTTTCTTTTGTTGTTAAGGTCCAAGAAACAGTTGTTATCGTTGTTTACAAATAATTTTTTTTACATTGCAATGTATTTCTGTGGTTGCATATATAAAACGACATATCCCTTACAATACCGACAATCAAGAAACCGTATTCCTTAAGGAACAAACTACCCCCAAAATACTCCCATTCTATGATCTCTTGCGTCTTCCACAAAATTCCTAAGTACCCGTTTCTTCTAAGAAAAACGAAGTACAAGGCGCAAGTTACAACACGTGACGAATACCCAAAGTACCACTATAAATCCTTAATAGGGTAACTAAGGATTTCCCGTAAGTCCTAAATTGTTGTATACCTTAATTCGAATGTGGTAATTCCTTGTAATCAAAAATCGAATTTTGGGAGATCTTCCTGTCTTCTCAGATAGATCCCAGTGGACATTGAAGCCCGTCGACTGGTTTCCATATCCGTATTCAATCGATAACAAGTTAATGACAATTTATAATCAAGATAAACAATTATGTGACTTTGTGCTTATGTGTTCCCTTATGTGTTGTTGTGTGATCCAAATTATGTTACCCAAATCCTTGTAGAATCTTCCATATCATTCGTATAAAGGATTCATAGTAGGATACCCAAAGGTACTACATAAAAATCCTCAATGGACTTCTACGTTATAGTTAAGTCCCTTGGATTATAAAGTACTACTTCATAATTAGACCCCTTGAGTGGTCTAGCTAAACAGATTGATCCAAAAATCTGGCCAGGGATATCATGTGATGATATAGCTGAAAGGACTCCTTGGTGGCCTAACTAAGAAGATCCCCTGTCGATCTAATTAAAAGGAACCGATGGAAGTCTAGTCACCCTCATCACAAGTTTGATATCCTTCCCCAAAACATTACAAAACAAACTGTGCGGACTGTGCAAGGGATTACGTAATTATGGATGCATACATAATTATGGAATTTAGTGCACAGAAATCACAGCAAGTTCTGTCGTGTGTCTAGAGTTAACTCTATTCATTTCAAACCTGATGAAGCAACCGTTGAAAATGACTCAGTTAGTTCATTTTTGTTTCTGAAGATTTATCCGTTCAGGAAATGAATATCCGTTGTGTAATACTTCATTTCCATTTCTGATGAAGCAACCATTGAAAATGACTCCGTTAGTTCATTTTCGTTTCTGAAGATTTATCCGTTGAGGAAATGAACATCCGTTGCGTAATCCTTCATTTCCATCTCTGATGAAGCAACCGTTGAAAATGACTCCGTTAGTTCATTTTCGTTTCTGAAGATTTATCCGTTGAGGAAATGAACATCCGTTGCGTAATCCTTCATTTCCAACTCTGATGAAGCAACCGTTGAAAATGACTTCGTTAGTTCATTTTCGTTTCTGAAGATTTATCCGTTGAGGAAATGAACATCCGTTGCGTAACCCTTTGGTTTATCCGTTGAAGATTTATCGTCATGATGTATAGTAGACTAGGTTACGGGGTGTTATATGGTTTTTTGTTTGTTTTACATATATGGGGCATGTTCTGTATATGAACTAGTGTGGAACACATCCTCACTACTTGTACTTAATTGCGGTTGCATTTTAATAGATTCACCGGGGTAACCCTTTACCCAAAAAAAAAAAAACATCCGTTGCGTAATCCTTCATTTCCAACCCTGATGAAGCAACCGTTGAAAATGACTCCGTTAGTTCATTTTCGTTTCTGAAGATTTATCCGTTGAGGAAATGAATATCCGTTGAGTAATCCTTCATTTCCAACTCTGAGGAAGCAACCGTTGAAAATGACTCTGTTGGTTCATTTTCGTTTCTGAAGATTCATCTGTTGAGGAAATGAATATCCATTGTGTAATCCTTCATTTCCATTTCTGATGAAGCAACCATTGAAAATGATTCCGTCTTTTCATTTTTCGTTTTTGAAGATTTGTCCGTTGAGGAAATGAACATTCGTTTGCTTATTCCGTCATTTCCATTTCTGAAGAAAACTCGTTGAGGAAAATGACTCCGCCTGTTCATTTTCGTTTCTGAAGAATAACCGTTAAGGAAATGACAGGATATTGCCTTGCATATCGCTGGTGGTTATTTGGCAAAGTCACTAATAGACTCCCACGAATAAATTTCGGGACGAAATTTCCTAAAGTAGGGGAGATTGTGACACCTGTGTCACCGCGACCATCAAACAAATACCAAGCCGATGAAATATTGTATTTCATACTTGGGATCTTGTATAAATATGTGTATCTTTTGCACATATCAGTTCTTGTTCAATTTCAAACTCTACAACGCTTTCTGGAGAATTATACGCAAACTGGTGCGTAAACGTACTCAGTTTAATGCGAAAAATACTCCGGAACACCAACATATACTTAACATACCTTAAATAACCGTTACATAACTTAGAAATAAGTTTTGAAGGCTTTGGTATGGCAAAAACAAGTTAATTCGCTTACAGGGACTAAACTTGACAAACTTCGAAAGTATGCCAATTTGAACTGTAACAAACATTCCGGATCATGTCCATAAGTTAAACATACCATAAATATCCTTTACATAGCTTAGAAATAGGCTTTGAGGGGTTTGATATGCTAAAACAAACTTTTGGATCATTCAGGGGCTAAAAGTGTCAAAAAGTGCACAAGTTTGCACTTGCGCGCATAACTTAGTTCTGAATACATCCGGACATCCAAAAATTTATGTAAGCACTAAAATAATTTATTTTAGTGTTTGCCATAAGAAAAATCCATTCGTCGCGTCATTTGGATCGTTTTTCGCACTTATGCGCATTCCGTCGTAATTAAGCGAACATCGCGTTCGTACGACCAAACGAACCAATATCCGGCATATTTTGGAGCATGTTTCATGTCCACAATATTTAGGCATCATTTTAGGGCCTTAAAGTTGGCTTTACGGGCCTTAGAAGTATCGGAAATGGCTTAAATATGCAACAGGGACCAAAACTGCCATTTCTGAAAGTTTGTGCAGATCAGACATGCCCAGGCGGCCCGCCTGAGGTTTGTCTATATGCTGACGCGGGCCGCGTGGCCCCTGCAGATGCAGTAACTTGTTTTCCTTGCAAAACATGGCCTTTCAAACACACCAAAGGGCAATGCCCTTTCACAATCTGTAGAGTTAAGGTCATTATAAGCCACCACAACATCTTGATAAGTGTATGGATAAGATCATGGCACGATATTCAAGAAACGATCCTCACAGCTTTACTTTTCCTATAAATACCCCCCCCCCATTTGTGTTAAAACCCACAAAACTGATCCAAGAGCTCTAAGTTGTTGCTATTGCTTCATACCTGAGCTCCTGGATCAAGTTTAGCTTTCGTGGACCCTTTGTAAGTGTTCTTTCGTTCTTTTAATCGCTTTCTAGTGCAAAAGTCAAACTTTGTTTGACTTTCCGCGTTGACCAGCTTATGGTCAACACGAAGTTAGTTGGAACTTCATAACGTGAGTGTGATCACGATGGTTATAGTCCGTAGTGACTATACCTACTGATTTCCACGTTATCAAGGCTCAGTGACGAGTCGTAGTTTCGGCCAAAATGTGCATTCTTGCGTATTTTGTAACCAAACTACTCGTGGGTATCAAAACCGTTTGTTTTGATACCAAACCTATTTTCTAAAATTAGTTAAGCATCTTTTAACATGCTTAGCTCGTCACTTTTAGTATAGTGCTTATATAGGGTCGTAAGGTAAGCGATCTAAACCATCGCTTATACTTTTGAACCCGTCACATTTGGTCGATCATTAGGATCCGACCAAACACATTAGGTGACCATAGCTGTAACCTTCCGAGGTTATACCTTGTGGTCACGATGTTAGGCGTTCCAAACGCGTTCTACGCGAACGACGCGTTAAGATAGCATAAGCTACCTAAACGGGTCGTAATGGGTCGTAAGCACTTAGGTTAAGTTTCACTTTAGTATGTGGGCTTTGTTAAACCATATTACACGAGTCTCCATACTTGTTTGGTTTACGAACCCGCATACTATCCGATCCTCCGATTTAGGTCCGGTATATTAATATAGCTACCTATTAGGTGCCGTTTGATATTCCGTGATCTCTAGCATTTTGGTTGTTATACAAGGATTTCAAAGCAATCTCAGGTGAGTACATAGACCCCTCTTTTACTGTTTTCCAAACTATTTTGGGGTGAAACACATGTGCCTACTTGTTACTTTCGTGCTTTCCTGTTTCCACATCATATACTTGCTATGTTCATTAGTACATTTATAGTACATGATTTCAATACATTTTATGCTATGTATGCCCATAGTGTGCATACTTAGTACATCACTTTACAATACATTTTATGCTACGTATGCCCATTGTGTGCATACTTAATACATCACTTTACAATACATTTCATGCTATGTACGCCCATTGTGTGCATACTTAGTACATCACCTTACAATACATTTTATGCTATGTATGCGCATTGTGTGCATACTTAGTACATCACTTTACAATACATTTCATGCTATGTACGCCCATTGTGTGCATACATAGTACATCACTTTACAATACATTTTATGCTATGTATGCCCATTGTGTGCATACTTAGTACATCACTTTACAACACATTTCATGCTACGTACGCCCATTGTGTGCATACTTAGTACATTGTTTCTCATTGTATTTCTGTTGCATATGCTCATCCAGCATATGAACACATTATACTACATTTTGAACCATTGTAACCGTTTGGCTATGTGAACCATCTTAACCCTTTGATTATATGAACCGTCCGTAACCTTTGAACCGTGTGAACCAGTTGTATCTGTTGACATGATTTACATTTGACAATAGACATTTGACTATACATAAACATTTCTACAATTGTTAAACATTACATCTTGATGGTTTGGTTTGAGCAAGTGATCTAAGTAATGAAGCGTTTGTAATATGATACAAGCATGGTGGATACGCCGCTGGTACTTCCTATAAATAAGTGTTTGTATGGTATTACATATCGTAGCGTTATTTGAATCATTTCAGTTTGAGACATATAACATTTTATACAAATAACACACTTTTCACGAGACATTGATTTACAAACGACTTATCTTATACAAACTCATTTTACATGGTTATCCATTTAACCATACAGTGTTCTCTTATTTATACATATCATCTGATCTTATCGTTTTTCAAATGATTTACAAGACAAAGCAAATTACAAGGTTCATGACTAAACATTTTCTCAAACATAAGTCATGAATTCCGTTTTCACAAAACCAATGTATCTCACAGGCATTTTTATGCTGACGTACCTATTTTCACATGTGTTTTCAGGAGATGATGCATAGGACTTATCAAGACATACTTAGGCGGACCTGTGCCTTAGTAACTTAAAACGAGACAAGAACTAGTTAAATTATGTTATGTACTCTTTGGTTCTTGTTTAAAACAATGAAAACTTTCATGTTTGATTAATAAAACGAAACTTCAATTGCCATGGATTTGAAACAATTGATTCTGTTACAACACTCCCCGATGTTTCCGCCACGATTTGTATGTTCTTCGTGGTCAGGGTGTGACAAGAGTTACCTGGTCTACCCCCAGCACGCCAAGTCGAGTTCCGTATTGATCTCGTACCTGGTGCAAATCCCATTGCCAGAGCTCCATATCGTCTTGCACCGTCTGAGATGCAAGAGTTGTCTAAGCAGCTACAGGAACTCTCTGACAAAGGTTTTATCCGTCCTAGCTTTTCACCATGGGGTGCTCCCGTTCTTTTTGTCAAGAAGAAGGATGGATCTTTTAGGATGTGTATCGATTATCGTGAGCTTAACAAGCTTACCATCAAGAATCGATATCCCCTACCTCGCATTGATGATCTCTTTGATCAATTGCAAGGCGCTTCTTATTTTTCAAAGATTGATCTGCGATCTGGATATCATCAACTACGTGTGCATGAAGAAGATATTCCAAAGACAGCATTCCGCACTCGTTATGGACATTATGAGTTCACAGTCATGCCATTCGGTTTGACTAATGCACCTGCTGTTTTCGTGGACTTGATGAATAGGGTCTGCAAGCCTTATTTGGATAAGTTCATCATCGTTTTCATTGATGACATCTTGATATATTCTAAGACGCGAGCTGATCATGAGCAACATCTTCGCCTTACTTTGGAACTCCTAAGGAAAGAGCGACTTTTCGCCAAATTCTCCAAGTGTGAATTCTGGCTTAAAGAAGTTCAATTCTTAGGACATATTGTCAACAAACAAGGTATACATGTAGATCCCTCCAAGATCAGTGCGATTAAGGATTGGAATACGCCTACTACTCCTACTGAATTTCGTTCTTTTCTTGGTCTAGCGGGTTATTATCACCGCTTCATTGAAAATTTCTCGAAGATTGCAGTTCCTCTAACTGCTCTAACTCAGAAGAACAAGCCATTTGATTGGGGATTCAAACAAGAGGAAGCGTTTCTGACTTTGAAACAAAAACTTTGTGACGCGCCTGTCCTAATTTTGCCTGAGGGCAATGATGATTTTGTTGTTTATTGCGATGCATCAAAATTAGGTCTTGGCTGCGTCCTGATGCAAAGAAACAAAGTCATAGCCTACGCATCGAGGTAGTTGAAGATACATGAGAAGAACTACACCACTCATGATCTTGAGTTGGGCGCAGTTGTCTTCGCTCTTAAGATTTGGAGACACTATTTGTACGGTACAAAATGTGTGGTTTTCACAGACCACAAAAGTCTTCAACATATCTTCAATCAGAAAGAACTCAACATGAGGCAACGACGCTGGGTGGAGCTTCTAAACGACTATGACTGCGAAATTCGCTACCATCCTGGTAAGGCGAATGTCGTAGCCGATGCTTTGAGTCGCAAGGAACGTACTAAGCTTCATTGTGTTCGTGTCCAATCTGTTATTCAAGCTCAATCCGATATCCAAGCACGTATTTCTCAGGCTCAACAATCTTGTGTTTCACAAGGCTTGATGGACAAGGAATTTCCTTATCACATAACTCCTGCCCTGGAACTGAAGGACAATGGATCATATTACTTTATGGATTGCTTGTGGGTCCCAAGCCAAGATAATCTTTGTACCCTGCTTATGGATGAAGCCCATAAGTCTCGTTATTCTATTCATCCTGGCTTAGATAAGATGTATAAGGATCTTCGTATTCAGTATTGGTGGCCTGGTATGAAGAAAGACATTGCCTTATATGTATCAAAATGCCTTACTTGTCTTAAGGTGAAGGCGGAACATCAGCGTCCTTCCGGTTTATTGGAGCAACCAGAGATCCCAGTTTGGAAATGGGAAAACATTACTATGGATCTCATTACTAAACTTCCGCGCACAAAGAAAGGTCACGATGTCATCTGGGTAGCTGTTGATCGTCTTACTAAATCAGCGCATTTCTTGCCAATCCGTGAGGATTTTTCGGCTAACAAACTTGCTCAAATCTACGTGGATGAAATTGTAGCTCGACAAGGTGTTCCTTTGAACATCATTTCTGGCAGAGATGCTCATTTCACTTCTCATTTTTGGAGAACCATGCAATCTGCTATGGGGTCCCAACTTAATCTGAGCACAGCTTATCATCCGCAAACGGATGGTCAATCTGAAAGAACAATCCAGACACTGGAGGATATGCTTAGAGCTTGTGTGATCGATTTTGGTGGTAGTTGGGATTCACATCTTCCATTGATTGAATTCTCCTACAACAACAGTTATCACTCCAGCATCGACATGGCTCTTTTCGAGGCTCTCTATGTTCGAAAATGTCGTTCACCAGTCTGCTGGAATGAGATCGGCGAGGCTCAACTTACTGGACTTGCCCTCATTTTAGAGACAACTGATAAGGTTAAGAAAGTTCGTGATAACCTTCAAACAGCTAGAAGCCGTCAAAAGAGTTACGCGGACCTAAAATGCAAGCCCTTGGATTTTCAAGTCGGTGATCGTGTATTACTTAAGGTCTCACCTTGGAAAGGTGTGATCAGACTCGGAAAGAAAGGAAAACTTGCACCTAGATACGTTGGACCATTCAAGATCGTCGAAAGAATCGGTAAGGTAGCCTACAGACTTGAGTTACCTCCTGAACTTGGAAATGTTCATCCAACCTTTCACGTGTCCAATCTCAAGAGGTGTTTAGCTGATGAGAATCTCCACATACCGCTTGACGAAATTCGTTTTGACAAAACACTGAAATTTGTTGAGAAACCGGTAGAAATCTTGGAACGTGAAGTCAAGTGGCTTAAACGCAAGCGCATTCCTTTGGTCAAGGTTCGCTGGGAATCTAAGCGTGGACCCGAGTTTACTTGGGAACGCGAAGATCAAATGAAGGCGAAATATCCGCATCTTTTTCCACGAGTTTCCTCTAAATAAATTTCGGGACGAAATTTCCACAAGTAGGGGAGACTGTAACATTTGTGCTCGAAATCATTATGAACAGTTCAATTATCAATAAAACAATGTGTGACAACTCGAGTTTCTAAGATTCCAATTTCGCATTTATTGCACGTTCATTGTTTGTTTAGTTATTTATTTGTTCAAATATTTTGTTGTGGAACTGTAACGTTTTGATAAAATGAAGTGTATTGTGTGATTGTGCATGGTTATGTGTTAATTATGAAAGACTTGTCAAATATATGAACTTGGTGGTGAAACTGTGAAATTGTTGTGAGATGGTGTACTTGTGTAAAATATGATACTTAGGGAGGTATAGAGTAATTAGTGAAATCCTAGAGATTCTTAACCCTAATCCCTTTTCACTAATCATTACACAAAACAAAACACGTACTTGCAATCCTCTGATCTTCTCTGGCAATCATCATCTCCATCACAAGCACAAGTCTCCTGCATCAATCTTAACCTTGCAATCTAGTTAGAATCAATTCAAGGTAATCGTTAATCATTGGTTTTTGGTTAATTGTTGATTGATTCATTCATGCCAAACCCTAGCTTTCATTTGATATTCTCTGCTTATTGATTGAGTCTGATTTATTGAGAAATGAATAAGGTTATTATGTAATCAATTGCATGATGATTTGGATGTATGATATGTTTAAACTGTTGATGATTGATTTGGTTCTGCACTGTGAAAGTATGTAATTAGGGTTTTCTGATCATATGAAAACAAGAACGTAACTGCTACAATCACAATTGAACTTGAAGATTCGTATGTGTGACTATTGTTTGTCAGAGTTTTGATGATGGATAGATGTCCGAATTTTATTGCATGAAACCATAAGGTCCGACCTTTGATGTATGATAACATGTCCGAGCTTGTGTCAACAATATGTTGTCCGACTTTTACAAAGACCCTAAGGTCCGACTTTTATGAACAACAAGATGTCCGACCTTTATGTTAGGGGGTTAGGCAGTCCGAGTTTCTTAGGGGGTGTTATGGTCCGAGTTTTAACCCCACACCCCCTTGTCCGATCTTTAACCCTAGATAGGGGGTCCGACTTTTGTTTGGACTCAAAGGGGGGTCCGACTTTTGGAAAGGGCAGCCCCCTCCCTCTTGTCCGACTTTGTGAAGGTCCCCCACACCCTTGTCCGAGTTCTTGGCCCAAAACTCTCACCATTGGTCCGAGTTTTAACCCCCCCCACCTTATGTCCGAGTTTTAAAAAGGGCAAGGCCGTGTCCGACTTTGTGTGATGATTAATATGAAGCCATGAGTTGCATGTTAATTGATGTTGAATCTGTTAAGGTTTGTATGATTAAAATGAAGCCACAAACTCCGTTAAACTCGTGGGTATGAAAACCGTTTGTTTTGATACCAAACCTGTTTTCTAAACTTAGTTAAGCATGTTCTAACATGCTTAGCTCGTCACTTTTAGTTTAGTGCTTATATAGGGTCGTAAGGTAAGCGATCTAAACAATCGCTTACAATTTCGAACCCGACCCATTTGGTCGATCATTAGGATCCGACCAAACACATTAGGTGACCATAGCTGTAACCTTCCGAGGTTATACCTTATGGTCACGACGTTAGGCGTTCCAAACGCGTTCTACGCGAACGACGCGTTAAGGTAGCATAAGCTACCTAAACGGGTCGTAATGGGTCGTAAGCACTTAGGTTAGGTCTCATTTTAGTATGTAGGCGTTGTTAAACCATATTACATGAGCCTCCATACTCGTTTGGTTTACGAACCCGCATACTATCTGATCCTTCCGATTTTGGTCCGGTATATTAATATAGCTACCTATTAGGTGCCATTTGATATTCGTGATCTCTAGCATTATTTGGTTGTTATACAAGAACTACAAAGCAATCTCAGGTGAGTACATAGAACCCCTCTTTTACTGTTTTCCAAACTGTTTTGGGGTGAAACACATGTGCCTACTTGTTACTTTCATGCTTTCCTGTTTTCACATCATATACATGCTATGTTCTTTAGTACACTGATTAGTACATGATTTACATTACATTGTTTCGCTATGTATGTTTACTTAGCATACTTAGTACATTGATTTACATTACATTATTCTGCTACATATGTTTACTAGGCATATTAAGCACATTGTTTTACATTACCTTTTCTGCTATGTATGTTGACTGAGCATGCTAGCACATTGATTTACATGACTTTTATGCTATGTATGCCCATTGTGTGCGTACTTAGTACATCATTTTACACTACATTTTATGCTATGTATGCCCATTGTGTGCGTACTTAGTACAATTATTCATCACATGCCTACATTTCGGTATGACATTTGTTTTGTTTAAATTATACAATGTACATTCATTAACACCGATCATGCCGCCCGTTAGTAGGTAGTGGTACCATAGGAATTGACAACTCCCGTTCCGGACATCCTAGGTTGGTTTGGATGAAAGGAATTACCGAATTCGATACACATAACTTAGATAAACCTTTAATTTCTTTAAGGGTTTATCGCCACAGTTTCAAGGCTTGGAT
Organism: Helianthus annuus; assembly: GCF_002127325.2. NCBI lineage: Eukaryota > Viridiplantae > Streptophyta > Magnoliopsida > Asterales > Asteraceae > Helianthus > Helianthus annuus. The sequence continues at coordinate 91,129,761 of NC_035448.2, forward strand.
GTATGCATTTTCCCAATACCGCATAAATGTTTGTATCAGTATAGCATGCATTTGTTCCACAAAACATAACTTTGATTTAAACCATGTTTTACTTCAATACCTTGTTTTTGTGCATTTTACATATGGTTTAGTTGATATATTTCACTTACCATACATGATATATTTTGGGTACACATTACATGATCTACATTAAACATAAACGTCTTGACATTCATATACACATTTGGTGGTTTACATTGAACATAGACATTTCGACATGGTTTACACAATAACACTTGACAATTGACTTATACATGAACAATTTACATGGTGGTTGGTTTGGGTAAATGATTTGAGTAACGAAACGGGTGTAATACGATACAAACATGGTGGATACGCCGCTGGTACTTCCTATATATAAGTGTTTGTATAATATTACATATCGTAGCGTTATCTAAATCATTTCAGTTTAGACATATTACGTTTTACACAAATAACATATTCTTCACAAGACATTATTTTTACCAACAACATATCTTATTCAACTCATTTTACTTGGTTGTTCGTTTAACCTTACATTTATCTATACATATCATCTGGTTTTATCGTTTTTCAAATGATTTACAAGACAAAACAATTTACAAGGTTCATGACTGACTGTTATTAAACGTACTCTTTAAACTCAAGTCATGAATCCCATTTTCACAAAACCTATGTATCTCACAGGCATTTTTTATGCTGACGTACCTACTTTAACATGTGTTTTCAGGAGCTGTCGCTTAGGATGATGAATGTGATACTAGGGCGGACCTGTGCCTTAGAGACATAAAACGAAGATAGACTAGTTTAATTACGTTATAAACACTTTATTTCCTGTTTTGAAACGATGTAACACTCGTGTTTGATAAATAAAATATAACTTTGTATGCCATAGTTGTGAAACAATTAATTCTGTCCCAACACTCCCCGGCGTTTCCGCCGCGGTTGCATGTTATACGCGGCCGGGGTGTGACATTCTACAAGAACACTAAAAAGGGGTTTAAACAAGAAGATGAAACATGATGTATTTATGTTAGTATGATGTTATCTTGAGATGTTACTGATTTCTTGCTGATTCTTGCTGAGTTACTTGTTAGTATGATGTTTGATGTAGTTGTAATCGCTAAACATGTTAACGGAATCAATCGAACATGCACTATAAAGTTAAAAGCTGAAACAGAATGCTGGTTGGTTTTTACAGCCAACTTCAGTTGGCTGTAACCAGACCATAACTTAACGAAAAATGTATTTTCTGAATCCTGGAATTATGTATTATGAAATACGGTTCTAATGGCACTGGAATCATAATTTTTGGACTTCGTTTACTATTTTTAAAGGGTCATTTTGTAACAGCAGCTCAAGCTGCATTTTTGCTGCTGAAAATATGTGTTATATTTTTAGTCATAACTTGAGTTCTGTGTCGAATCAGCCCATGAAATCTGTACAGTAAATGGACACTGATGTCGTAGTAATTGTCCCACTGGAATTTCGTCAATCCGACTTATAATGAATTTTTAGTGAATTATTCCGTAGACTGCAGTCAGAAAATAATGAATCTGATAGCAGTCCGGAAAATGATTTTTAATAAAATATTAACATAAAATCTTGGTGGGGTCCTCATGTGGGCCAAAAATTATGATGGGGGGGTTATTTGTAAATTTTTATTATAAGTAGGTGATTATTTAGAAGGTTTAAGGTATTTTCTAAAGTAGTAAGGGTATGATATATTTTTATAGTGTGTGGGGATACTTGAGACCATAATTAGTTAAAAAATAATAAAGTAATGTTCTTTACAAAATTTTGGTGTCCCGGGTAGTGTCCGGTTGTCCGGTTAAATACCGTTTCGTTAAAGTGTTTAATTATTCCGTAAAGTGTTTAATATATATATTTTTGTAACACAACTAATTCCTAACACGCAGGAAAGCATACCGGACTATTTAGTAACTTTTCTGTATACTACTAGTATGTTAACACGCACATGTAAGTATGACACAGTAACAGGAAACAATTAAGTAATTCAACACAGTCACTAGGCACTTCAATTTTCATAATTAAATTGTACGGAATACATGGAATTTTGAGGGTTGTCACATTCTCCCCTTGTTAAGAAAATTTCGTCCCGAAATTTAGCAAGTGGTTACTGAGGAAGCTAGTTGAGTTGTGTGGTTTACTGGTTTTCCTGGGGTGTCACATCATCCCCCAGTTGATTTGGAATTTCGTCCCGAAATTCTGCAGTAGCTTCGGCCTCAGTAGTGGTTTCATTTTTCTTAAACAGCTGGGGATACTTGGGTTTCATTTGGTCTTCTCGTTCCCAGGTATACTCTGGGCCACGACGAGAATTCCAACGAACTCGGACAAGAGGTATTCTGGTGTGCTTGAGAATCTTAACGTCTTGATCCGTAATCTCTACTGGTTCCTCGACGAATCGCAACTTGTCGTCGATTGTGAGATCTTTGAGAGGAACTATGAGGGTCTCATCTGACAGACACTTCTTCAGATTCGACACATGGAATACGTTGTGAACTCCACTAAGTTCTTCAGGTAGGTTCAGCCTGTAAGCGACTTTGCCAATTTTCTCAATGATCTCGAATGGTCCGACGTAACGCGGATTGAGTTTGCCTCGTTTGCCAAAACGAACTACACCTTTCCAAGGTGAAACTTTGAGTAGCACTCGATCCCCAACCTGGAACTCGAGTGGTTTTCTTCGCTTATCGGCATAGCTTTTCTGACGGTCACGAGCTGCCGCCATTCGCTGTCGTACCTGAGCAATCTTTTCTGTTGTATCTACTACTAGTTCTGGACCAGTGATTTGACTGTCACCAACTTCTGCCCAACAGAGAGGTGATCGGCATTTACGTTCGTACAATGCCTCAAACAGAGCGGCCTGGATGGTGGTGTGGTAGCTGTTGTTATACGAAAACTCCACTAACGGGAGATGCTTTTCCCAGCCATTTCCGAAGTCGATTACGCATGCTCTAAGCATGTCCTCAAGGGTTTGGATGGTGCGTTCAGATTGCCCATCCGTCTGTGGGTGATAAGCGGTGCTTATATCTAAACGTGAGCCAAAAGACTTGTGCATAGCTTGCCACAGTTCAGAAGTAAAACGCGCGTCACGATCAGAAATGATAGAGGTTGGCACTCCATGCCTTGATACCACTTCCTTTAGGTAGATGTCTGCTAGGGTAGAAAACTTATTCGTTTCCTTGATAGCCAGAAAATGTGCAGACTTGGTCAGTCGGTCCACGATCACCCAAATGGTATCGTTTCCGACTTGGCCAGTAACGAAATCCATGGCAATTTGCTCCCATTTCCATTTAGGTATCTCTGGTTGTTGGAGTGGGCCTGATGGTTTCTGGTATTCGACCTTGACCCTCGCACAAGTCAAACATTTACTGACATAGGTTGCTATGCTGGCTTTCATACCAGGCCACTAGTATGTAGTCTTTAGGTCGTGGTACATCCTATCCGAACCAGGATGTACTGAATAATGAGACTTATGTGCTTCATCCATCACAAGCTCACGTAAGTCTCCATAAAGTGGAACCCAGATGCGCCCGTTAACATCGTAGGCACCGTTTTCCATTCGTTCTAGCCGCTGCCTCAATCCTCGTAAGGACTCAGCCCTGATGTTCTCTGCTTTCAATGCTTCAACCTGAGCATCGTGGACCTGAGCGGGAAGGTTAGATTGGATAGTAAGCTGTAACGCACGTACACGCTTAGGTATGGTATCCTTTCGGCTGAGGGCGTCGGCCAAAACATTGGCTTTGCCCGGATGGTATTTGATAGTGCATTCATAATCATTCAAGAGTTTGACCCATCGGCGTTGACGCATGTTTAACTCCTTTTGCTTGAAGATATGCTCGAGACTCCTGTGATCGGTGTAAGTGGTGCACTTGGTACCGTACAGGTAATGTCTCCATATCTTAAGCGCGAAAACAACTGCTCCCAATTCCAGGTCATGTGTAGTGTAGTTCCTTTCGTGAACTTTAAGTTGCGCGATGCGTAGGCAATGACCTTGTCACGTTGCATCAACACACAACCAAGTCCTTGGATGGAAGCATCGCAATAAACCACAAAATCATCTGTGCCTTCAGGCAATGAGAGGATAGGCGCGCTACAAAGTCTATTCTTTAAGTGCTGAAATGCGGACTCCTGTGCATCACTCCAACGATAAGTGACACCTTTCTGAGTCAGTGAAGTGAGAGGTTGCGCAATCTTGGAGAAATCTTTGATGAATCTTCTGTAGTATCCTGCCAAACCCAAGAATTGGCGGATTTCTGTTGGTGTACGAGGTGCAGGCCAGTTCTTGATCGAGTTAACCTTGGATGGATCAACATGAATCCCATCCTTGTTTACCACATGGCCCAGAAAATGGACTTCGCGAAGCCAGATGTCACATTTCGAAAACTTGGCATACAGCTGCTCTTTACGAAGTAGTTCCAGAATAAGCCTCAGGTGTTGCTCGTGTTCCTCCTGACTCTTAGAATAGATCAGGATGTCATCGATGAATACTATGACAAACTTATCCAGGTAAGGCTTGCACACTCGGTTCATGAGTTCCATGAAGATCGCAGGTGCATTCGTTAATCCGAAGGGTATAACCAGAAACTCGTAATAGCCGTATCAAGTTCTGAATGCCGTTTTGGAGACGTCCTCCTCTCGGACTCTCAGCTGATGGTAGCCTGACCTTAGGTCAATCTTAGAATAGAAACTCGACCCTTGCAATTGGTCGAACAAATCATCTATGCGTGGAAGGGGATAACGAATCTTCACGGCCACCTGGTTGAGTTCGCGGTAGTCGATACACATTCTGAAGGTACCGTCTTTCTTCTTCACGAATAACACGGGAGCTCCCTAAGGCGAAGAGCTAGGACGTATGAAACCCTTTTCCAAGAGTTCTTGTAGTTGCGTGGACAGTTCTTCGAGTTCTGATGGAGCTAGAAGATAAGGTGCTCGAGCTATGGGTGCTGCTCCAGGAGCTAGCTCAATCTGAAATTCAACTTGGCGATGTGGCAGAAGTCCAGGTAATTCCTCAGGAAATACCTCAGGGAAGTCGCGCACAATAGGAATGTCTTCTATCTTCCTTTCTTCCGCGGATGCATCAGTAACGAGGGTTAGGATAGCGGTGTGGCCCTTTCGTAAACACTTCTGGGCTTTAAGGAAAGAGATGATGCCTACAACAGCACCACTCTTATCGCCACGAATCACGAGGGATTCTTTACCAGAACGAGGGATACGGACAATTTTCTCCTTGCAAATAATATCCGCTTGGTGTTGAGATAACTAATCCATTCCAATAACGAAATCAAAACTACCCAGAACGATAGGAATAAGATTGATGGAGAAGGTCTGACCAGCTAGGACGAGGTTACAACCCTTAACTATGTGTGTGGCTTCAAGACTTTTACCGTTTGCTATTTCTACCGTGTGTTTGGTATTTAAAAGTGCTGGAGTGCGCTTAAGCATTTGGCTAACTTTTAAGGACACGTAGCTAGTATCGTCACCCGAATCAAATAAAACAGTAACAAAGAAATCATCCAGAAGAAACTTACCCATCACCACGTTGGGATCGTTCCTTGCTTCTCCCTGACCAATTACGAACACCCGACCTTGGGCGCCATTGCCATTATTGTTACCTCCGTTGTTGCCTCCATTGTTGTTTCCATGGTGGTTCCCGTTTCTTGGGTTGTTCTGATTCTGGTTTTGGTTCAGCTGGGGGCAGTTCCTCTTAAAGTGGCCTTCAGCGCCACACTGAAAGCATCCTTTATTTCCCTGCTGATGCTGCTGCTGGTGGTTCTGTAGGGCTTGTTGTTGTTGGCGATTCTGATTCACAGGACGTGGGCTCCTGCAATCTTTGGCTTCGTGACCCAGCTTGTGACATCTCTGACAACAACCCTTGTTGCACTGGCCGCTGTGGTGCAGATTACATCGATTGCACTTAGGGTGACTTCCCTTGTACCCACCCTGACCTTGATTCCCAGAAGGCTGCTGACCAGGGCTCCTATACTCGTCTGTCTTTCTCTGCTGGGATTGAGCCGAAGTAGAACCCTTGCCCAAATTTCCATCCCACTTGCGCTTATTGTTGTTGGGAGCATCAGAAGTAGTGGCGCCAATACGTTTGGGCAGTTTGTTCTACTCAACTGCCTGATCAGTGAGACGATGAGCCAACTTGACGATTTGCTGTATAGTGCCAAGGTTAGCTGAGGTTACGTGGTGTGACAACTCGAGTTTCCGAGATTCCACTTTCGCATTTATTGCACGTTCACTGTTTGTTTAGTTGCTTACTTACACAATTTGTTTGCGTTGTAACTGTATACGTTGGGATTTGATAAAGTGTATTGTGATTATTGCAAGGTTATGTGTTATTTTATGAATGATTGACAAATACATGAACTTGGTGATGAAACTGTAAATTATATGTGGTGTGTGTGTTTTGTGTAAAGGATGATACTTAGGGGTGTTTAGTGGTAATAGTGAAAATAAAACAAAACCCCCTTAACCCTAATCATTCTCACCAATTTCAATCATACGTCATTTCAGTTCATCCTCTCTACAACCATTCCTCTCATCATTCTTGGCTATCATTCTTGGCTACACAAGTTCTCTTGCATCAATCTTGATCTTCCAATCCATCTAGAATCAATCTAAGGTAAACGTTTAATGATTGTTTGTTGTTAATCTTTGATTATGTGATTCATGCAAAACCCTAGTTTTACATACAATAGTTCTGTGTTTATTGATTGATTCTGATTATTGTGAAATGGATAGGATTAGTTGTCTAATCACTTGCCTGACACTAAGATGCCTGTTATGATAGAGATGTTTGATTGATGATTAGATTATTGCAATGCAAATGTATGAAATTAGGGTTTCTTGATCGTGAAACGTAACTGTTCCATTGAACATGAACATTCGCATGATTGATTGTATGATCCGAACTTTTGATTAAACATGAAGGTCTGAACTTTTGATTATTCATGAAGTCCGAACTTTTGTATCAATACATGAAGTGTCCGAATTTTTGTTAAGAGTATAAAGGGTCCGACTTTTTGAATGTATAAAGGGGTCCAAATTTTTGGATGGATAAAGTTTTCGAATTCTTGTAAAAGAAACTAAGGTCCGACTTTTGTGTAGCAAATAAGGTCCGACTTTTGGAGACTTGAAGGGTCCGAATTTTGTAGGGTGAAAGCATAGTCCGACTTTTTGAAGTTGATATACATAGTCCGAGTTTTAAGCGGGGTTGTTTGGTTCCGAATTTCATGGATGGTCTGACTTTTGTGATGTTTTAAGAATTGATGTGGTCCGAGTTTTAAAGGGTAGTGTTTGTTCCGAGTTTTGCGGCCCAAGTGTTTTCGGCCCAAAGTTGATGTCGACCAACTGTTATATCAGTTAAGTCAAATAACTCAGTTAAACATGTCGACTGTGTTAAGTATGTAAGGTATATGAATCTCTTTTAAGCTTGTAACCTTATTAAGTTATTGACACTGTTAAAACATGTTGACTCTGTTAAGGAGGAAACTCTCTGTTAACTCTGTTAAGCCAAGTTGATTAACCCTGTTAATTAATTAACCTCGTTAGCCAATTAACTCTGTTTTAGTATGCAATTCTGTTAAGTGTATGATTGGATAGTTATGTTAGAATAAACCGTTAATGACCGTTATGTGAAACATGAATTGTATGCATGTGATTAACTCTTGTGTAATGCATGATGTTAACTGCCAAACGCACCTTGTGGTATTAATTGCATGTGAAACTTTACCAACATGTACTGATTGAGAATACGTGCATAACTATAGGATTTGACTGATTACTTGCGAGCACATAGTTTAGCATACCGAGCAAACCAAGGTGAGTTCACACTCTTTACCAAGGCATGGGATTCCCGGGGATTGGGAATAGGTTGAATGATGGGATTGAACAATTACTCGTACTTACACGGTTACTAGACTATCTACCATGGTCCTCGGGTTAAGCAGGACACTTACGTAAAACCTACGTAAACAAGTACATGCTACTGTCTTCCGGAGTCAGGAAGGACACTTACGTAAAACCTACGTAAACTCACACATGCTACTGTCTTCCGGAGTCAGGAAGGACACTTACGTAAAACCTACGTAAACCCCACGCGTACCACTGTCCTCGGGTAAAGAAGGATACTTACGTAAAACCTACGTAAAGCTTGTACGTACTACTGTTCTCGGGTTAAGAAGAACACTTATGGTTACGAATAGTCTAGTGTATATGCAAACATGGGAAGCCCCCACTAACAGAACATACTATCGGCCCAGTAGAGCGACATGATACGAAACAAACGTACTATTACGAACTTACTTGCTGTGAACTCGCTCAACTAGTTGTTGACTCTCTGTTACATGCCTTGCAGGTCGTTAGGTATACATGGAGCTTGCATGGGGAGGCGCGGTCGTTGTGGACAAGGATCGTGATTGCTTTGATTAAACATTTGACATTTCATACTTTACTTATGTTGGGCTTTTACTCATATGCTTCCGCTAAACGTTGAATTTATACTTATGTTTGAAACACCTTTCATATGGATTAGTTTGCTTAAATTACATTACTTTTACTATTTACGTTGTTCTATATGATTGGTGGCTTGATCCTGGTCAGTCACGCTCCCAAGCGGTAGTACTCCGCGTGTGGATTTTGGGGGTGTGACAGATTGGTATCAGAGCCAGGTTATAGAGAACTCGGTTTTAATAAGGGAAAAACGTTTTTATTAAAACCAGACTATAACCAGTACAGTGCTCGATGATCCACAACGACGCCTCGCTCCACGTGCAAGACTCAACATCCTAGGTAATAAGGTTTATGTTTATTGCCTGCATGCTAGAATTACATAGAACTTTGCTCGTGGTATGCTTAGATTACATTGTCTACTATTCGTTATTGCTTGAGAACACTTGTGTGCTTACTCCCTTATGTCATCACACTATTCGCGAACCTCTCTCACTTACGTTACATTTGCTATGATGATCATGGCCGGACGTATCAACTTGACTCAAGCCCAATTGACGGCTCTCATTAACGAACGAGTTGCTGTGGCACTTGCAGCCATACAAGCAGGAGGTATACCCTGCAGTCGTAACTAGGATCTTTAGATCCTACACTCCTAAACCAACTCTTGTGTTTACCTTGTCCTATTCTTATATACAATAGGTCAACACGCTCAGCCACCTGTTTGCACCTTCAAAAATCTCAAGGGTTGCCGACCTAGTACCTTCAGTGGTACTAAGGGAGTTGTAGGCCTCCTTCATTGGTTCGAGAGGCTCGAAACTGACTTTGAGGTGCGTGATTGCCCTGAGTCTCGTAGAGTAAAGTTTGCTACTGGAACACTCGAAGGTGCTGCATTAACCTGGTGGGAAGCACAGGTTCAGATGTTAGGGCTGGCAGTTTTTTTTTTGGGTAAAGGGTTACCCCGGTGATTCTATATATTCACAACCAATAAAAACCAAGTAGTGTAGAGAGCCTACACTAGTTCAATCATGGGACATGCCCCATGAAAGTAAACGAAAGAACCAAAAATAAAACCAAAACCAAAACTACAAAACGTCCCACTAGACTACTATCTAGACCAAACTAACACAAAGAAAAACAAAAACTAATTAGCCACCATCATCAATAATGTCGTTGCCATCAATAACGTTAGGGCTGGCAGTTGCTAATGCCACCCCTTGGAACGAGTTCAAGGACCTAATTAAGGAAGAGTTTTGCAGTTGGGAAGACATCCACAATCTAGAGGTGGAGTTCCTCAACTTACAGATGGCGGGGTCTGAAATTGAGGCTTATACGAAGAGATCAAATGAATTAGCCACATTTTGTCCCACTATGGTAGACCCTCCCACCAAACGCATCGAGCTGTATCTCAAGGGTCTGGTGCCCGAAATTCTGAGTCATGTGACCGCAGCTAATCTTGGCACTATCCAGCAAGTCACTCGACTTGCTCATCGTCTCACAGACCAGGCAGTAGAACAAAATAAACTACCGAAATGTGTTAAAGCTGCTACTACATGTGCTTCTAGTGACAACAAACGCAAGTGGGATGGAAACCTGAGCAAGGGATTAATTCCGGTTCAGCCTCTGGCCCAAGAGTTGGTTCGCGAGAGTAGGATCTAAACATCCTAGGATAGGTCGAAATAGCAGGTTATACCTGCTGCAGGAACAGTTGCGAGTGCCTCAGGAACTCGTTCGTTGATCAAAGCCATCAGCTGGGCTTGAGTGAGGTTGATACGTCCTCCGCGTCCGCTCATGATCTTCATAATGAAGCAACATAAGTGAGGGAAGTGTCGCAAAAGTGCGTAAGAGTGAGATGACAGAAGAGAGCAAGCACACAAAGTTCAGTTGGCAGTTATCACGTTAACTAATGTACAGTGAGAACTATCTAACCGACAATATAACATATATCATACCACTTATGGTGTCGAGTCTTGCACGTGGAGCGAAGCGTCGTTGTGGATCGTGTCACACCCCGACCACGTAAAACATCAAATCGTGGCGGAAACGTCAGGGAGTGTTGTAACAGAATTATTGTTCCACAACCAAGGTAATTAAAATAATATTTTATTCATCACTCAAGGGTGGAATACATCGTTCAAAACAAGAACCAACATGTTACATTGTCTTAAAACTACTGAAATAAAGAGTACATAATGTAATTAAACTAAGTCTAGCTCTGTTTTATGTCACTATGGCCCAAGTCCACCCTAGCGTGTCACGATCATCATCCTATGCATTAGCTCCTGAAAACACATGTGAAAATAGGTACGTCAGCATAAAAATGCCTGTGAGTAACATAGGTTTGTAAAAATAGGATTCATGACTTAGGTTTAAGAAAAGTGTTTAATAAAAGTTAGTCATGAATCTTGTAAAATGTTTTGTTTTGTAAATCGTTTGAAAAGCGATGAAATCAAATGATATGTATAAATAGAAGAATAACGTATGGTTAAAAGAATAACCAAGTAAAAATAAGTTGTATAAAACAAGTTGTTTTTGTAAAACGAAGTCTTGTGAAAATGTGTTATTTGTGTAAAAATGTATAAGTCCAAACTAAATGATTTAAATAACGCTATGACATGTAATACAATACAAGCACTTATATATAGGAAGTACCAGCGGCGTATCCACCATGCTTGTATCATACTACACACATATCGTTACTTAAGTCATTAAACAAACCACCAATGTATAAAGTCCAGGTGTAAACCAACCATTAAATGTTCTTGTCTAAACCATTGTCATATGTTTAAAACCCAAAATGTAGTAATGTAGTTAAGTGTAAACGAAAGTTATGTATGGTAAGTAACAAAATGAGAATACTTAACCATAAGTAAAAAGGGAACAAAACAAAATATTTTGAATAAATCAAAAAGTTATGTTTTGCCCAGTAAAAGCTTGTTTTATTGATACAAACATTTATGTGGTAAGTTAATGCATTACATTCAAGCCTTGAGACAGCAGGATAACCTTAGAGTAAAGGTTATCAAAGTAAAATGTTTTCGGATTCAGTCATTCCTTTCACCCAAACAAACCTAGGGTGTCAGGAACGAGATTTGTCAAGTCCTATGGTACCATTACTTACTACCGAGCGGCGTAGCTAATGTTAATGAATGTAGTAAAAGAACCGTTTATGCAAACCAAATGTCATACCCAATGTAAGCAAGTTATGTGAAAACAATGTACTAAGTATGCTAAGTAAACATACAAAGCAGAAAAGTCATGTAAAACAATGTGCTAATATGCCATGTAAACATATATAGCAAAACAATGTAATGTAAATCAATGTGCTAGCATGCTAAGTTAACATACATAGCAAAACAATGTAATGAAATCATGTACTATAAGTGTACTAAGAATATAGCAAGCATATGATGTGAAAACAGGAAAGCACGAAAGTAACAAGTAGGCACATGTGTTTCACCCCAAAATGTTTGGAAAAACAGTAAAAGAGGGGTACTATGTACTCACTTGAGATTTCTTAGAAGTCGTAGGATAACCACCAAGCAATGCTAGAAGATCACGGAATCAAACGGCACCTATATAGGTAACTACATAAATAAACGGCCCTATCGCAGGATCGGGTAGTACGAGGATTCGTAAACCAAATAAGTAGGGGAACTTATGTAACATGGTTTAACAAAGTCTACGTACTAAAACGAAACCTATCCTAAGTGCTTTTGACCCGTTACGACCCGCTTAGGTAGCTTATGCTACTTTAACGCGTCGTTCGCGTAAAACGCGTTCGGAAAGCCTAACTAGTCCTATGACAAGTAAGATATGCCTTAACATGCTTAATATTGTTGCTAAATCAGTTTAGATGTCAAAAATTATGTTACATAGGCTTAAAATGAATTTTGGCGCAAAAAGGGTATTTTGGTAATTTACCTAAGGCATAAGAACTACTTATCATACAACTACTTTAACTTCGTGACCATAAGGTATAACCTCGGAAGGTTATTCCCTATACAACTATGGTCACCTAAAATGTTTGGTCGGATCCTAAAGATCGACCAAATGGGTCGGGTTCGTAAGCATAAGCGATTGATTAGATCGCTTACCTTTACAACCCTAAACAAGCACAAATCTAAAAGCGACGAGCTAAACATGCTAGAACATGTTTAGTAATGTTTAGAAAACAGGTTTGGTATTAAAACAAACGGTTTTAATACCCTGGAGTAGTTTGGTTACAAAATACGCGAGAAAACGCATTTTGGCCGAAACTACGACTCGTCACTGAGCCTAGATAACGTGGTAATCAGTAGGTATAGTCACTAGGGACCATAACCATCGTGATTACGCTCACGTTATGAAGTTCAAACGAACTTCGCGTTGACCATAAACTGGTCAATGCAGAAAGTCAAACACAGTCTGACTTTAACGCTAAAACGAACGAAAAACGCGAAAGAATACTTACAGAAGGTCCCCGCAAGATTGATTTCCGAGTATTTCTCAGGTATGAAGTGTTTATAACTCCAACTTAAAGAAAATCTCAGAATCAAGTGGGTTTGAATGAAGTTGGGGTTGGGTATTTATAGGAAACATGGAACCGTTAAGATCGTTTCTTGTTCCTCAAGCGTTAAATCTGAGCCGTACAACACATACCCACTGAAATACAAACCATGGGAGCCCCTAGGATTGATAAAAACCATTTGCAAGTGGTTTTGGGGTGTTAAACAGGTATAAACAGCTGTTTGCACAATTCTGCTGAACTGGGACATGCTTACGGACCGTAAGCAAGTCCATACGGTCCGTAAGGACGTGGCTTGCTGGCAGAAACTTTCATTAATTGGCAGAACAAGCCCCTGTGTTCCCAAACTTGATTTTTGATGCATTTGGGCACGTTTAAGCCCCGTTAACCCCATTTTAAGGCTCTAAAATGAAGTTAAAGTATAGGGGACTTGAAATATGCTCAGAAATATGCCGGATGTCGGTTCGTTTGGCCGTACGATTGCGTTGTTCGGTTAATTACGACGGAAGTCGTAACGGATGCAAAAACGGTTCAAATTGCGCGACGAATGGATTTGACAAGCCAATCACTAAAACATAATATTTTAATGATTAAATAAATTTTTGGATGTCCGGATGTATTCAGAACGTAAGTTATGCGCGAAAATGCAAACTTATGCACTTTTTGACGCTTTTAGTCCCTGAATGACCCAAAAGTTTATTTTAGCACACCGAACCCCTCAACGCCTATTTCTAAGCTATGTAAAGGATATTTAGGGTGTGTTTAACTTATGGGCATGTTCCGGAATGTTCGTTACAGTTCAAATCGGCATACTTTCGCAGTTTGTCAATTTTAGTCCCTGTAAGCGAATTAACTTGATTTCGGCTTACCAAACCTTCTAAAACTTATTTCTAAGTTATGTAAAGGTTATTTAAGATATGCTAAGCATAATTTGATGTTCCGGAGTATTTCTTGCATATAACTGATTACGTTTTCTCACCAGTTTGCGTATAATTCTCCAGAAAGCGATATAGAGTTTAAAATCGAATAAAAGTCAAAACATGAAAAACATCAAACATAAACAAACAAACATAGGGATCAAATAACTTTATTTCATTGATTACAAGCACAGATGTCACAGTCTCCCCTACTTGTGGAAATTTCGTCCCGAAATTTGTTTAGAGGAAACTCGTGAGAATAGATGTGGATACTTCGCCTTCATTTGATCTTCACGTTCCCAAGTAAACTCAGGTCCACGTTTAGATTCCCAGCGAACTCTAACCAACGGAATGCGCTTGCGTTTAAGCCATTTGACTTCACGATCCATAATTTCCACAGGTTTCTCAACAAAATGTAGTGTTTTATCAACATGGATTTCGTCAAGCGGTATGTGGAGGTTCTCATAAGCTAAACACTTTTTGAGATTGGATATGTGGAAAGTAGGATGAACATTTCCAAGTTCGGGGGGTAATGCAAGTCTGTAGGCTACCTTACCGATTCTTTCGACGATCTTGAATGGTCCAACGTATCTAGGTGCAAGTTTTCCTTTCTTTCCCAATCTGATCACACCTTTCCAAGGTGAGACCTTAAGTAATACACGATCACCGATTTGGAATTCTAAGGGCTTGCGTCGTCCGTTCGCGTAACTCTTTTGACGGCTTCGAGCTGCCTGTAAGTTATCACAAACTTTCTTAACCTTGTCAGTTGTCTTTAGAATGAGGTCCGGTCCAGTAAGCTGAGCCTCACCTATTTCATTCCAGCAGACTGGTGAACGACATTTTCGACCATAGAGAGCCTCGAAAGGAGCCATGTTGATGCTGGAGTGATAACTATTGTTGTAGGAGAATTCAATCAATGGAAGATGTGAATCCCAACTACCACCAAAATCGATCACACAAGCTCTAAGCATATCCTCCAAAGTCTGGATTGTTCTTTCAGTTTGGCCATCTGTTTGTGGATGATAGGTTGTGCTCAGATTGAGTTCGGTCCCCATAGCAGATTGCATGGTTCTCCAAAATCGAGAAGAGAAGCGAGCATCTCTATCAGAAATAATGTTCAAAGGAACACCATGTCGAGATACAATTTCATCCACGTAGATTTTGGCCAGTCTTTCAGCAGAAAAATCCTCACGGATTGGCAAGAAATGCGCTGACTTTGTAAGACGATCAACAACTACCCAAATGGCATCATGACCTTTCTTAGTGCGCGGAAGTTTAGTAATGAGATCCATAGCAATGTTTTCCCATTTCCAAACTGGGATCTCAGGTTGCTCCAGAAGACCATAAGGATGTTGGTGTTCAGCCTTGACCTTGAGACAAGTAAGGCACTTTGAAACGTACAAGGCAATGTCTTTCTTCATACCAGGCCACCAATACTGAGTACGAAGATCCTTATACATTTTATCTGAGCCAGGATGAATAGAATAACGAGACTTATGGGCCTCATCCATAAGCAGAGTGCGAAGATCATCTTGGCTTGGGACCCACAAACGGTCCATGAAATAATACGATCCATCTTCCTTCAGCACAAGATCAGGCTTAATGTGATAGGGTAATTCCTTACCCATCAAGTCTTGTGAAACACAAGCCTGTTGAGCCTGAGCAATGCGTGCTTGGATATCGGATCGTGCTTGAATAGCAGATTGAACATGAACACAATGAAGCATAGTGCGTTCCTTACGACTCAATGCGTTAGCCACAACATTCGCTTTACCAGGATGGTAGCGAATTTCACAATCATAGTCGTTTAAGAGTTCAACCCAACGTCTTTGCCTCATGTTGAGTTCCTTCAGGTTGAAGATATGCTGGAGACTTTTGTGGTCAGTAAAAACCACGCATTTTGTGCTGTACAAATAATGTCTCTAGATTTTGAGAGCGAAGACAACTGCACCTAACTCAAGATCATGAGTGGTGTAGTTTCTCTCATGTACCTTCAATTGTCTAGACGCGTAGGCTATGACTTTGTTCCTTTGCATCAGAACACAGCCAAGACCCAATTTCGATGCATCACAATAAACGATGAAATCATCATTGCCCTCAGGCAAAGTCAGAATAGGTGCATCACAAAGCTTCTGCTTCAAGGTCTGAAACGCTTCTTCTTGCTTAGAACCCCATTCAAAGGGTTTGTTCTTCTGAGTTAGAGCAGTTAGAGGAACTGCAATCTTTGAGAAGTTCTCGATGAAACGGTGGTAATAACCCGCAAGACCAAGAAAAGAACGAACCTCAGTAGGAGTAGTAGGCGTATCCCAATCCTTAATCGCACTGATCTTGGAGGGATCTACATGAATACCTTGTTCGTTGACAATATGCCCCAAAAATTGAACTTCCTTAAGCCAAAATTCACACTTGGAGAACTTGGCAAAAAGTTGCTCTTTCTTTAGGAGTTCCAGAGTAAGACGAAGATGGCGCTCGTGATCAGCTCGCGTCTTAGAATAAATCAAGATATCATCAATGAAAACGATGATGAACTTATCCAAATAAGGCTTGCAGGCCCTATTCATTAAGTCCATGAAAACAGCAGGAGCATTGGTCAAACCGAATGGCATGACTGTGAACTCATAATGCCCATATCGAGTGCGAAATGCTGTTTTGGGAATATCTTCTGCATGCACACGAAGTTGATGATACCCAGAACGAAGGTCGATCTTCGAGAAGCAAGTAGCACCCTGTAATTGGTCAAAGAGATCATCAATGCGAGGTAGGGGATATCGATTCTTGATGGTAAGCTTATTCAGCTCACGATAATCGATACACATTCTGAAGGATCCATCCTTCTTCTTGACAAAAAGAACGGGAGCACCCCAAGGTGAAAAGCTTGGACGAATAAAACCTTTGTCAGAAAGCTCCTGAAGCTGCTTAGACAACTCTTGCATCTCAGACGGTGCAAGACGATATGGAGCTCTGGCAATAGGATTTGCACCAGGTACAAGATCAATACGGAACTCGACTTGGCGTGCTGGGGGTAGACCAGGCAATTCTTCAGGAAACAATTCCGGATAATCCCGAACAACAGGAATATCTTGCATAGACTTACCTTGGTCATTATCTGCTGTAATATGTGCCAAGAAGGCCACATAGTTCTTTCGCAGATACTTCCGAGCTTGAAAACAAGACATAAGCTTGAGGCTACTAGCAGGTTTCTCACCACGAACCTGTAGTATCTCACCTGACGAAAGTGGCACACGAACAATCTTCTCAAAACAAACTACCTCTGCGCGATGCTTGGCTAACCAATCCATGCCCACAATAATGTCGAAGCTTCCAAGTTGCATAGGCGTGAGGTCAATAGGAAAGAGGTGGTCGTTAAGGTTCAACTGGCAGTTGCGAAGAACAGAATCAAGAACAACGGGTTCACCACTCGCAACTTCTACTGTCAAAGGCTTACCTAGTTTCGTTCTAGACACGCGAAGCAAGGGCTCAAAATATAACGACACAAAACTCTTATCGGCCCCTGAATCAAAAAGAACAGACGCAGGTTGATTATTAACAAAGAACGTACTGTTCACCACCTCGTTGTCTGCTTGCGCCTCAATAGCATTCATGTTAAAAGCTCGTCCACGAGCCTGAGCTTGAACCGGGTTTGCATTCACCAATCTTGGACACTGATTACGGTAGTGGGTCAGATCCCCACAGTTGTAACAAGAACCTGGTGGGAAGTGAGGTCGTGCTGCTTGACCTTGTTGCTGAGCAAAAGGCTAAGCAACTTGTTGGGCCGGGTTCTGAGCTGCCCGATTCTGATTGGCAGGTATGCGGCATGTAGCAGCAAGATGACCAGGTCTTCCGCAGTTAGTGCATTGACGGCACTGGTGGTGTGGTTGATGATGTCCGTTACACTTATTGCACAGAGGTGCATTGCCAAAGTATGGTTTCTTGGCAAGAGGTTGCGCAGGCTGATTCGTCTGTGTAGTAACGGCAAAATTTTGGGAAGCCTTCCGCTTCCTAGAACCCTTCGAAGAACCCGCATCACTCCCCTTCTTGTTTTTACCTTTCTTGCTATCCTTCTTGTCAGAATCCTGCTTTTTACCCTTCTTGTCACCCTTTCGAATCTGCGACTCAGTCAACGTTGCAGATAGTTCGATTGCCTGACGAACAGTGGTAGGTTTACTACCGGTAACTATGTCTTGCACAGAGTCAGGTAGACCATCGATGTATCTTTCGATAGCCTTATCAAGTGGGGTAACCATCGTTGGGCATAACAAACTCAACTCTTCGTACCTGTCAGTATACGCCCGGTGCTCGCCACTAAACTGCTTTAGATCGTCAAACTCCCTTTCCAGTGCTCGTAGTTCATGACGAGGACAAAACTCACTCATCATGAGAGTCCTTAACTCAGCCCATGTTTGTGCTAAAGCAACTTCAGCACCACGATCTCTCATAACCCCATTCCACCATGTCAACGCCCTCTTCTGAAAAACACTAGAAGCAAACTCGACTCTGCGATTATCAGGACACTGAACATGACGGAAAGTATTCTCAATGCTCTCAAACCATTGAAGGAGCCCAGTTGCCCCCTCAGTACCACTGAACTTGAGTGGTTTAGCTGAATTGAAGCTCTTGAAGTTACAAGGAGCGTTCTGATTGATGTTGGCTTGGTTAAACTGAGCAATAAGATTCGGGAACGCAGCAGCCATATGCTGTGCGATGATTTCTGCCAGTTCGGCATTAGGTAGCTGATTTTCGCATCGAGGAGGCATGCTAAAAAGAGGAAAACATGAGAGGAAACTAGTGAGATGATTAGATGAAAAGAACGAGATGAAACAAAATCAACAAAGCAAGGATGGTGGTCATTCGTCCGTATCACAAAGCAAACAAATGACACACAGTGACTAATCAAAGTAAATTGGTCCATAAACAATGCTTAGCGAAGACATGCTCGCCTATAAGTGAACACTCACCCCAGGAGTTCCCAGGTAAGAGTGACTGGTCCGATTATGTGGATTTGTACGAACACTCTAGCCTTAGACAGAAAACCCAGGGTACAGGCATTCACTCTTCCAGTTTGCACGTGTTCACACTATTTAGAACCCAAAACTTTGACGAGATTTTGAAAACTTGGAAGGCACAAGGCCAAAAATCAAACTGGAAGGGTTCAAAATCATATAATAAATCATTTGAAAACAGAGGATTGTTTTTCAAAAATCGTTTTAGAAAACTGGGTTCTTGTTTTAGCGATCACCTAAGGATAGGTGAAATGCATGTTTTAAGACCTAAACACAAGACAACTTGTGTTGGGGTCCTAGAAACGTTATAGTCTAGGTCAAAGCATTACTAATAACCTAATTCCCTATAACCATTGGCTCTGATACCAACTCTTCTGTCACACCCCGACCACGTAAAACATCAAATCGTGGCGGAAACGTCGGGGAGTGTTGTAACAGAATTATTGTTCCACAACCAAGGTAATTAAAATAATATTTTATTCATCACCCAAGGGTGGAATACATCGTTCAAAACAAAAACCAACATGTTACATTGTCTTAAAACTACTGAAATAAAGAGTACATAATGTAATTAAACTAAGTCTAGCTCTGTTTTATGTCACTAAGGCCCAAGTCCACCCTAGCGTGTCACGATCATCATCCTATGCATTAGCTCCTGAAAACACATGTGAAAATAGGTACGCCAGCATAAAAATGCCTGTGAGTAACATAGGTTTGTAAAAATAGGATTCATGACTTAGGTTTAAGAAAGGTGTTTAATAAAAGTTAGTCATGAATCTTGTAAAATGTTTTGTTTTGTAAATCGTTTGAAAAGCGATGAAATCAAATGATATGTATAAATAGAAGAATAATGTATGGTTAAAAGAATAACCAAGTAAAAATAAGTTGTATAAAACAAGTTGTTTTTGTAAAACGAAGTCTTGTGAAAATGTGTTATTTGTGTAAAAATGTATAAGTCCAAACTAAATGATTTAAATAACGCTATGACATGTAATACAATACAAGCACTTATATATAGGAAGTACCAGCGGCGTATCCACCATGCTTGTATCATACTACACACATATCGTTACTTAAGTCATTAAACAAACCACCAATGTATAAAGTCCATGTTTAAACCAACCATTAAATGTTCTTGTCTAAACCATTGTCATATGTTTAAAACCCAAAATGTAGTCATGTAGTTAAGTGTAAACGAAAGTTATGTATGGTAAGTAACAAAATGAGAATACTTAACCATAAGTAAAAAGGGAACAAAACAAAATATTTTGAATAAATCAAAAAGTTATGTTTTGCCCAGTAAAAGCTTGTTTTATTGATACAAACATTTATGTGGTAAGTTAATGCATTACATTCAAGCCTTGAGACAGCAAGATAACCTTAGAGTAAAGGTTATCAAAGTAAAATGTTTTCGGATTCAGTCATTCCTTTTACCCAAACAAACCTAGGGTGTCAGGAATGGGATTTGTCAAGTCCTATGGTACCATTACTTACTACCGAGCGGCGTAGCTAATGTTAATGAATGTAGTAAAAGAACCGTTCGATGGAAGTGTGGCATAATATCCGACATCGGGAACAACCGGTCTCTTGGGTGAATGGGGTTTGGTTTAGTCAATGTATTCCAAGGCACTCGTTCCATCTTTGGTTGGTTATTAAAAATAAGCTCAAGACACAGGACCGTTTAGCAAGCTGGGAAGCGGGGAGCGATTATAATCTTCGACTTATGTGCTGTCCATTATGTAAGTACGATCGGGATTCTAGAGACCACTTGTTTTTCAGTTGTTCGTTTGCATCTCAAGTCTGGTATAATGTTAAGGATTTGCTTAACATGGGGGATGTTAATGATTCGTGGCAATCGATCATGAATTGGTTGGATCAAAAGGCTAACTCAAGAAAGACGGATCACATTATTGGTAAGCTAGTTATTGCGGCGGCGTCGTATTACATTTGGCATGAGCGGAACAATTGTTTATTCTCTAATAAAGTGGCCAATGTTAATGCGGTGTGTGATAGAATCAAAAGTACGGTCCGGCTTCGATTGATGGGGTTCAAATTTAAGGATGGCTCGCACAATCAAAGCATTCAAGAGAAGTGGAAGCTGATTCCTAGTGATGAAGACAAAGATCCGGGCTAGGCATTTAGTTGTATAGTCTGTTTTGTTTTGTTTGTCGGGCTGTGTTTAGTTTCTTGGGTTGTTTAGTTTGTTTTGGTTGTGACGCTTGTCGGTGGTTTTGTTCTTGTTGTCCTAGTCTTGGTATGCCAAGTCTAGTAGTGAGTATCGGCGTCTCGATACTCCCTGTTTTTATTTTTTGGTTGATATAAAATTTCACCGGGGTAACCCTTTACCCAAAAAAAAAAAAAGAACCGTTTATGCAAACCAAATGTCATACCCAATGTAAACAAGTTATGTGAAAACAATGTAGTAAGTATGCTAAGTAAACATACAAAGCAGAAAAGTTATGTAAAACAATGTGCTAATATGCCATGTAAACATATATAGCAAAACAATGTAATGTAAATCAAGGTGCTAGCATGCTAAGTTAACATACATAGCAAAACAATGTAATGAAATCATGTACTATAAGTGTACTAAGAACATGGCAAGCATATGATGTGAAAACAGGAAAGCACGAAAGTAACAAGTAGGCACATGTGTTTCACCCCAAAATGTTTGGAAAAACAGTAAAAGAGGGGTACTATGTACTCACTTGAGATTGCTTAGAAGTCGTAGGATAACCACCAAGCAATGCTAGAAGATCACGGAATCAAACGGCACCTATATAGGTAACTACATAAATAAACGGCCGAGGGTTCGTAAACCAAATAAGTAGGGGAACTTATGTAACATGGCTTAACGAAGTCTACGTACTAAAACGAAACCTATCCTAAGTGCTTTTGACCCGTTACGACCCGCTTAGGTAGCTTATGCTACTTTAACGCGTCGTTCGCGTAAATTGCGTTCGGAAAGCCTAACTAGTCCTATGACAAGTAAGATATGCCTTAACATGCTTAATATTGTTGCTAAATCAGTTTAGATGTCAAAAATTATGTTACATAGGCTTAAAATGAATTTTGGCGCAAAAAGGGTATTTTGGTAATTTACCTAAGGCATAAGAACTACTTATCATACAACTACTTTAACGTCGTGACCATAAGGTATAACCTCGGAAGGTTATTCCCTATACAACTATGGTCACCTAAAATGTTTGGTCGGATCCTAAAGATCGACCAATGGGTCGGGTTCGTAAGCATAAGCGATTGATTAGATCGCTTACCTTTACGACCCTAAACAAGCACAAATCTAAAAGCGACCAGCTAAACATGCTAGAACATGTTTAGTAATGTTTAGAAAACAGGTTTGGTATTAAAACAAACGGTTTTAATACCCTAGAGTAGTTGGGTTACAAAATACGCGAGAAAACGCATTTTGGCCGAAACAACGACTCGTCACTGAGCCTAGATAACGTGGTAATCAGTAGGTATAGTCACTAGGGACCATAACCATTGTGATTACGCTCACGTTATGAAGTTCAAACGAACTTCGTGTTGACCATAAACTGGTCAATGCAGAAAGTCAAACACAGTTTGACTTTAACGCTAAAACGAATGAAAAACGCGAAAGAATACTTACAGAAGGTCCCCGCAAGATTGATTTCCGAGTATTTCTCAGTTATGAAGTGTTTATAACTCCAACTTAGAGAAAATCTCATAATCAAGTGGGTTTGAATGAAGTTGGGGTTGGGTATTTATAGGAAACATGGAACCGTTAAGATCGTTTCTTGTTCCCCAAGCGTTAAATCTGAGCCGTACAACACATACCCACTGAAATACAAACCCATGGGAGCCCCTAGGATTGATAAAAACCATTTGCAGTTGGTTTTGGGGTGTTAAACAGGTGTAAACAGCTGTTTGCACAATTCTGCTGAACTGGGACATGCTTACGGACCGTAAGCAAGTCCATACGGTCTGTAAGGACCTGGCTTGCTGGCAGAAACTTTCATTAATTGGCAGAACAGGCCCCTGTGTTCCCAAACTTGATTTTTGATGCATTTTGGCACGTTTAAGCCCCGTTAACCCCATTTTAAGGCTCTAAAATGAAGTTAAAGTGTAGGGGACTTGAAATATGCTTAGAAATATGCCGGATGTCGGTTCGTTTGGCCGTACGATTGCGTTGTTCGGTTAATTACGACGGAAGTCGTAACGGATGCAAAAACGGTCCAAATTGCGCGACGAATGGATTTGACAAGCCAATCACTAAAACATAATATTTTAATGATTAAATAAATTTTTGGATGTCCGGATGTATTCAGAACGTAAGTTATGTGTGACAACTCGAGTGTTTGACTTTCACTTTCGCATTTATTGCGCGTTGACTTTGACTTTGACTGTTTAGTTGTTGGATTGTGGACTTGAATTATACGAGTTGTTTGCCTATATGTTACTATTTGTGGTGATAGAAAATAATATTAGAATTGTTATTATTATAATATTAACTTTAACCTAGCCCTCGAAGGATGACATGTAGTTCGAAGGATTCGAAGGACCACGAAGGATAACCTTCGACCCCGAAACATATCCTTCGAGCACGAAACATATCCTTCGATATGTTTCGGCCCAGTCTTTCCAATGGGCTTGGCCCATTACTGTGATACGTATATATGGGAATGCATGAAATCAGTAGTGATTTTTCTAAAAACCCTAGAGCATCTTTACTTGTGACGGCAACCACAAACTTACGGAGACTTCTTGCTGATCAATTCCCTGTTTTCAATATCGGTTAGTGTTTAATGTATATGCTTTCATGATTTATCGATCGCCTTACAATATGTTGTTGATCGGACTTGTATGCTAATCGATTATGTATGTTAATGGGATATGAATGTTATAATTGCCTAATCGTTTTGCAATATGTGTTTTTATGATCGGTTAGTATGGATGTTTTGAAAGATACTAGGGTTGTATGTTAATCGGTTGTGCATATTGGTAGGATTTGGATGTTCATCGGATTTGTATGCAAATTGGATCTGTTGTGATTAGGGTTAATGATAAGGCTTGTGGATTGGTTGTGATGTATACACTACGGATTGTTATTGTTCACTGTTCTTGAAAACGGAATCGTATAGGATAAAGTGTTATGCTTGTTAATCAAATTAGGGTTCTTGAGTGAAACCTTGTGATTATGCTTGTTTGATCCTGTTGACAATAACTGATTAGTGAAATTGTGTTAATGGATAAAACGTAACTGCCATGACCGAAAGATATCAATGGCCCGAACCATGGTAGTTTGACCGAACCATAATCTGATCGAACCATAGTTGACCGAAGGATACTGGTTGACCGACAGATAGTTGGACCGAAGGATAGTTAGGACCGAAAGATGTCATGGTCCGAAACATGACATTCGGTCCGAAGGATCATTGTGACACTTGTTTTCGAAAGATGATAGTATGAGTCGAAGGATACTAGGGTTTTGAATAATGTTTGAACAGTGGAACATACGTTGATTTAATTGACATGCCATGCTTAGTGATGAACGTGCAATACTACGTGCCGTGCTGATATGCAAACTGACTGCAATGTGAACAATTAATTGCATGCGTATCATTTTGAACATGAACTGATTTGTTATACGTGCATACACTAGGACGTGATTAATTACTTGTGAGTGCATAACTTAGCATACCGAGCAAACCAAGGTGAGTTCACACAGCCAAGGCATGGGTTCCCAGGGTGGGAATGGGTTGGAAGATTACTTGTGCATACTTTGATACTGTAACGAACGATTAAACTGTTGATGCTTACGAACTACTCAACTGCCTTCGCACCCACCCTGGTCGGTAAAGACTATGGTCGCGAACGAACTGATAAATTGCCTTCGCACACACCCTGGTCGGTAAAGACTATGGTCGCGAACTAACGAACATAATCTTCGCACACATGCCGGTGAGGCCGCGATGGAACTGATACGATACGAAACTTAATTGAACAAACGCACTATTACTCAAACTAAACTATAAACTGTGAACTCGCTCAACTAGTTTGTTGATTATCTGCTGCATGCCTTGCAGGACCTTAGGTACTTATGGAGCTTGCACTGGAGGAGCGGGACGTTGTGGGCAGTGGGTTAAGAACGCTATGTTTAAACATTTCGAATAATTGAACTTATGGTTTACTTGGGTTATTTACTTATGCTTCCGCTACTGATACTATGATTGTTTTGAAACGTCAATTGTATTGAACGGGGTTTTACGAATTACTTTATTTATATTATGCTATGTTCAATATGATTGATGGCTTGATCCTGGTCAGTCACGCTCCCAAGCGGTGATACTCCGCAGGTGGATTTTGGGGGTGTGACAGATTGGTATCAGAGCCATTGGTTATAGAGAACTTGGTTTTAATATGGGAAAACGTTTTATTAAAACCAGACTATAACCAGAACAGTGCTCTCAACGATCCACAACGACGCTTCGCTCCACGTGCAAGACTCAACTTCCTAGGTAATAAGGTTTATGTTTATTGCCTACATGCTAGAATTTGCATAGAACTTTGCTCGTAGTATGCTTACATTACCTTGCTCACAACTTGACATTGCATGAGAATACTTATGTGCTTACACTCTTCTGTCATCGCACTACTCGCGAACCTTTCTCACTTATGTTGCCTTTGATGTGAAGATCAATGGCCGCACGAATTACCATGACTCAAGCCCAGCTAGAGGCTCTCGTTGCTGCGGCAGTTGCAGCCGCCCAAGCAGGTAGTGTACCCTGCAGTATAAACACTAGGATCTTTAGATCCTACATTAATTCTCGTACTTAACTTTGCCCTATTCGTACACAATAGGTCAACCCGCTCAGCAACAACCTGGGTGCACATTCAAGAATTTCATGGATTGTCGTCCTAGCTCGTTCAGTGGCACGGAGGGAGCAGTTGGACTCCTCCACTGGTTTGAAAAGCTCGAGTCGGTTTTCGAAATGTGTGAATGCCCTGAGGCTCGCAGGGTGAAGTTCGCCACTGGCACACTTGAAGGGATTGCGCTCACTTGGTGGAACGCACAAGTGCAGATTTTAGGGTTGGCAGCTGCTAACGCCACACCCTGGAATGAATTCAAAGAACTGATCAAGAGGGAATACTGCACTAGAGAAGACATTCACAAGTTGGAGGACGAGTTGTATAACTTGAAAATGGTTGGTTCGGAAATCGAAGCTTACACCAAAAGATCGAATGAGTTGGCTGTGCTGTGCCCAACTATGGTAGATCCTCCATACAAGCGAATTGAGTTGTATCTCAAAGGTTTGGCACCAGAAATACAGAGCCACGTTACGTCGGCTAACCTCAACAACATCCAAGAAATTCAGCGCCTCGCTCATCGCATCACAGATCAGGCAGTAGACCAGGGCAAACTGCCAAAGCGTGTCGGCGCTACTGCTACAGCTGTTACTTCAGTCACTCCAACAGCTGCTACTTCTGCCACACCCAGCGAGAATAAAAGAAAGTGGGACGGGGATTCCAGCAGGGGATCAGCGTCTGTTCAATCCCAAACTCAGCAACGTCGCACCAACGATTACCAGAGTCCGAGTCAGCAGTCATCGGGCAGTCAGGGACATAGTGGTTATAAGGGAAATCACCCGTGGTGTAACAGGTGCAACAAACACCACAGTGGAAGATGTCGCAGGAGTCAATGTCAAAGGTGCCACAAGATGGGCCATGAGGCCAAAGATTGTAGAAGCGCGCGACCAGTGAATCAGAACCAGCAACTTCCACCGCCAGCTCCACAGAATCAGCAGCAGCAGCCACAGCGTGGAAACCGGGGGTGTTTCCAGTGTGGGGCTGAAGGTCACTACAAACGCGATTGTCCCCAGTTGAACCAGAATCGCAATAACAACAACAACCAGGGCAACGGGAATAACAACAATCAGGGTAATGGTAACAACAACAACGGGGGAAACAACAACAACAACGGCAATGAAGCTCGTGGTCGTGCTTTTGTGTTGGGTCGAGGAGATGCAGTGAATGATCCCAATGTGGTTATGGGTAAGTTTCTTCTCGACGATATTTATGTTACTGTCTTATTTGATTCGGGTGCTGATACAAGCTATATGTCCTTGAAAATGAGTAAATTATTAAAACGTACACCAACACCTCTAGACACCAAACACGTCGTAGAACTAGCAAATGGTAAAAGTGTAGAAGCCGCACAGGTAGTCAAGGGTTGTAGTATTGTTCTAGCGGGTCAGACTTTCTCGATTGATCTCATACCCATAGTTTTGGGTAGTTTCGACGTCGTCATCGGTATGGATTGGTTATCCCAACATCATGCGGAGATCTTATGCAAAGAAAAAGTTATTCGTATTCCTCGCTCCAGTCAGGAACCTCTCGAAGTACAAGGTGACAAGAGTGGTGCTGTGGTTGGCATCATCTCTTACTTAAAGGCGCAGAAATGTTTACGAAAGGGACATACTGCCATTCTGGCACTTGTCACTGACGCATCAGCTAAGGAAAAGAAGCTGGAGGATATACCAGTTGTGCGTGATTTTCCTCAAGTGTTTCCTGAAGATTTACCTGGTTTACCTCCTCATCGTCAAGTCGAGTTTCAGATTGAGTTAGCTCCTGGAGCAGCACCAATAGCCCGCGCACCGTATCGTTTAGCTCCAACCGAACTGGAAGAACTGTCGAAGCAGCTACAAGAGCTCTTGGAAAAGGGCTTTATTCGTCCAAGCTCTTCGCCTTGGGGAGCTCCAGTGTTATTTGTGAAGAAGAAAGACGGTACGTTCAGGATGTGTATCGACTACCGTGAACTCAACAAGGTGACGGTGAAGAACCGTTATCCTCTTCCACGCATAGATGACTTATTCGACCAGTTGCAAGGGTCGTGTTACTATTCCAAGATCGATTTGAGGTCAGGGTATCATCAGCTGAGAGTCCGGGATGAGGACGTCTCCAAAACTGCTTTCAGAACTCGCTACGGTCACTACGAGTTTCTGGTCATGCCATTCGGGCTTACAAACGCACCTGCAGTCTTCATGGATCTCATGAACAGGGTGTGCAAACCGTATCTCGACAAGTTCGTCATCGTTTTCATCGACGACATTTTGATTTACTCCAAGAGTCAGGAGGAGCATGAGCAGCATCTACGTATTATCTTGGAACTTCTTCGAAAAGAGCAACTGTACGCAAAGTTTTCAAAATGCGACTTCTGGCTTCGTGAAGTCCACTTCTTAGGCCATGTGGTGAACAAGGATGGGATTCATGTCGATCCATCCAAGGTTGATTCGATCAGAAACTGGCCAGCACCACGTACACCGACGGAAATACGCCAATTCTTGGGTTTGGCGGGTTACTACAGGCGATTTATTAAAGACTTCTCCAAGATCGCGCAACCACTCACTATGCTTACACAGAAAGGTGTCGTTTACAGATGGGGTAATACACAGGAGACCGCTTTTCAGTACTTAAAGGATAGGCTTTGCAGCGCGCCTATTCTCTCACTGCCCGAGGGCACGGATGACTTCGTGGTTTATTGTGACGCATCGATACAAGGGCTTGGTTGTGTATTGATGCAACGGGATAAAGTTATCGCATACGCCTCTCGGCAACTCAAGGTTCATGAACGGAACTACACGACGCACGATTTAGAGCTGGGAGCTGTTGTTTTCGCGCTTAAGATATGGCGACACTACCTGTACGGTACCAGGTGCACGATTTACACCGATCACAGGAGTCTCGAGCATATCCTTAAGCAAAAAGATTTGAATATGCGTCAACGAAGATGGGTTGAACTACTGAACGACTACGAATGTGCCATCAAGTATCATCCAGGGAAGGCCAATGTTGTGGCTGATGCCCTCAGTCGGAAAGACACTCTACCTAAGCGCGTGCGAGCGCTACAGCTTACCATTCAGTCCAGTCTTCCTGCACAGATACGAGCTGCTCAGATAGAAGCACTAAAACCCGAAAACGTCAAGGCTGAAGCCTTGCGCGGTTCAAGGCAACAAATGGAACAAAAGGAAGACGGCGCCTACTATGTAACGGGGCGTATTTGGGTCCCACTTTATGGCGGTTTACGCGAACTTGTGATGGATGAAGCGCACAAGTCTCGCTACTCGGTACATCCAGGGTCGGATAAGATGTACCACGATATCAGAACAACTTATTGGTGGCCAAACATGAAAGCTCTTATCGCAACTTACGTCGGCAAGTGTTTAACTTGTGCAAGGGTTAAAATCGAGTACCAGAAACCATCAGGCCTACTTCAGCAACCAGAAATACCACAATGGAAATGGGAGCAAATTTCCATGGATTTTGTTACTGGCCTACCTAGATCCCAGCGTGGGAATGACACTATCTGGGTGGTCGTTGATCGGCTCACAAAGTCTGCTCACTTCTTGGCTATCAAAGAAAAGGATAAGTTTTCTACCCTAGCAGACATCTACATGAAAGAAGTTGTTTCGAGGCACGGAGTGCCCATCTCTATTATTTCGGATCGCGATGCACGATTCACGTCAGAACTTTGGCAAGCGATGCACAAATCTTTCGGCTCACGATTAGACATGAGCACAGCATATCATCCTCAGACGGATGGGCAGTCTGAGCGAACTATTCAAACTCTAGAAGACATGCTTCGAGCGTGTGTCATCGATTTCGGCAACGGCTGGGAAAAGCACCTCCCTTTGGTGGAGTTCTCGTATAATAACAGTTACCATACCAGCATTCAAGCCGCTCCATTCGAGGCATTGTACGGACGTAAATGCCGGTCACCTCTCTGTTGGGCAGAGGTGGGGGATAGTCAGATTACGGGTCCAGATATTGTTGTGGACGCCACAGAAAAGATAGCACAGATACGACAACGCATGGCGGCAGCACGCGACCGTCAGAAAGCCTACGCGGACAAGCGTAGAAAGCCATTGGAATTTGAGGTCGGGGACCGGGTTTTATTGAAAGTTTCACCCTGGAAGGGTGTGGTACGTTTTGGTAAACGGGGCAAACTCAATCCGCGGTACGTCGGACCGTTCGAAATCTTAGAAAAGATTGGCAAAGTAGCCTACAGATTAAACCTACCTCCTGAACTCGGTGCAGTTCACAATGTATTTCACGTGTCCAATCTGAAGAAATGCCTATCAGATGAGACCCTTATAGTTCCTTTTAAGGAACTCACTATCGACGAGCGGTTGCAGTTCGTCGAGGAACCAGTTGAAATCACGGACCGGGATGTTAAGGTCCTCAAACACAAGAGAATCCCTCTTGTTCGAGTTCGTTGGAACTCCCAGCGTGGCCCGGAGTATACATGGGAACGCGAAGACCAGATGAAAGAAAAGTACCCCCAGTTATTCGAAACCAATGCATCCACTTCTGAGGCTGAAGCTACTACTACTGAATTTCGGGACGAAATTCCAAATCAACGGGGGGATGATGTGACACCCCAGGAAAACCAGTGAACGATGTAACTTACCTAGCTCCCTCAGTAAGTGCGTACCAAATTTCGGGACGAAATTTCTTTCAAGTTGGGGATAATGTGACAACTCGAGTGTTTGACTTTCACTTTCGCATTTATTGCGCGTTGACTTTGACTTTGACTGTTTAGTTGTTGGATTGTGGACTTGAATTATACGAGTTGTTTGCCTATATGTTACTATTTGTGGTGATAGAAAATAATATTAGAATTGTTATTATTATAATATTAACTTTAACCTAGCCCTCGAAGGATGACATGTAGTTCGAAGGATTCGAAGGACCACGAAGGATAACCTTCGACCCCGAAACATATCCTTCGAGCACGAAACATATCCTTCGATATGTTTCGGCCCAGTCTTTCCAATGGGCTTGGCCCATTACTGTGATACGTATATATGGGAATGCATGAAATCAGTAGTGATTTTTCTAAAAACCCTAGAGCATCTTTACTTGTGACGGCAACCACAAACTTACGGAGACTTCTTGCTGATCAATTCCCTGTTTTCAATATCGGTTAGTGTTTAATGTATATGCTTTCATGATTTATCGATCGCCTTACAATATGTTGTTGATCGGACTTGTATGCTAATCGATTATGTATGTTAATGGGATATGAATGTTATAATTGCCTAATCGTTTTGCAATATGTGTTTTTATGATCGGTTAGTATGGATGTTTTGAAAGATACTAGGGTTGTATGTTAATCGGTTGTGCATATTGGTAGGATTTGGATGTTCATCGGATTTGTATGCAAATTGGATCTGTTGTGATTAGGGTTAATGATAAGGCTTGTGGATTGGTTGTGATGTATACACTACGGATTGTTATTGTTCACTGTTCTTGAAAACGGAATCGTATAGGATAAAGTGTTATGCTTGTTAATCAAATTAGGGTTCTTGAGTGAAACCTTGTGATTATGCTTGTTTGATCCTGTTGACAATAACTGATTAGTGAAATTGTGTTAATGGATAAAACGTAACTGCCATGACCGAAAGATATCAATGGCCCGAACCATGGTAGTTTGACCGAACCATAATCTGATCGAACCATAGTTGACCGAAGGATACTGGTTGACCGACAGATAGTTGGACCGAAGGATAGTTAGGACCGAAAGATGTCATGGTCCGAAACATGACATTCGGTCCGAAGGATCATTGTGACACTTGTTTTCGAAAGATGATAGTATGAGTCGAAGGATACTAGGGTTTTGAATAATGTTTGAACAGTGGAACATACGTTGATTTAATTGACATGCCATGCTTAGTGATGAACGTGCAATACTACGTGCCGTGCTGATATGCAAACTGACTGCAATGTGAACAATTAATTGCATGCGTATCATTTTGAACATGAACTGATTTGTTATACGTGCATACACTAGGACGTGATTAATTACTTGTGAGTGCATAACTTAGCATACCGAGCAAACCAAGGTGAGTTCACACAGCCAAGGCATGGGTTCCCAGGGTGGGAATGGGTTGGAAGATTACTTGTGCATACTTTGATACTGTAACGAACGATTAAACTGTTGATGCTTACGAACTACTCAACTGCCTTCGCACCCACCCTGGTCGGTAAAGACTATGGTCGCGAACGAACTGATAAATTGCCTTCGCACACACCCTGGTCGGTAAAGACTATGGTCGCGAACTAACGAACATAATCTTCGCACACATGCCGGTGAGGCCGCGATGGAACTGATACGATACGAAACTTAATTGAACAAACGCACTATTACTCAAACTAAACTATAAACTGTGAACTCGCTCAACTAGTTTGTTGATTATCTGCTGCATGCCTTGCAGGACCTTAGGTACTTATGGAGCTTGCACTGGAGGAGCGGGACGTTGTGGGCAGTGGGTTAAGAACGCTATGTTTAAACATTTCGAATAATTGAACTTATGGTTTACTTGGGTTATTTACTTATGCTTCCGCTACTGATACTATGATTGTTTTGAAACGTCAATTGTATTGAACGGGGTTTTACGAATTACTTTATTTATATTATGCTATGTTCAATATGATTGATGGCTTGATCCTGGTCAGTCACGCTCCCAAGCGGTGATACTCCGCAGGTGGATTTTGGGGGTGTGACATTATGCGCGAAAATGCAAACATATGCACTTTTTGACGCTTTTAGTCCCTGAATGACCCAAAAGTTTATTTTAGCACACCGAACCCCTCAACGCCTATTTCTAAGCTATGTAAAGGATATTTAGGGTGTGTTTAACTTATGGGCATGTTCCGGAATGTTCGTTACAGTTCAAATCGGCATACTTTCGCAGTTTGTCAATTTTAGTCCCTGTAAGCGAATTAACTTGATTTCGGCATACCAAACCTTCTAAAACTTATTTCTAAGTTATGTAAAGGTTATTTAAGATATGTTAAGCATAATTTGATGTTCCGGAGTATTTGTTGCATATAACTGATTACGTTTTCGCACCAGTTTCCGTATAATTCTCCAGAAAGCGATATAGAGTTTAAAATCGAATAAAAGTCAAAACATGAAAAACATCAAACATAAACAAACAAACATAGGGATCAAATAACTTTATTTCATTGATAACTGAACTGTTTACAATGATTACAAGCACAGGTGTCACAGATCGTTGAGCACTGTACAGGTTATAGTCTGGTTTTATTGGATAGATTGCTTGTGCATCTTGCCAAGATATGGAGTAATAATATGTAATCATGACATAGAAATTTCCAAGAAATCACCATATCTTCTCACTTCAACACTCACCTTCACACCATCTTCCTCACATCTCTCTCTCCCTCTCTCGGCTCTCTACCACCGCCAACACCACCACCATTGCACCATCATCCTCCATTTTCAAGTCTCTTTCAAGCTTAACGGGTGATACAAGGAGGTTGCAAGTTGAAGGACTTTCGAAGGAGCTTCTTTCACTTGCTTTTCACCATCACCTTCTCCATCTTCTTCACTAAGAATCATCCCTAGATTTAAGCTAGTAGTAAGTTCCTTATGTCACCTTTGTACATCTCGTTTCATGATTAAAAGATGTAATATGTTAAATCTACAAGAACACTAAAAAGGGGTTTAAACAAGAAGATGAAACATGATGTATTTATGTTAGTATGATGTTATCTTGAGATGTTACTGATTTCTTGCTGATTCTTGCTGAGTTACTTATTAGTATTGATGTTTGATGTTGTTGTAATCGCTAAACATGTTAACGGAATCAATCGAACATGCACTAGAAAGTTAAAAGCTGAAACAGAATGCTGGTTGGTTTTTACAGCCAACTTCAGTTGGCTGTAACCAGACCATAACTTAACGAAAGATGTATTTTCTGAAGCCTGGACTTATGTTTTATGAAATACGGTTCTAATGGCACTGGAATCATAATTTTTGGACTTCGTTTACTATTTTTAAAGGGTCATTTTGTAACAGCAGCTCAAGCTGCATTTTTGCTGCTGAAAATATGTGTTATATTTTTAGTCATAACTTGAGTTCTGTGTCGAATCAGCCCATGAAATCTGTACAGTAGATGGACACTAATGTCGTAGTAATTGTCCCACTGGAATTTCGTCAATCCGACTTATAATGAATTTTTAGTGAATTATTCCGTAGACTGCAGTCAGAAAATAATGAATCTGATCGCAGTCCGGAAAATGATTTTTAGTAAAATATTGGTGATGAATTAGATCCCAAGATTTTTATACAATAATATTTGGGTCGTTTAGCATCTTTTGTAAAAAGTTGGGAATTTTTGAAATAAGATTACTATTTTATTAAAATCCCCGAAAACAGCCCAGTTCTGGGTATAAAAGCTGAAACGATATAAGTAGTGATTTGCGTGTCTATATGTCAGGTAGGTTATCCGAGAGTGATATAACATGTTATATGTCTATAAAAGTGTTATGTGCAATGTCGTATGTTGGTTTATGAGTGGGGGATAGATGGGGAGTTTATATGGGCATAAACCGTTAAAGTGATGCATGTTATGTGTTAGATGCATGTAGGAATTTTGTGCTTATTTGAAGTCACTAATAAATTAAGTGGTAATCATACTAGGACGTGATTGACCGACCTTGACTGTTAGCTATCTTTGAGAATCTAACCGAGCAAACCGAGGTGAGTTTACACACATTCTAAGGCATGGGATTCCCGGTGGTTTGGGAATGGGTTAAGAATTTAAAACTGAATCTACATATCCTCCTTGGGTAGGATATGTACGGCCATCCTCCTTGGGTAGAATGCCAATATTATTCCTGCGTATTCTCCTTGGGTAGAACTACGTACGTTCGTCCTCCTTGGGTAGGACAACAACCTTAAAACTTACTAGACAAAACTGTATCATAAGTCCCTCATTTTTATCGACTTAATCGCTGAGGCCAATGGCGAGCGGGTCATTAGTTAATAGCGCTATTAGGTTTAACAAACCTCACACCGTGCCAGTCGGACGGGCGTGTACTAATGGACTATGGCAAACCGTCAGTGCTGATAGACACTAATGTAGGGCACAACTTACTTACGTAGTAGTCGATATGGTACAGTCTAGTGGTTCACATGGGGAAGCCCCCACTAATCATGAATATGGTTTGGGTAATAAGGAATGAACTGGTTAAACATACTTTCAACTATGGGGTAACCCCCATGGCAATTACACCAACGAAAGTCAACTACGTTTTCGGAAACAACTTAAAACTAAACAACCAAACGTGAACTCACTCAACTTTGTTGTTGACTCATTGTTACATGCCTTACAGGTCGCTAGATGCTTATGGAGCTTGCACGAGGAGGTGGTTGTTGTGGGATACGGACTGTCATGTTCTGTAATAAACACTTAATCCTTATGAACTATTAAATCTACGTTTTGGATTTTAAACTTATGAACTATGACCTTATATTTTGGGTTTTACTTTTAATGCTTCCGCTGTTTAATTCGAACTTAGTTAACTAGCTTTGGTCACCAATTGTATTGTGATTGGTTTCATTTACTTAATTACGTTGTTCAATATGATTGGTGGCTCGATCCTGGTCACGTCACGCCTCCAAGCGGTGGTACTCCGCATGGTGGATTTTGGGGGTGTATCACAATCGCAATACAATTGATGACCAAAAGATAAGTAACCGACTTTAGGTTAACAGCGGAAGCATAAACCATAAATCCAAATCATAAGTTCATAAGTTTAACGACCAAACATAAGTTCCATAAGTTCATAAAGTTTATTTATTAGGCACGGGACATAACAGTCCCTATTCCACAACGACCTCCTCCTCGCGCAAGCTCCATAAGTACCTATCGACCTGCAAGGCATGTAACAACAAATCAACAACAAAGTTGAGCTAGTTCACAGTTGGTTGTTAAGTTAATGAGTTCGTATTAGAAATCGTAAGTTCGTTTCATAACCATGTATTACCCATTATCATTGATTCCCAAACCTTTACGATATTTAGTGGGGGGCTTCCCATTATGTATGTTACTAGACTAGGCGTATCCATAAGTGTCCTTCCCAATCCGAGGACAGTGGTGAGTATGAGTTTACGTAGGTTTTACGTAAGTGCCCTTCCCAATCCGAGGACAGTAGTAAGTATGTGTTCCGTAGGTTTTACGTAAGTGCCCTTCCCAATCCAAGGACAGTAGTAAGTAGTCTAGTAGTGTTGATAGTATAAGTAGTTATTTAATCCCATTCCCAATCACCAGGAATCCCATGCCTTAGTAAGGGTGTGAACTCACCTCGGTTTGCTCGGTTAGACTCTCAAATATAGCTAATAGTCAAGGTCGGTCAATCACGTCCTAATATGATTACCAGTTAGTCATTTAGTGGTTTCAAATAGAGCACAAAGTTCCTACACGTATCTATCACATATCATGCATCACTTTAACGGTTTATGCCCATATAAGTTCCCCATCCATTCCCCACTCATAAACAAACATACGATATTTCACATAACACATATAACATGTTAGGTCATTCACAGATAGCATATTCGACATTTAGACACGCAAATCACTACTTATGTCGTTTCAACTTAATTATCCGAAACTGGGCTGTTTTCGAGCATTTTAAAAATAGTTATCTTATTTCAAAAATTCCCAACTTTTTACAAAAATGCTAAACGACCCAACTATTATTGTGTAAAAATCTCGGGATCCAATTCATCACCAATATTTTATTAAAAATCATTTTCCCGACTGCACTAAGATTTATCTTTTTCTGGCTGCAGTCAACGGAATAATTCATTAAAAATTCATTGTAAGTCGGATTGACGAAATTCCAGTGGGACAATTACTACGACATCATTGTCCATCTACTGTACAGATTTCATGGGCTGATTCGACACAGAAATCAAGTTATGACTGAAAACATATCGCCCATTTTCTGCAGTAAAAATGCAGCTCTAGCTGCTGTTACAAATCGGGTCTTTAAAAATAGTAAACGAAGTCCAAAAATTACGATTCCGGTGCCATTAGAACCGTATTTCATAGTACATAAATCTAGACTTTAGAAAATACATTTTTCGTTAAGTTATGGTCCTGTTACAGCCAACTGAAGTTGGCTGTAAAAACCAAACAGCTTTCTGTTTCAGCTTTCAATTCTCTAATTTGTGTTCGATTAATTCCGTTAACATGTTTAGTGATCACGACAACATCAAACATCAATATTAACCAGCAAAATCATTAGAAAATCAACAAGAATCATAACAACACAAGATCTATATGATTTACACTCATATCTTTTCTTTATCCATCTTTTTATTCCATATGTTCAAGACTTTAGTGCAAGTTCTTTAGTGTTTCATAGATTTTCATCATCAAACAACTATTAAACACTTAAATAACATGAAAAATGAACGGATCTAAGTTCTTACCACTAGCTCAAGGCTAGGGGAGTTCGAGTGTAGAAAAGTGGTGGTTAAAAGCGAATAGAGAAGGTCCTTCAACTTCCGAGTGCACCAATCTTGCTTGTTGGACCTCTTGCACCTTTGGTTGTATGGAGAATGGCTTGAATGAGAGTTGATGGTGGTGATATGGTGGAGGGTGTTGGCTGCCGAAGGTGGGGAAAGAGAGGAAGAGAGAAGTTTGGTGTTGGATGTTGGATGAAATGAAGGTGGAAGTTCTAGTGTGCAAATTTATAAACCAACTTTCTTATTATCCACCATATATTATGTCACCTAGATATCAAACATTCTTTAATAAAATACTCAAACAATTGTGGGGTGTTCCCCACACCACAAAACCGTAGAAGGAGGGGGAGGGGGGTATGGTTGGGGTGTAATGCCATAGTTAGGATCTAGTTGCAATCTAATGTTATTTAGTTTGCATGTTTAGTGTGTTAATTAATATAAGGGGTGTTATGGTGTTCGGGGACCCTAACTAGCTCAGAAAAGTATAAACAATGTTATTGGCAATATTTTTATGTTCCGGGTAAAGTCCGATTGTTCGGTTTCATACTGTTCCATTAAAGTGCTTAATTAATCCGTAAAGTGTCATACATATATATTTTTGTAACGTTTTTGATTTTCAATACTCAGGAAAGCATAACGGACTATTTAATGACTTTTCTGTACACTATTAGTATGTTGACAAGTACAACTAAGTATAACACAGTAATCAGAGAGCAGTTAAGTAATTCCACACAGTCGTCAAGCACTTTAGTTATCATTAATAAATTGTACGGAATACATGGGATTTTGAGGGTTGTCACATTCTCCCCCTGTTAAGAAAATTCCGTCCCGAAATTTAGCTCGTGGTTACTGAGGAAGCTAGTTGTGTTGCGTTGGTTTCCTGGTTTTCCTGGGGTGTCACATCATCCCCCCGTTGATTTGGAATTTCGTCCCAAAATTTTGCGGTAGCTTCAGTCTCAGTAGTGGTTGCGTTTTTCTTAAACAACTGGGGATACTTGAGTTTCATTTGGTCTTCTCGTTCCCAGGTATACTCTGGGCCGCGACGAGCATTCCAACGAACTCGGACCAGAGGTATCCTGGTACGCTTGAGGATCTTAACATCTCGATCCGTAATCTCTACTGGTTCCTCGACGAATCGCAGTTGGTCGTCGGTAGTGAGCTCCTTGAGAGGAACTATGGGGGTCTCATCTGACAGACACTTCTTCAGATTCGACACATGGAAAACATTGTGAACTCCGCTGAGTTCTTCAGGTAAATTCAACTTGTAGGCGACCTTGCCAATTTTCTCAATAATTTCAAAGGGTCCAACGTATCACGGGTTGAGTTTACCTCGTTTACCAAAACGAACTACACCTTTCCAAGGTGAGACTTTGAGTAGCACTCGATCCCCAACCTGGAACTGGAGTGGCTTCCTTCGCTTATCGGCATAGCTTTTCTGACAGTCACGAGCTGCCGCCATGCGTTGTCGTATCTGAGCAATCTTCTCGGTTGTATCTACTACGAGTTCTGGACCAGTGATTTGACTGTCACCAACTTCTGCCCAACAAAGAGGTGATCGGAATTTATGTCCATATAATGCCTCGAATGGAGCGGCCTGAATGTTGGTATGGTAGCTGTTGTTATATGAAAACTCCACTAACGGGAGATGCTTTTCCCAGCCATTACCAAAATCGATTACACATGCCCTAAGCATGTCTTCAAGGGTTTGGATGGTGCGTTTAGATTGCCCATCTGTTTGTGGGTGATAAGCGGTGCTCATATCTAGACGTGAGCCAAAAGACTTGTGCATGGCTTGCCATAGCTCAGAGGTAAAACGCGCGTCACGATGAGAAATGATGGAGGTTGGCACTCCGTGCCTTGATACCACTTCTTTTAGGTAGATGTCTGCTAGAGCAGAAAACTTATCTGTTTCCTTGATAGCCAGAAAATGTGCAGACTTTGTCAGTTGGTCCACAATCACCCAAATGGTGTCGTTTCCGCGTTGAGATCTGGGCAGGCCAGTAACGAAATCCATGGAAATTTGCTCCCATTTCCATTTAGGTATCTCTGGTTGCTGAAGTGGACCTGATGGTTTCTGGTATTCGACCTTGACTCTCGCACAAGTCAAACATTTGCTGACGTAGGTTGCTATGCTGGCTTTCATACCAGGCCACTAGTATGTAGTCTTTAGGTCGTGGTACATCTTATCCGAACCAGGATGTACTGAATATCGAGACTTATGTGCTTCATCCATCACAAGCTCGCGTAAGTCTCCATACAGTGGAACCCAGATGCGTCCGTTAACATAGTAGGCGCCGTTTTCCTTTTGTTCTAGCTGTTGCCTCGATCCTCGTACGGACTTAGCCCTGATGTTCTCTGCTTTCAATGCTTCAACATGAGTATCACAAATCTGGGTGGGAAGATTAGATTGGATGGTAAGTTGTAATGCACGTACACGCTTAGGTATAGTATCCTTTCGGCTGAGGGCGTCGGCCACAACGTTGGCCTTGCCCGGATGGTATTTGATAGCGCATTCATAATCATTCAAGAGTTCGACCCATCGGCGCTGTCTCATATTCAATTCCTTTTGCTTGAAGATATGCTCGAGACTCCTGTGATCGGTGTAAATGGTGCACTTGGTACCGTACAGGTAATGTCTCCATATCTTAAGCACGAAAACAACTGCTCCTAGTTCCAAGTCATGCGTAGTGTAGTTCCTTTCGTGAACTTTAAGTTGGCGTGATGCGTAGGCAATGACTTTGTCACGTTGCATCAACACGCAACCAAGTCCTTGGATGGAAGCGTCGCAATAAACCACAAAATCATCTGTGCCTTCAGGCAATGAGAGGATAGGCGCGCTACAAAGTCTATCTTTCAAGTGCTGAAATGCTGACTCCTGTGTGACAACCCGCATAATTACAGGTACTGTACAAATTAATTAACCCTAATTATGTGCTTAATGACTGTGCTTGACTACATCTGACGCTTTAAACTGCTTACTGATTTATGTTATATACATACATGTGCATTCTTTACATACAGTCACTCTATTCATTTCATACAGACCCTTAGTGACAAACCTGATGCACAAAGCACAGTTAGCACAGTGAGCAGATAACTCAGACACATGCTGACAA
This sequence comes from Helianthus annuus, assembly GCF_002127325.2. NCBI lineage: Eukaryota > Viridiplantae > Streptophyta > Magnoliopsida > Asterales > Asteraceae > Helianthus > Helianthus annuus. The sequence continues at coordinate 91,170,122 of NC_035448.2, forward strand.
TGCCAGCACTTAGACAGATACTATTTTTAGGCCAGTATGGGCCAGGGATAAAACACTACACCAGTATGGAGTGTAGGGAAGTGAGGACCATAAGACTATGTCACTAGGTGATAGTTTGAGTGCCGGAAAGTGCCTAAAACGCAATTTAATTACAGAATTCCGCATTTTTAGTAGCAATTCAGCTTTTAACACACTCATATTATACAGAGTATTCACTAAATGGTCCTGGACACTTTCCTAAGTGTTGGAATTAATTTCCTTACAAAAAGATGCACAAAAGACGCTTTACGGGACAATTAAACGCTTTAACGGAACGATGCGAAACCGAACAACCAGACATTACCCGAGACACAAAAATATTGTCAGAAATATTATTCTATCATTCTTAATTGAGAAAAATGCCCGGATAGTCCCTGTGGTTTAGCATTTTTTCACCAATAGTCCCCAACTTTCTAAAACTACCTTAATAGTCCCCAACTTTTCATTTTTTTTTCCCGGATAGTCCCTGGGTCTAACTTCAGTTTGTTTTCTCTGTTAAGTGGGTGTGAAATGACCAATTTACCCTTTCCTTTAAAAGATCAAACCACAGGGACTATCCAGGCATCTTCTACATTTTTATTTATAAAACCCCACCACCACACTTCATCTTCAACCTCCACCCACCATCACCCTCCTCCACCCTCCACCATCACCGCCACAATCAGATTTGAGCAGAGGGATGCCGGTGGTGAGAAACCCTAAACTTTTACCATCAACCACCACCACTCCCACCCCCGGCTACTGCTAATCGACCACCATCACCAACAAACGAATAAGTCACATGATCTCATCCAACGACTTTTTCAAAAAAAGGAGTTTTCCAATGTACCCCACCGTCACCATAATCATCCAAGTCTTTGGCTCAAAACCCTAAGAGACCTTCACTGTCGAAACCTTAGGCGGCCATCACCTCTTTCTCTAGACTTCCTCTCTCTCCCTAAGCTCCCGAATCGAACAGAAATGTATTTCCGTTGCTTCAAATTGATAAAGGGCTTCTGTTCTACGAATTGAAACAAGTCAAAAGCATACAAAAATGGTACTGATTGTGTGGAGAATGGCAGGAAAAAGACGTGGTCGGAGTCCACAGTTTTCTGGCGTAGCTTGCTTAATCACAAGAGTGATTTCAGTGGTAAGCTTGAGGGTGTGTGGTTGTACGAAGAAACTTTAAAGAGTGGTTCAAGTTGTCCCTTTATACATGTTTGTTGCTTGATCAGGCAGTGGTAGGGTTATGGTGGTGGCGGCTGAGGTAGGGTTGTGGTGGTGGTGGCTGAGGTGAGAGAGAGAGGGAGAAGAGAAGGTGGTGGTTGGATGCAGTTGGTGCAAGGTGGTGATGGTGGTTGGGTGACAGGCGGTCTACGGTGATGGTGGTGGCGGCTGAGGTAGGGTTGTGGTGGTGGTGGCGGCAGAGGTGATAAAGAGAGAGAGAAATAAGAGAAGGTGGAGGTGGAATATAGGCATCCCTCTGCTCAAATCTGATTGTGGCGGTGATGGTGGAGGGTGGAGGAGGGTGATGGTTGGTGGAGGTTGAAGATGAAGTGTGGTGGTGGGGTTTTATAAATAAAAATGTAGAAGATGCCCGGATAGTCCCTGTGGTTTGGTCTTTTAAAGGAAAGGGTAAATTGGTCATTTCACACCCACTTAACAGAGAAAACAAACTGAAGTTAGACCCAGGGACTATCCGGGAACAAAAAATGAAAAGTTTTTTTTGGGTAAAGGGTTACCCCGATGAATTTTATATATGAAACAAATAAGAACAAGGGTATGTAAAAGCGACACACCAACTAGACTTGACATGCCAAGCCTAGGACACCACACGACACAATCCATCAAAACAAAACAACCAAACAAGACCACCAAACAAAAGACAGCCAAAGCAAATCTAAAACAAGACCCGAAAAACTACTAGCCCGGATCCACTAAATCATAGTTGCAATCTTCAATCTGCCAGGCCTTGAAGATCCTTTCCCTAGCCGAGCTCACACGGAATCTGAATCCCATCAACCGCAACCGAACCGAGCCTTTAATCTTCTTGGTAACTTGATCTGCCGACCTCTTATTATTAGTGAACAACCTGTTATTCCTTTCTTGCCAAATGAAGTACCAAGCAGCTGCTATTACCAACTTACACACAATGTGATCAACATTCTTTGATCTTGAGTGTTGCTCCACCCAAGTTAGAATTGATGACCAAGTAATGTCCACATTCGTCAAGTTTACCATCGCCTTCACTTTATTCCACACTTGAGCCGAGAAGTTACATTGAAAAAATAGATGATCACGACTATCCCGGTCATAGTTACATAGCGGACAACACATAAGGTTCAGATTTGTTTGACTACCTACTTCCCAAACTGCCATCCTATCCTGTGTCTTTAACTTATTTCTGAAAGCCAGCCATATATGAAACGCGTGCCTCGGGATACATTGAGAAAACCAAACCATGTTTGCCCACAAAGCATGATGCTCTCTACTCCGAATGGTGTTCCAAACATGAGCCGATTTAAAATCACCTATTTTTCCATCCAAATCTTTCCAAACAAGCTGGTCCACTGCATTAGGATCTAAATTGGGAACCGAGATAGTGATTAAAACCGGAAATAAATCAAACCACGCTTGAGGCCATTTCCAGTTTCCATTTTGATCAATAATCTCCGCAACCGTAGTCCGAAGGTTAAAACCAGCATTAGTAATGTACAAAAAATGAAAAGTTGGGGACTATTCAGGTAGTTTTAGAAAGTTTGGGACTATAGGTGAAAAAATGCTAAACCACAGGGACTATCCGGCCATTTTTCTATTCTTAATTAATTACGGTTATAAAAATCCCTATACACCATGTAAACATGACATACACCCACTAAACTTGGAAATACCCTTAGCCTTCTAACTTAATACCTATTAATTAACAAAAATTTACACTTTACCCCCCCCCCCTAACCGATTTTCTGCCATGATTAGTGAAAATGTTTTGTTTAGATTATGTAAAAAGAGAATCTCTATTCTGTTGGCCAAAAATCATAATATGATTACCCTAGGATTAGAAGAGTGCATGTTTCCAAGAATTACCATCATTACTATCAAGCTTACACTCAACCTCTCTCCTCCCTCTTATTTTCGGCACAAGCACCCCCACCCCCTCTCTCCATAACCGATTTCACCACCACCATACTTCACCATCTCCATTTTCTTCTCTAAAAGCTCTCATTCAAGTTTGAGGATTCATCCATAGAAGTGCAAGATTGAAGGGTTTTCAAGGAAGCTTGATTCAAGCCTTGTCACTAACATTCCACCATCATCTCATCCTAAGATTACTACCCTAGCCTTGTGCTAGTAGTAAGTCCCTTCATACCCTTGTTCCATCTTGTTCTTGTTATGATTTGTTGAATGTTCATCACACACAAAAGCTAAAATACTAAAATGTTGAACTTAAAATTCTGCATAAAAACCATATATAAAAAAGGTTCTATGAAGTTGAAATCTGGATGGTTTAGGGTTGGTTAAAGCATGATTGAAGTTTTAACATTTGTTCATCAATAAACCATGGTTAGGGTCCTTGTTTACGCGTTTTTAGTAACTTCTACAATGTAAACAGCTTGCTGAGTTGGATTTCCAGCCAACTTCAACAGGCTGTAACGGGACCATTTTAAATCGAAAAACCGATTTTCTGAAGCCTAAAATGTGTATTTTGGAATAACTAAACAAATGGCACTGGAATCGTAATTTTTCGAGACTGCTTACTATTTTTAAAAGACTATTTTTGGATAGCAGCTCAAGCTGCATTTTTACTGCAGAAAAAGTGTGATGTTTTTGAAGTCATAACCTGAAACCTGAGTGAAACTGACTCATGGAATTTTTACAGTAGTTGGTCACCGTTGTCAGGATGACCCTCCAACTGGAATTTCGTCAAACGGACTTATGGTTAATTTTTAGTGAATATTTCCGTAAACTGCAATCAGAAAGTAACAAATCTGATTGCAGTCGAGAAAATGATTTTCTATAAAATATGGGTAACGAACTGGACTCCGATATTTTTACATAATAAATTTTGGAACACATAGAACCTTCTGTAAAAATTTGGTAATTTTTAGAAAAGGTTAACTATTTTATAAAAATCCTCGAAAACAGTCCGGTTTTGAGTAATGAAGCTGAAATAAAGTATGTAACGTTTTGTATGTCGATATGTCGGTTTGGTTATTGAAAATGAACTATTGGATATATGTAAAAGAAAATGATATGCTATTTAAGCATGGACACCCCTATTTATAGAGGAGACTCTGCCGAAATTTTCCGAGAATCCGAACACTTAGTAAAATATTCGAGAAAATAGATACGAAATAGTTGTCTAACTATTTTTCTAAGAACGATAGTTAAGTTAAAATAATTATTATTGTTTTAACAAAATAATACCAAAGTGACATAACTCAAAACACCAAACTCTAAGCCAAGGCACGGCCCGATCGTCTAATAGAGTACGTTGTAGGTTGTCGTGTAGCGGAAAGAGTTAAGATTCAAGTCAAGACGCACTACGGTGAGTTCATGACCCCCTATTCCTTTACTGTTTTCGGTTTTATACTTCGGGGGTGGAATACATGTCTACGACTTATTTTAGACATTTTATAATTGGTATGATTAGCTTAAGGAGGCTTTTATTACGCGATCAAGTGAGTGGTGGGCATGACACTTAAGGCCATTAATCCTCATAGTAGGACCACGGGACATGAGTGATAGATCTATTTGGGTGTAGCGAGCCCACACCCATGAGGCCGGGGGCCCATAGTGGTGACTATGTCTTCATACCGGAGACAAATTTGCTAGGTTTGAGTCTTCCTGCATCATTCACATATACTATTGGATTTGCAACCCAATGGTGATCATTTTTCCTTATTGCTACATACAAGGGACTATTTTTACTTACAGACATATTAAACGGTTTATACACACAGACTTACACATGAACTCGCTCAACTTTTTGTTGACTTTATAAACTACATGTATTTCAGGTAATTAAGTTGGATCTGGCAAGTGTTGCATGACTAGGCAAGCTGCGTACTTCATAAGGATATCATCCAAAGTTGTAGGGTTTGGGAAGTGCAACTCCTTCCTAGACAAGTTGCATGTCTCTTATCCTTGTTTTGTTGATTAGTCTTTCGTCGAGTCTTATGAACTCTTTTTAAACAAGTCATGTTTTGTAACGTTTCTTTTTGTGGTTGATGCGTTAAGACAATATGTTATGCATTTTTTAACTATTTTAATAGATGAACATAATATGTTTTTATCATATAGCATGTTGTGATTGTTGCTATGGTATTAAGAAGTCACACCAAATAAACCCACGCTTCCGCAAAAGCCAGGGTGTGACAGCTTGGTATCAGAGCCTCGATCATAGCAAACTAGGATTCCTTCTCGAGTCTAGACTATGATCACTAGGGCTCTCACGAAAATGTTTTCAAACGTTTTTACATTTGCATACATTAAAAGTTCAGATCCAGGGCACAAACATTTTTACAAACAAAAGGTCACAAATACATTTTTTTCAAAATTTTTGTATCAGTCTTAGAGACTAAGGGAGATTTCAGTCTTAGAGACTGAGGGATTCAATCTTAGAGATTGGGGATGTTTAGCCTTAAAGGCTGGGGAAAATTTGCGTCTTAGAGACTGGGAGGTTGGTCTTAGAGGCCAGGGAGTTAGTCTGAGAGACTAGGGAATTCAGTCTTAGAGATTGGGTGGGATAGTCTGGGAAGACTAGGATGCATACATGACTTCATTATTATTTGTTTACATGCTTACCTTATCTGTGTGCATATGTTGTGGATGTGTTACAGACACCATGGCATCATCCGATAGTGGAGTATCCGACGCGAGTGACCCGAGGACTTTTACCTCTGATGACGAGATGGCTACCGATTCGGGAGTTTACACCTCAGACACCACGAGCACCGATGAAGACGACTTTCAGCCTTTTGCCCTACCGCTCTTCGGAGATGATGTACCCTTAGCTGACGGCCCACCAGGAGAGGACCTACCTCTTGTTCCAATCCCTGCCCCTCTCCCCTTCGCTGCAGTTCCCTTTGAGGAACAACCTATCGACGCGTTACCCGATGGTGACATCGACCTACTCATCTAGGGTCCCCCGGAGGGAGACCAGGATGGTGGGGCCCCGGTGGAGGACGGTGTTCCGCATGTTGATATCCCAGTTGTTGATCCTATTGTTCCCATGGTCGAGCTTCCTGATATGGAGGTTCAGTCTGATTCGTCCGCTTCAGGTTCCTTTGAGTCGATAGCTTCTCATATCCTACCGTTGGGACTCGGTTACATTCCTCGCATGGACGCTGATGAGGAGATGGAGTTGGAGCAGCCTGCTGAGGCTCCTGTTCATCCAGATGATCCGATTCCTGCCATGCTTGCTGATTATCAGCCCGCTCCAGTCACTTCCGAGCCCGTCCTTGCCATTGATCCTGTTACTGTCACTGATACACCCGTTGTTGCACCACCAGCCGTTGAGATACCCCATGTAGCACCCATACCCGATCCCATGGCGATTTTTGATGACCTGGCACCGTTTGCTACCCACATTGACCCGAGGTACGCTAACTCCAGCAATGGGTGGATTGAGGAGGATGACTACCCTCCGTACGTAGTCCCAGTCACTCCCCCTCCCACACCCATCGCTGTACCACTCGATGCTTGTAACACCCCAAAATGCGCAATTTATTTATGCTATTTTAAATGTCTAATAATGTAATATTAACTAAGTTAAAAGAATGTGATAATAGTTCAACAAGAATGAAAGATTATGAGTTAATTGTCAACCATTAGAATTAGAGGGGCTAAAGTTGCATATAGTAAAGAAAGTTTACCATTTAATAAAATAAAACAAAACACACCTCCTGGTGTGTTCTGTGGATCGATCAAAGAAAGGAACCAAGGGGGAAAACCCTAAGTTCTACAAATCAGCAAGATTGAAGGGGAAATCAAGATCAAATAACCTGCATGAACTCAATTCTCTAGTAATCTAAGCTTGTCCTACAAAGAGGTAAGTCGAAATTCTGAAATTGATGAATTATAGAATGAGGGTTTCGACCCAATCATGAATGTATGCAGAAATTTGTGTGTCTAAGAGTTAGGAAAATACATTAGAACAAGAATTATGTTTGATTCTAGATAGTTGGGTGATTTTTAGCAAAAACCCACTTGAACTAGGGTGATGATGAAGAACATGGAATGAAATTATATGCTAATTGTTGCAATAGTAAGTGTAAGAGTTATTATTGATAGATTAGTAATAGTTAGAAACTGATTTGGAATGATTATTGTGGGAAATTTGATTGTTTTAATGATTTAAGAATGAACTAGTAGAATCATGCATTGAACACTTGTACCCTATGCTTTATTCATGTTATGCACACCAAGTGTTTGACAAAATGCCACAATAAAGATGTTAGTCTTGTATGTTACAAACCTTATGTGGATTGAATGTGTTTGATAAGTATGAGCCAAATTGAGTATAGTTTTATCAATTGATGTATGTAATTGAGTGTGAAACATAGATTTAAAAGAATGAATGGTTGTATGTAGGCGTTAAGGAAGAAAGTTCGAGTCAAGTGAAGCAACAAGGGGATCAAGACCGAGGTACGCTACTAGTACAAATTTTGGTTTTACTTTAGATATGTGTTTATCCATAATTGTGTTAATTTAAGTTAAGCATGGTTAAGTCACACGAATGGACCCTTCACTTGAATGGGTCGAATGATGGAATTGTAAGACTAGAAAGATTGGCATGGAGTTCCGTTGGAACTCACTACCGTACAAGTATGAAAGAATGTAGTTTAATACAAGTCGCGAATGTCACGTTTATTTCAAGTTCGTAAGTTAAATTTCTTGGATTGGAAGGAAACTTTGTTCTAATGATTTTGATGTTGTTGTGGTTATGTAGGTAAATCTCATGTCTAGTTATCAAGCTTTGCCCGGATCGAACACACCTCAAGCCCGTCAAGCGCTCCGCATTTTGTATAAAGTCGATGTCAAATTACCTAGTTACTTATGTTTATGCTTTGTACTTAAACTAGTTTGGTCATGGTTGTCTTTTGAAAAGTTGTCGTAGGTGCGTACATACTTAATGGTTTTCGAAACTAAGGATAGGTCATATTTTGTTGTGAATGTCATGTCTTTGAACGTTTGCGTATAGTTGAATGAAGTTTGTTTATGAAAAACAGGGTATCGCCCGTTTACCAACGGGTCATGCCCAAATTTTGTTAGAAAAGTATGTTGTTATTTAAATAAATTTAAGAAAAAAAAATTTATGGACGTTACAAGTTGGTATCAGAGCCTAGGTTTGAGGGATTCAAGCATCAAACACTTGAACTCAAACCGAAGCTCATGTGAAGAGTGTGTTCGACCCGCGGCGCGAAGCAAGTAAGTACTTTAAAGATTATTTCGTATTATGAATGAGTTATTTAGGGAACGTTAGGAAAGATCATCATGGGATGATGTGTAAAGGTCTGGGACGAAACGGATTGGTACGGGTTAAAACGGGATGAACAGATGGCTGCAAAAAAATAAGAAACTCATCAAAGCATGCTGGGCGTCACCGTAAATTACGGTGACACCGTAATTTACGGTAGACACTGGGAGGAAATTCCACTGCCGTAAGGCAGTAGCTTTACACCGTAAAAGAAATATTGCCACCGTAAATTACGGTGACACCGTAATTTACGGTGGTACCTGTTTTCAGCCTTTTGCAATTGTGATGTTTTGCTTAATGTTTTCTATCGTACGTGAAGTATTGCAAACGCTATAATAAGACTCTAAAGAATAGTAGTATGCACGAATGTTAACTTTCAAGGAAGTTATGTACTAATAGAATGATTATATGACTGAAAGGATGATTGAATGTTTGGGATAAGAAGGATGTTTATGTGTAGATGACGGATTCGAATGAGGATGAAACGGCACAACAAGAACAGCTGAAAACTATGATCTCGGAAGAGATTGGAAGGGCAATCCAAGCAAGTACTCCTCACTTAGCCCAAGAAGTGGAAAGTCATGTGCTAGAAATAGTAGAATCAATGATGACGAGTAAGATAGACGAGTTAAAGGGAATGATCAATGCAATGCAAGAAAGGAAAGGAACTCGCAAGTGCACTTACAAAGAATTTATGGCGTGCAACCCGTTACCATTCAAAGGAGAAATTGATCCTATAGTATGTCAAAGGTGGATTGCAAGTACGGAAGCGGTGTTCGTAAGGAGTCATTGTGAAAAGGAGGATCAAGTGATGTTCGCCACCGGTTTGCTACAACTCCGAGCTAAGGATTGGTGGGATGTTTATAGTAAAGAGCTTGGGGAAGAAAAAGTTCAAGTCTTGACGTGGCAGGAGTTCAAGGAACCTTTTCTGAAGCATCATTGTCCACAATCTGCCATCGACAAGATCCAAGAAGATTTCTTACATCTTCGTCAGAAAGATGAAACCATTGATGAAATCACCAACGTTTTCCTTGACAAGCTGAAGTTCTGTAACGAGATAGCAGGAACGGAGAGAATGAAGATAAACCGTTATTACGGTATGTTGAAGGCTGAATATCGGGAGTTCATAATTCCCGCTAAATGTGAAACTTTGAATGAGCTCATTGAACTGGCCCGAGATAGGGAGATTGAAATGAGAAGACAGGCGGAAAGGGGCGAAAAGAGAGCATCTGAAAATGTTTCTAGCTCGAGCCCTTCAAAGAAACCAAAATTTCAAGATCAAGGCAAGAAGGATAAGGCGAAGGGTAGTATTCCAAAATGCAAAACGTGCGGAAAGTTACCCACGGGGGAATGTTTGAAAGGGAAAAAGGGTTGTTACAACTGTGGTCAAGAGGGGCACCCATACTATAGGTGCCCTAATCCTTCAAGAACGTGTTACAACTGTTTCCAACCGGGTCATATTAAGGCTGAGTGTCCCAAGCTTCAACAGAAAACTGATAAGGAGGCAAGAAAGGAGGAAGCCCCAAGAGCTAAGGGGAGGATGTTTCAGATCACAACCGAGGAAGCGAAGGACCATCCGAATGTTGTATCAGGTATATTCTCATTGAACTCGATGCCTACGTATGTGTTATTTGATACCGGTGCCAGTAGATCGTTTGTATCAAGTGAATTAGTGTCACACCCCTCCTTTAGAATCGAAAGACTGCGTGTACCATTAGAAGTAGAAATAGCCGATAGTAAGAGTTACTTGTTGCACGAAGTTTGTAGAGATTGTGAAATAATCATTGAAGACGAAAAGTTTGCTATCGACCTTATTCCCGTGATATTGGGGGAATTTAAGGTTATAGTTGGCATGGATTGGCTAGCTAAGCATCAGGCCGAAATTCAATGTGAGAAGAAGGTAATTCATGTGTTAACATCGGAAGGAAAACGAGTAAGCATACAAGGGGAAAGGAATATCAATTCGAAGCTTTGTTCTATAGTCCAAGCATACAAGTACGTACGAAATGGAAGCAAGGCATTTCTAACTTACGTGGTGGATACTAAGCAGAATATCCCTATGATAGAAGAGGTTGAAGTTGTGAATGAGTTTCTTGATGTTTTTCCGGAAGATTTACCGGGGCTTCTGTCACACCCCGACCACGTAAAACATCAAATCGTGGCGGAAACGTCGGGGAGTGTTGTAACAGAATTATTGTTTCACAACCATGGCATTTAAAGTATTATCTTATTCATCACCCGAGGGTGGAATTCATTGTTCAAACAAGAACCAACAAGCCACATTGTCTTAAAACTACAGAAATAAAGAGCACATGACGAAATTAAACTACGTCTAGTTTTGTTTTATGTCACTAAGGCCCAAGTCCACCCTAGCGTGTCACGATCATCCTACGCATTTGCTCCTGAAACACATGTGAAAATAAAGTACGTTAGCATAAAAATGCCAGTGAGTAACATAGGTTTTGTGAAAATAGGATTCATGACTTAGGTTTTAGAAAAGGGTTGTTTAACAAAGTCAGTCATGGTCCTTGTAACATGTTTTGTTTTATAAATCATTTGAAAAGCGATGATAAAGTAGATGATATGTGAAAAAGTAATGTAAGGTTAAATGAATAACTAAGTAAAATGAGTTTGTATATATATTTATCGAACAGTGTTGTAAAACAATGTCTTATGAAAAATGTGTTATTTGTAAGAAAAATGATTAAGTCCAAGTTGAATGACTTAAATAAACCACCCAATGAAAGTTGCCCATGTCTAAACCATTTGCCCAATGTTATTGTGAAAACCATGTCAAAATGTATATATATCAATATCAACATTGTCTATGTCAAATATCAATCATGTAATGTGTAATCAAAATGTCAATGTATGGTTAGTGAAATATGTATCAACTAAACCATAGGAAAAATGCACAAAACAGTGTATTGAAGTAAAACATGGTTTAAATCAACGCTATGTTTTGTGGAAAATGCACGCTATAATGAATACAAACATTTATGCGGTATTGTGAAAATGCATACATTCAAGCCTTGCAACTGTGGTGATAAACCTTTAAACAAATTAAAGGTCTATCTGTCTAAATGTTTTAATCGAATTCGGTCATTCCTTCCAATCCAAACATACCCAGGATTTCAGGAATGGGAGTTGTCAATTCCTATGGTACCATTACCTACTAACGAGCGGCGTGATCAATGTTAATGAATGTATATTGTCCCACTTAAAAAAACCAAATGTCATACCCAAAATGTAAGCATGAAAATGTCATGTAAAACAAATGCACTAAGTATGATGAACATACATAGCGTGAAAATGTCATGTAAAAACAAATGTACTAAGTATAATGAACATACATAGCGTGAAAATGTCATGTAAAACAAATGTATTAATGAACATAGCAAGTATATGATATGAAAGCATGAAAAGAATGAAAGTAACAAGTAGGCACATGTGTTTCACCCCAAAATGTTTGGAAAACAGTAAAAGAGCGGACTATGTACTCACTTGAGATTGCTTAGAAGTCGTAGAACAACCACCAAGCAATGCTAGAAGATCACGGAATCAAACAGCACCTATAAAGGCACCTACATTAATAAACGGACCTATCGGAGGATCGGGTAGTACGAGGGTTCGCAAACCAAATAAGTGTGGGAACTTATGTAATATGGTTTGACAAAGCCTACATACTAAAACGAAACTTATCCTAAGTGCTTTTGACCCGTTACGACCCGCTTAGGTAGCTTATGCTACTTTAACGCGTCGTTTGCGTAAAACGCGCTTGAAACGCCTAACTAGCCCTATGACAAGCAAGATATGCCTTAACACACTTAATATTGTTGCTAAATCAGTTTAGGTGTCAAAATTTATGTTACATAAGTTTAAAATGAATTTTAGTGTAAAAAGGGCATTTTGGTAATTTACCTAAAGCATAAGAACCACTTGTCATACAACTACTCAAATGGCGTGACCATAAGGTATAACCTTGAAAGGTTATTCCCTATACACTATGGTCACCTAATGTGTTTGGTCGGATCCTAATGATCGACCAAATGGGTCGGGTTCGTAAGTATAAGCGATTGATTAGATCGCTTACCCTTACGACCCTAAACAAGCACAAAACTAAAAGCGACGAGCTAAACATGCTAGAACATGTTTAGAAAACAGGTTTTGGTATTAAAACAAACGGTTTTAATACCCTAAAGTAGTTTGGTTACAAAATGCGCAAGAAAACGCATTTTGACCGAAACTACGGCTCGTCACTAAGCCTAGATAACGTGGTAATCAGTAGGTATAGTCGCTAGGGACTATAACCAACGTGATTACGCTCACGTTATGAAGTTCAAACGAACTTCGCATTGACCATAAACTGGTCAATGCAGAAAGTCAAACAAAGTTTGACTTTCGGACTCGAAAAGCAATAAAAGAATGAAAGAATACTTACAACGGGTCCCCGCAAGATTGAATTCCGAGTACTCTCAGGTATGAAGTGTCAAAGCACCCCAACTTAGAGAGCAACCTCTGAATTCAAGTGTGAGGGAAATGGGCAAGACATGGAGGGGTATATATAGGATTTGGTGAACCGTTAAGATCGTTCCTCGCAAAGCGTGCTTCGATCTTGGCCATCCATGTGTACCCATAGTTTTTAAAAACCATTTGAGCCCATTATTTCAGTCCCCTGATTCGAAAATACCATTTGCAATGGGTTTTTGAGTGCATAACAGCTGTTAGCAGCTGTTAAAACTGTTTTTGCAGTTCTGGGGACCTGACGCGGCCCGCCTAAGGATTGCATGAATGTTCACGCGGGCCGCCTGGGCAAAGTTTGACAGATTTGTCAGTTTTGGTCCCTGCAGCTTAGAAACATGCGTTTCGGCCCATTTTTGACACGTTTAAGCCCCGTTAATCTCATTTCAAGGCTCTAAAATGAAGTTAAAGTATAGGGGACTCAAAACATGCTCAAAAATATCTCGGATGTCGGTTCGTTTGGTCGTACGATCGTGATGTTCGCTTAATTACGACGGAATGCGCATAAGCGCGAAAAATTATCCAAATTGCGCGACGAATGGATTTTTCTCATGCCAAACATTAAAACATAATATTTTAATGCTTACATAAATTTTTGGATGTCCGGAAGTAATCAGAACGTAAGATATGCGCGAAAGTGCAAACTTATGCACTTTTTGACACTTTTAGTCCCTGAATGAGCATAAAGTTTATTTTAGCACACCGAACCCCTCAAAGCCTATTTCTAAGCTATGTAAAGGATATTTAAGGTGTGTTTAACTTATGATCATGTTCCGGAATGTTCGTTACAGTTCAAATCGGCATACTTTCGCAGTTTGTCAATTTTAGTCCCTGTAAGCGAATTAACTGAATTTTGCCATACCAAAGCCTTCGAAACTTATTTCTAAGTTATGTAAAGGTTATTTAAGGTATGTTAAGCATAAAATGATGTTCCGGAGTATTTGTTGCATATAACTGATTACGTTTTCGTACCAGTTTGCGTAAAATTCTCCAGAAAGCGATATAGAGTTTGAAATCGAATAAAGCCAAAACATGAAAAACATCAAACATGAATAAACAAACATTGGGATCAAATAACTTTATTTCATTGATAACCGAACTGTTTACAATGATTACAAGCACAAATGTCACAGTCTCCCCTACTTGTGGGAATTTCGTCCCGAAATTCGTTTAGAGGAAACTCGTGGGAATAGATGTGGATACTTCGCCTTCATTTGATCTTCACGTTCCCAAGTAAACTTAGGTCCACGTTTAGATTCCCAGCGAACTTTAACCAACGGAATGCGCTTGCGTTTAAGCCATTTGACTTCACGATCCATAATTTCCACAGGTTTCTCAACAAAATGTAGTGTTTTATCAACACGAATTTCGTCAAGTGGTATGTGGAGGTTCTCATCAGCTAAACACCTTTTGAGGTTGGATACGTGAAAGGTTGGATGAACATTTCCAAGTTCAGGAGGCAATTGAAGTCTGTAGGCTACCTTACCGATTCTTTCAACGATCTGGAATGGTCCAACGTATCTAGGTGCAAGTTTTCCTTTCTTTCCAAATCTGATCACACCTTTCCAAGGTGAGACCTTAAGTAATACTCGATCACCGACTTGAAAATCCAAGGGCTTGCGTTTTAGGTCCGCGTAACTCTTTTGACGGCTTCGAGCTGCCTGTAAGTTATCACGAACTTTCTTTACCTTGTCAGTTGTCTCCAGAATGAGGTCAGGTCCAGTAATCTGAGCCTCACCTATCTCATTCCAGCAGACTGGTGAATGACATTTTCGACCATAGAGAGCCTCGAAAGGAGCCATGTTGATGCTGGAGTGATAACTGTTGTTGTAGGAGAATTCAATCAATGGAAGATGTGAATCCCAACTACCACCGAAGTCGATCACACAAGCTCTAAGCATATCCTCCAAAGTCTGGATTGTTCTTTCAGTTTGGCCATCAGTTTGTGGATGATAGGCTGTGCTCAGATTGAGTTGGGTCCCCATAGCAGATTGCATGGTTCTCCAAAATTGAGAAGAGAAACGAGCATCCCTGTCCGAAATAATGTTCAAAGGAACACCATGTCGAGATACAATTTCATCCACGTAGATTTTAGCCAAATCATCAGCAGAAAAATCCTCACGGATTGGCAAGAAATGCGCTGATTTAGTAAGACGGTCCACAATTACCCAGATGGCATCGTGACCTTTCTTAGTGCGCGGAAGTTTAGTAATGAGATCCATAGCGATGTTTTCCCATTTCCAAACTGGAATCTCTGGTTGCTCCAAAAGACCATAAGGATGCTGGTGTTCGGCCTTAACCTTAAGACAAGTAAGGCATTTTGAAACGTATAAGGCAATGTCTTTCTTCATACCAGGCCACCAATACTGAGTACGAAGATCCTTATACATTTTGTCTGAGCCAGGATGGATAGAATAACGAGATTTATGGGCCTCATCCATAAGCAAAGTACGAAGATCATCTTGGCTTGGGACCCACAAACGGTCCATGAAATAATACGACCCATCTTCCTTCAAAACAAGATCAGGCTTAATGTGATAGGGTAATTCCTTACCCATCAAGTCTTGTGAAACACAAACATGCTGAGCCTGAGAAATGCGGGCTTGAATATCTGATCGAGCTTGGATAGCAGTTTGATCACGAATACAATGAAGCATAGTACGTTCCTTACGACTTAATGCGTCAGCCACGACATTCGCTTTACCAGGATGGTAGCGAATTTCGCAATCATAGTCGTTTAGGAGTTCGACCCAACGTCTTTGCCTCATGTTGAGTTCTTTTTGATTGAAGATGTGCTGGAGACTTTTGTGGTCAGTGAAAACCACGCATTTTGTACCGTATAAATAATGTCTCCAGATTTTGAGAGCGAAAACAACTGCACCTAACTCAAGATCATGCGTGGTGTAGTTTCTCTCATGTACTTTCAATTGTCTAGATGCGTAGGCTATGACTTTGTTCCTTTGCATTAGAACACAGCCAAGACCCAATTTCGATGCATCACAGTAGACAACGAAATCATCGTTGCCCTCAGGCAGAGTTAGAATAGGTGCATCACAAAGCTTCTGCTTCAAGGTCTGAAACGCTTCTTCTTGCTTAGATCCCCATTCAAAGGGTTTGTTCTTCTGAGTTAGAGCAGTTAGGGGAACTGCAATCTTCGAGAAGTTTTTAATGAAGCGGCGGTAGTAACCCGCAAGACCAAGAAAAGAACGAACCTCAGTAGGAGTAGTTGGCGTATCCCAATCCTTAATCGCACTGATCTTGGAGGGATCTACATGAATACCTTGTTCGTTGACAATATGTCCCAAAAATTGAACTTCCTTAAGCCAAAATTCGCACTTGGAGAATTTGGCAAAAAGTTGTTCTTTCTTTAGGAGTTCCAGAGTAAGACGAAGATGTTGCTCGTGATCAGCTCGCGTCTTAGAATAAATCAAGATATCATCAATGAAAACGATGATGAACTTATCTAAATAAGGCTTGCAGACCCTATTCATCAAGTCCATGAAAACAGCAGGAGCATTGGTCAAACCGAATGGCATGACTGTGAACTCATAATGCCCATATCGAGTGCGGAATGCTGTTTTGGGAATATCCTCTTCATGCACACGAAGTTGATGATACCCAGAACGAAGATCAATCTTCGAAAAGCAAGTAGCACCCTGTAACTGGTCAAAGAGATCATCAATGCGAGGTAGGGGATATCGATTCTTGATGGTAAGCTTATTCAGCTCACGATAATCGATACACATTCTGAAGGATCCATCCTTCTTCTTGACAAAGAGAACGGGAGCACCCCAAGGTGAAAAGCTAGGACGGATAAAGCCTTTGTCAGAAAGCTCTTGAAGCTGCTTAGATAGCTCTTGCATCTCAGATGGTGCAAGGCGATACGGAGCTTTGGCAATAGGATTTGCACCAGGTACAAGATCAATATGGAACTCGACTTGGCGTGCTGGGGGTAGACCAGGTAATTCTTCAGGAAACAGCTCCGGATAATCCCGAACAACAGGGATATCTTGAATAGACTTACCTTGGTCTTTATCTGCCGTAACATGTGCCAAGAAGGCCACATAGTTCTTTCGCAGATACTTCCGAGCTTGAGAACAAGACATAAGCTTGAGGCTACTAACAGGTTTGTCACCACGAACCTGTAGGATCTCACCTGACGGGAGCGGCACACGAACGATCTTCTCAAAACAAACCACCTCTGCGCGATGCTTGGCTAACCAATCCATACCCACAATAATGTCGAAACTTCCAAGACGCATAGGCGTGAGGTCAATAGGAAAAAGGTGGTTGCTAAGGTTTAATTGGCAGTTGCGAAGAATGGAATTAAGAACAATGGGTTCACCATTCGCAACTTCAACAGTCAAAGGTTTACCTAGTTTTGTTCTAGACACGCGAAGCAATGGTTCGAAAGATAAAGACACAAAACTTTTATCGGCCCCTGAATCAAAAAGAACAGACGCAGGTTGATTATTAACTAAGAACGTACCGTTCACCACTTCGTTGTCTGCCTGCGCCTCAACAGCATTCATATTGAAAGCTCGTCCACGAGCCTGAGCCTGAACTGGATTTGCATTAACCAGCCTTGGACACTGGTTTCGATAATGAGTCAGGTCTCCGCAATTAAAGCATGAGCCGGGAGGGTAGTGAGGTCGTGCAGCTTGCTGTTTTTTTTTTGGGTAAAGGGGTTACCCCGGTGAATTTTATTAAAAAGAATAAAGAATCACGCAAGTGTACCAGAAATAGCACACAAGAGCTAGACTTGGCATACCAAGTACTAGCACAACCAAACATCCCAAACAAACAACCAACCTACAAACCAAAACAAAAACACCAACAAAACACAAAAACAGCCCGAAGCCAAACCTACGGCAACTAACAATACATCGTTAACTCAAAAGCCTCTAGCCCGGATCAAAACTCAGCGCCTTGACTTGGAACTTCCATCTCTCTAGCATCAGAGGGTGTTTCATACCTTTCCCAGCCTTGAAAGTCATCAGCTTTAGACGAACTGTATGAAGAACTATGTTTGCGATCACTGTTGCATTTCGCTGATTTCTAGAAAACAACCTATTATTTCTTTCTTGCCATATGAAATAAGACGAAGCCGCAACTACCAACTTACTGACGATGCTTTTCGCTGAATTATTAATAGCATAATGAGAGAGCCACGCAACAATGGAGTCCCACTTTTCATCAACCGAATCCATATAAGCCAAATCCTTCACCTGATTCCACACTTGCAACGCATAAGAGCATCGGAAAAAT
Source organism: Helianthus annuus (assembly GCF_002127325.2). Classification (NCBI taxonomy): domain Eukaryota; kingdom Viridiplantae; phylum Streptophyta; class Magnoliopsida; order Asterales; family Asteraceae; genus Helianthus; species Helianthus annuus. Next base: position 91,188,408 of record NC_035448.2, read on the forward strand.
AAATGATCCCGGGAATCCTTACCCTGATTGCACAACGGGCAGCACATAAGATTCAAATTAGTTGCACTTCCAGCATCCCAAACCCCCATTCGATCCTGGGTTTTTAGCTTGTTCTTAAGAACAAGCCACAAATGGAAAGAATGCCTTGGAATACTCTGGCCGTACCAAACCAAGTTTACCCAATCCACCTCTTCACCGCGCACCCTGATACTCTCCCAAGCTTCACTAGCGCTGAACTCTGAGGTGTTTCCCTGCCTATTCTTCCAAACGAGTTTATCCGGAACATTATGAACAATATTCGGAGGCACTAGGTTAATCAACACTGGGAAAAGATCAAGCCAAGCAATCGGCCACTTCCACCCATTATGAGAATCAATGAGATCTGAAACTGAAGATAGCATGGTGAACCCCGCACCATGAATACGTCTCGGAGTTATGAAATCCCGCAACGGACTAAAAACACACCAATTATCATTCCAAGCATTAGCCTTGGTACCATCACAAATCAAATACCAAATGAACGGACGAATAGCTGGCCGGATAGACAAGATTTTCCTCCACCCCCATGTCATAGTACCACGAAAAGGAATTTCCCAAAAGTTTCTCCCTTTGATCCTGTACGAATGAACCCATTTTACCCAGAGAGAATCCCGCTTAGTAAGAATACTCCACACATGATTAGCAAGAAGTGCTTTATTCGAGTCATGAATTCTTCTAATACCCAGACCGCCTTCGGCTTTCGGAAGGCAAACATTTTTCCAAGCAACTTTCGGAGAAGAACCCTTAGCCATCCCTCCTCTCCAAAGAAAATTCCGCATACGCTTTTCAATGTCTGTAACTATACGGAGTGGAAGCATAAACACAGAAGCCCAGTATATATGCATAGCCGAAATCACTGAATTAATAAGTTGGAGCCTTCCTGCAAATGAAAGAGACTTATTTAACCAATGATCAATTTTCTTGTCAACCCGATCCACTAGAATTTTGCAATCCTTCGCGGAAAGCTTGGTTGAAATCAGCGGCACTCCCAAATACTTAACAGGGAGCTCTCCCTCTTGAAACGGAAGTAAAGAGCTAATCGCTTGCTTCATCTGGCCCGAAACATTGCTGAAATAAACCGTGCTTTTGGCTAAATTCGGAGTAAGACCCGAAGTTCTCGTGAAAAGATCCAAGGCATCCCTTATAATACGAATGGAGACCAAATCCGGATTTGCAAAAATGAACAAGTCATCAGCAAAGGATACATTAATAATCTTCTGAAGCTTACATTTTTCATGGTACCGAAACGCAGGGTGATCATCGGCAGCCTTATGTAATAATAACGAAAGAACCTCCATGACTAATGTAAATAGGTAAGGGGATATAGGATCACCCTGTCTAAGCCCCCTCCTTCCTTTGAAATAACCACACAGATTCCCATTAATGCTAAGAGAAAACGACACAGTTGAAACACACGTCATAATCCATCCAACCATTTTAGGAGGGAATCCAAACCTGGTTAAGATAGATTTGAGAAATTTCCAGCTGACAGTGTCGTATGCTTTCTGGATATCAATTTTGAATGCACACCTCGGCTTCCCCTTATGTAAATGATAGTTGTGCATAAGCTCCTGCGTAAGAAGGATGTTGTCCGATATTTTCCTGCCCGGGATAAAAGCCGATTGGCTAATGTCAACCAAACTACCCAAACTACCTTTAATTCTATCCGATAAGATCTTACTAATGCATTTAAGAATGACATTGCAACAAGATATCGGTCTATACTCCAAAACCGACGCGGGAGTAGATACATTGGGAATTAAGGCAATTATAGTATGGTTTACCTGCTGAAGCAGTTTACCATTCTCAAAAAATTGAAGAATAGCAGTTGAGACTTCATCACCAACCACATCCCAAGCTTTCTTAAAAAACATCGATGTATACCCATCAGGACCCGGGGCCTTGTTATCCGCAATACTAAACATAGCCGCCTTGACTTCCTCACGAGTCACTGGCCGGATCATGTGATCAGCAAGTTCCGGATTAACGGTGTTACCAAAGAGGCCGTCCATGTCTAACTCTTCCACTTCAGCTTCTATACCCAAAAAATTAGCATAGTGTTCAACTAATGCTTTCTCAACATCCACTCCTTCATGTTGAATACCATTAGCGTCACGAATCAAGTGGATTTTATTCCTGGCATTCCTACTTTTAACACAATTGTGAAAGAAAGATGTATTACCATCACCCGCACTTAACCATTCCAGCTTAGCCTTTTGTTTTAAAAAAAGATTCCTCATCATAAGAAGCAATATGGAACTTTTTTATGAGCTCAGTTTCAATTTCCCGAAGCGTAGCATCAAACGGATTAAGATCAATTTGACGGTGGATATCATCCAGCTCCAATCTCAACTCTTTGACTTTAACATGTAAATTACCTTGCTCATGAAGCAATTTCCTTAGCGGGGATTTCAGATTCCGAAGCTTTTTAACCACGGCTAGCATCGGAATACCCTCTATACTCCTACTCCATTCAGCAGCAACACACTCTTTAAACCCCTCCTTGTTGGCTATAAAATTAGCAAATTTAAATGGCTTGGGTTTAGGACGGCAAACTTGATCCAACTTTAGAATACACGGTGTATGGTCCGACACCCTATAAGGGTGATAGAGCACATGAGCATTTGGAAATACATCCAAGAATCTAACATTCCCCATAACCCGATCTATCTTCTTTAGGATACCAATCCCTTCCCTAGGCTTTTGGTTCCACGTAAAGTGAAGCCCATGACCGGGAATATCAAGAAGCTCGCTACCTGATTTCGAGCAAAACGACAAACTTCTGCAAGATGACCCGACTTCCCACAGTTGGTACAGAAACGACACGGGAGTTGTTGCTGATGATGACTATTGCACCTATTGCACAAAGGTGCATTCCCTTCATACCGTTTCTTCGCGGGAGGCTGCGCTGGCTGATTGGGTGCTGCCTGGTTCTGTTGGGCAGTGATTGCAAAATTTTGGGAAGCCTTTCGCTTCCTAGAGCCCCTTGATGAGCCAGAATCCTTCCCTTTCTTACCTTTCTTGCTATCCCCTTTGTCAGAATCCTGCTTCTTACCCTTGTCACCCTTCCTATGCAATTTCCCCTTTCTGACCTGCGATTCTGTTAATGTCGCAGCTAACTCAATGGCCTGACGGACAGTGGTAGGTTTACTCCCGGTAACAATGTCTTGCACAGAATCAGGTAGACCATCGATGTATCTTTCGATAGCTTTGTCAAGTGGGGTGACCATTGTTGGGCATAGCAAACTCAACTCTTCATATCTATCAGTGTACGCCCGGTGCTCACCACTAACCTGTTTCAGATTGTCAAACTCCCTTTCCAACTTTCGTAGCTCATGACGAGGACAGAACTCACTCATCATGAGAGTCCTTAGCTCAGCCCATGATTGTGCTAAAGCGACTTCAGCACCTCGATCTCTCATAACCCCGTTCCACCATGTCAACGCCCTCTTCTGAAAGACACTTGAAGCAAACTCGACCTTGCGATTATCAGGACACTGAACATGACGAAAAGTATTCTCAATGCTCTCAAACCATTGAAGAAGCCCAGTTGCTCCTTCGGTACCACTGAACTTGAGTGGTTTAGCCGAATTGAAACTCTTAAAGTTACAAGGAGCGTTCTGATTGACGTTTGCTTGGTTAAACTGAGCAATAAGATTCGGGAACGCCGCAGCCATATGCTGTGCGATGATTTCCGCCAGTTCGGCATTGGGTAGCTGATTTTCGCGTCGAGGAGGCATGCTAAAAAGAGGAAAAACACGAGAGGAATGAGTGAGAAGATTAGATGAAAAGAACGAGATGAAACAAAATCAACAAAGCAAGGATGGTGGTCATTTGTCTGTATCACAAAGCAAACAAATGACGCACAGTGACTAATCAAAGTAAATGAGTCCATAAACAATGCTTAACGAAGACATGCTCGCCTATAAGTGAACACTCACCCCAAGAGTTCCCAGGTAAGAGTGACTGGTCCGATTATGTGGATTTGTACGAACACTCTAGCCTTAGACAGAAAACTCAGGGTACAGGCATTCACCCTTCCAGTTTGCACGTGTTCACATCATTTAGACCCAAACTTTGACGAGATTTTGAAAACTCGAAAGGCACAAGGCCAAAAGAATCATTAAAGCAAATGATAAATTTCCAAAATCAATTTGAAAAGTCAGAAGGGTTCAAAACAATAAAATAGATCATTTGAAAAAAATAGAGGATTGTTTTTCAGAAATCGTTTTAGAAATCTGGGTTCTTGTTTTGTTGATCACCTAAGGATAGGTGAAGTGCATGTTTTAAAATCTAAACACAAGACAACTTGTGTTGGGGTCCTAGAAAGGTTATAGTCTAGGTCAAAGCATTACTAATAACCTAATTCCCTATAACCATTGGCTCTGATACCAACTCTTCTGTCACACCCAGACCACGTAAAACATCAAATCGTGGCGGAAACGTCGGGGAGTGTTGTAACAGAATTATTGTTTCACAACCATGGCATTTAAAGTATTATCTTATTCATCACCCGAGGGTGGAATTCATTGTTTAAACAAGAACCAACAAGCCACATTGTCTTAAAACTACAGAAATAAAGAGCACATGACGAAATTAAACTACGTCTAGTTTTGTTTTATGTCACTAAGGCCCAAGTCCACCCTAGCGTGTCACGATCATCCTACGCATTTGCTCCTGAAACACATGTGAAAATAAAGTACGTTAGCATAAAAATGCCAGTGAGTAACATAGGTTTTGTGAAAATAGGATTCATGACTTAGGTTTTAGAAAAGGGTTGTTTAACAAAGTCAGTCATGATCCTTGTAACATGTTTTGTTTTATAAATCATTTGAAAAGCGATGATAAAGTAGATGATATGTGAAAAAGTAATGTAAGGTTAAATGAATAACTAAGTAAAATGAGTTTGTATATATATTTATCGAACAGTGTTGTAAAACAATGTCTTATGAAAAATGTGTTATTTGTAAGAAAAATGATTAAGTCCAAGTTGAATGACTTAAATAAACCACCCAATGAAAGTTGCCCATGTCTAAACCATTTGCCCAATGTTATTGTGAAAACCATGTCAAAATGTATATATATCAATATCAACATTGTCTATGTCAAATATCAATCATGTAATGTGTAATCAAAATGTCAATGTATGGTTAGTGAAATATGTATCAACTAAACCATAGGAAAAATGCACAAAACAGTGTATTGAAGTAAAACATGGTTTAAATCAACGCTATGTTTTGTGGAAAATGCACGCTATAATGAATACAAACATTTATGCGGTATTGTGAAAATGCATACATTCAAGCCTTGCAACTGTGGTGATAAACCTTTAAACAAATTAAAGGTCTATCTGTCTAAATGTTTTAATCGAATTCGGTCATTCCTTCCAATCCAAACATACCCAGGATTTCAGGAATGGGAGTTGTCAATTCCTATGGTACCATTACCTACTAACGAGCGGCGTGATCAATGTTAATGAATGTATATTGTCCCACTTAAACAAACCAAATGTCATACCCAAAATGTAAGCATGAAAATGTCATGTAAAACAAATGCACTAAGTATGATGAACATACATAGCGTGAAAATGTCATGTAAAAACAAATGTACTAAGTATAATGAACATACATAGCGTGAAAATGTCATGTAAAACAAATGTATTAATGAACATAGCAAGTATATGATATGAAAGCATGAAAAGAATGAAAGTAACAAGTAGGCACATGTGTTTCACCCCAAAATGTTTGGAAAACAGTAAAAGAGGGGACTATGTACTCACTTGAGATTGCTTAGAAGTCGTAGAACAACCACCAAGCAATGCTAGAAGATCACGGAATCAAACAGCACCTATAAAGGCACCTACATTAATAAACGGACCTATCGGAGGATCGGGTAGTACGAGGGTTCGCAAACCAAATAAGTGTGGGAACTTATGTAATATGGTTTGACAAAGCCTACATACTAAAACGAAACTTATCCTAAGTGCTTTTGACCCGTTACGACCCGCTTAGGTAGCTTATGCTACTTTAACGCGTCGTTTGCGTAAAACGCGCTTGAAACGCCTAACTAGCCCTATGACAAGCAAGATATGCCTTAACACACTTAATATTGTTGCTAAATCAGTTTAGGTGTCAAAATTTATGTTACATAAGTTTAAAATGAATTTTAGTGTAAAAAGGGCATTTTGGTAATTTACCTAAAGCATAAGAACCACTTGTCATACAACTACTCAAATGGCGTGACCATAAGGTATAACCTTGAAAGGTTATTCCCTATACACTATGGTCACCTAATGTGTTTGGTCGGATCCTAATGATCGACCAAATGGGTCGGGTTTGTAAGTATAAGCGATTGATTAGATCGCTTACCCTTACGACCCTAAACAAGCACAAAACTAAAAGCGACGAGCTAAACATGCTAGAACATGTTTAGAAAACAGGTTTTGGTATTAAAACAAATGGTTTTAATACCCTAAAGTAGTTTGGTTACAAAATGCGCAAGAAAACGCATTTTGACCAAAACTACGGCTCGTCACTAAGCCTAGATAACGTGGTAATCAGTAGGTATAGTCGCTAGGGACTATAACCAACGTGATTACGCTCACGTTATGAAGTTCAAACGAACTTCGCATTGACCATAAACTGGTCAATGCAGAAAGTCAAACAAAGTTTGACTTTCGGACTCGAAAAGCAATAAAAGAATGAAAGAATACTTACAACGGGTCCCCGCAAGATTGAATTCCGAGTACTCTCAGGTATGAAGTGTCAAAGCACCCCAACTTAGAGAGCAACCTCTGAATTCAAGTGTGAGGGAAATGGGCAAGACATGGAGGGGTATATATAGGATTTGGTGAACCGTTAAGATCGTTCCTCGCAAAGCGTGCTTCGATCTTGGCCATCCATGTGTACCCATAGTTTTTAAAAACCATTTGAGCCCATTATTTCAGTCCCCTGATTCGAAAATACCATTTGCAATGGGTTTTTGAGTGCATAACAGCTGTTAGCAGCTGTTAAAACTGTTTTTGCAGTTCTGGGGACCTGACGCGGCCCGCCTAAGGATTGCATGAATGTTCACGCGGGCCGCCTGGGCAAAGTTTGACAGATTTGTCAGTTTTGGTCCCTACAGCTTAGAAACATGCGTTTCGGCCCATTTTTGACACGTTTAAGCCCCGTTAATCTCATTTCAAGGCTCTAAAATGAAGTTAAAGTATAGGGGACTCAAAACATGCTCAAAAATATCTCGGATGTCGGTTCGTTTGGTCGTACGATCGCGATGTTCGCTTAATTACGACGGAATGCGCATAAGCGCGAAAAATTATCCAAATTGCGCGACGAATGGATTTTTCTCATGCCAAACATTAAAACATAATATTTTAATGCTTACATAAATTTTTGGATGTCCGGAAGTAATCAGAACGTAAGATATGCGCGAAAGTGCAAACTTATGCACTTTTTGACACTTTTAGTCCCTGAATGAGCATAAAGTTTATTTTAGCACACCGAACCCCTCAAAGCCTATTTCTAAGCTATGTAAAGGATATTTAAGGTGTGTTTAACTTATGATCATGTTCCGGAATGTTCGTTACAGTTCAAATCGGCATACTTTCGCAGTTTGTCAATTTTAGTCCCTGTAAGCGAATTAACTGAATTTTGCCATACCAAAGCCTTCGAAACTTATTTCTAAGTTATGTAAAGGTTATTTAAGGTATGTTAAGCATAAAATGATGTTCCGGAGTATTTGTTGCATATAACTGATTACGTTTTCGTACCAGTTTGCGTAAAATTCTCCAGAAAGCGATATAGAGTTTGAAATCGAATAAAGCCAAAACATGAAAAACATCAAACATGAATAAACAAACATTGGGATCAAATAACTTTATTTCATTGATAACCGAACTGTTTACAATGATTACAAGCACAAATGTCACAGCTTCCACCGGAACGCGAAGTGGATTTCAAGATTGAATTGTACCCTGATGCCAAACCCGTAGCCAAGGCCCCTTATAGGCTGGCCCCAACAGAAATGCGGGAGCTAATGGTACAAATACAAGAATTGCTCGACAAGGGATTTATACGCCCGAGTGTCTCGCCATGGGGAGCGCCTGTACTTTTTGTCAAAAAGAAAGATGGTTCGATGCGCATGTGCATCGATTACCGCGAGTTGAATAAGCTGACTGTGAAAAACCGATACCCATTGCCCCGAATCGATGATCTCTTCGATCAGTTACAAGGGGCAAGTTGGTTTTCAAAAATAGACTTGCGGTCCGGGTACCATCAGTTACGAGTACGAGATGAGGATGTGGCGAAAACGGCTTTTAGAACGCGATATGGGCATTACGAATTCTTAGTAATGTCCTTTGGGTTAACGAACGCGCCTGCCGCGTTCATGGATCTTATGAATCGAGTTTGTCGGCCTATGTTAGACAGATTCGTTATAGTTTTTATCGATGACATCTTGGTTTATTCTCGAAGTAAAGCCGATCATGCATGCCATTTGCGTGAGGTTCTTGAAGTGCTCCGCAAGGAGAAATTGTACGCGAAATTCTCCAAGTGTGCTTTTTGGCTTAGAGAGGTACAATTTCTCGGTCATGTTATTAATGCGGATGGTATCTTAGTAGAACCGTCAAAGGTGGAAGCCGTTATGAAGTGGATACCTCCCAAGAACCCAAGTGAGGTAAGAAGCTTTTTGGGTTTAGCAGGTTATTATAGGAGGTTTATCCAAAATTTTTCTAAATTGGCCTTGCCGTTGACCAAGTTAACCAAGAAGGATGAGAAGTTTTCGTGGGGTGCAGATCAAGAAAGGGCGTTTCAAACCTTGAAAGAAAAGCTGTCGAGTTCCCCGGTACTAACCTTACCAGATGGAACGGAAGACTTGGTGGTGTTTACGGATGCGTCACACCAAGGGTTGGGATGTGTTTTGATGCAAAGGGGTAGAGTCATTGCCTATGCTTCTAGGCAATTGAAGACTCACGAAAGTAATTACCCAACCCATGATTTGGAGTTAGCTGCAGTAGTATTTGCTTTGAAGATATGGAGGCACTATCTTTACGGTACGAAAAGCGTTATATATTCTGACCACAAAAGCCTTAAATATTTTTTCGAGCAAAGGGAATTAAATATGAGGCAGCGAAGGTGGTTAGAACTTCTTAAAGACTATGATTGTGAGATCCTTTATCATCCGGGTAAAGCTAACGTAGTAGCCGATGCCCTGAGCCGAAAGGATTACCCGCCTCCAATTCAAGTTAAGTCCATGAAGATGGTAATTACACCACGATTTCTCGAAATGGTTAAAGAAGCCCAAATTAAGTCACTAAGCGGAACGGATTCTAAAAAGGAAAGAACAAAGGGATTTGTGGATAAATTCGAAGAAAGATCCGATGGGATTAAAACCATGTATGGTCGTATTTGGATACCCCGGTTTAGCGAAGCAAAGGGGGCATTACTCGAAGAAGCTCACAAATCCCGATTCTCGGTCCATCCTGGAGCTACAAAAATGTATTTGGACTTGAAGAAAAGTTATTGGTGGCCCGGCATGAAGCGTGACATTGTCAAGTATGTTGCCAAATGTTTGACATGTCTGCAGGTAAAGGCAGAACATCAGAAACCATATGGGAAGTTGCAACCGTTAGAGATTCCGGTATGGAAATGGGAAGAATTGACGATGGACCTAGTGACCAAGCTTCCTAAGACAAGGAAAGGTCACGATGCTATATGGGTGATTGTAGACCGCCTCACCAAGAGCGCGCACTTCTTACCCATTCGGGAAGCTTTCTCCTCCGAAAAGATGGCGGAGATCTATGTTAACGAGATAATATCACGACACGGAGTTCCTGTATCTATTGTGTCGGATCGAGATACCCGATTCACATCTCGATATTGGCAAGGTTTTCATGAAAGTATGGGTACAAAATTACATTTCAGCACCGCCTACCACCCCCAAACGGATGGTCAGTCCGAGCGGACCATTCAAACACTTATCGACATGCTGCGAGCATGTGTAATAGACTTCGGGGGAAGCTGGGATGACCACTTGCCGTTGGTGGAATTTTCATACAACAACAGCTATCACAACGGCATTCGAATGGCACCGTATGAATTGTTGTATGGAAGAAAGTGTAGAACTCCAATTTGTTGGGGAGAGGTGGGACAGAGAGAAATTGCACCCAACGAGGTGGTGGTTAAAACTAACGAGAAGATCGATCTTGTGTGAGCCCGTTTGAAAGCGGCTCAAGATCGACAAAAGGCCTATGCAGATCAAAGAAGGCGACCCATCGAATTTCAAGTAGGTGATTATGTGTTATTAAAGGTTTCCCCATGGAAAGGTATAATCCGTTTCCGTAAGCGAGGAAAGCTAGGTCCTCGCTACATAGGACCTTTCAAGATTTTAGCCCGGGTTGGGGAGGTAGCATATCGGTTGGAGTTACCGCCAACCTTGGATGGAATACATGACACATTCCATGTATCACAATTGAGAAAGTGTTTAGCGGATGAGACGGCATATGTGCCCCTTGACGATATTGAGCTGGATGAAAAATTGAATTATATCGAGAAGCCGATAGCTATCAAGGATTCTAAGGTAACGCACCTTCGGAACAAAACTATAAAGCAAGTCTTGGTGCAATGGCAACATCGGAAAGGATCGGATCTTACATGGGAGTTAGAGGATGAAATGAGGAAGCTCTACCCGACATTATTTGGTATGTATTCAGGTTTCGGGGACGAAACCTCTTTTAAGGAGGGTAGACTTGTAACACCCCAAAATGCGCAATTTATTTATGCTATTTTAAATGTCTAATAATGTAATATTAACTAAGTTAAAAGAATGTGATAATAGTTCAACAAGAATGAAAGATTATGAGTTAATTGTCAACCATTAGAATTAGAGGGGCTAAAGTTGCATATAGTAAAGAAAGTTTACCATTTAATAAAATAAAACAAAACACACCTCCTGGTGTGTTCCGTGGATCGATCAAAGAAAGGAACCAAGGGGGAAAACCCTAAGTTCTACAAATCAGCAAGATTGAAGGGGAAATCAAGATCAAATAACCTGCATGAACTCAATTCTCTAGTAATCTAAGCTTGTCCTACAAAGAGGTAAGTCGAAATTCTGAAATTGATGAATTATAGAATGAGGGTTTCGACCCAATCATGAATGTATGCAGAAATTTGTGTGTCTAAGAGTTAGGAAAATACATTAGAACAAGAATTATGTTTGATTCTAGATAGTTGGGTGATTTTTAGCAAAAACCCACTTGAACTAGGGTGATGATGAAGAACATGGAATGAAATTATATGCTAATTGTTGCAATAGTAAGTGTAAGAGTTATTATTGATAGATTAGTAATAGTTAGAAACTGATTTGGAATGATTATTGTGGGAAATTTGATTGTTTTAATGATTTAAGAATGAACTAGTAGAATCATGCATTGAACACTTGTACCCTATGCTTTATTCATGTTATGCACACCAAGTGTTTGACAAAATGCCACAATAAAGATGTTAGTCTTGTATGTTACAAACCTTATGTGGATTGAATGTGTTTGATAAGTATGAGCCAAATTGAGTATAGTTTTATCAATTGATGTATGTAATTGAGTGTGAAACATAGATTTAAAAGAATGAATGGTTGTATGTAGGCGTTAAGGAAGAAAGTTCGAGTCAAGTGAAGCAACAAGGGGATCAAGACCGAGGTACGCTACTAGTACAAATTTTGGTTTTACTTTAGATATGTGTTTATCCATAATTGTGTTAATTTAAGTTAAGCATGGTTAAGTCACACGAATGGACCCTTCACTTGAATGGGTCGAATGATGGAATTGTAAGACTAGAAAGATTGGCATGGAGTTCCGTTGGAACTCACTACCGTACAAGTATGAAAGAATGTAGTTTAATACAAGTCGCGAATGTCACGTTTATTTCAAGTTCGTAAGTTAAATTTCTTGGATTGGAAGGAAACTTTGTTCTAATGATTTTGATGTTGTTGTGGTTATGTAGGTAAATCTCATGTCTAGTTATCAAGCTTTGCCCGGATCGAACACACCTCAAGCCCGTCAAGCGCTCCGCATTTTGTATAAAGTCGATGTCAAATTACCTAGTTACTTATGTTTATGCTTTGTACTTAAACTAGTTTGGTCATGGTTGTCTTTTGAAAAGTTGTCGTAGGTGCGTACATACTTAATGGTTTTCGAAACTAAGGATAGGTCATATTTTGTTGTGAATGTCATGTCTTTGAACGTTTGCGTATAGTTGAATGAAGTTTGTTTATGAAAAACAGGGTATCGCCCGTTTACCAACGGGTCATGCCCAAATTTTGTTAGAAAAGTATGTTGTTATTTAAATAAATTTAAGAAAAAAAAATTTATGGACGTTACAAGTTGGTATCAGAGCCTAGGTTTGAGGGATTCAAGCATCAAACACTTGAACTCAAACCGAAGCTCATGTGAAGAGTGTGTTCGACCCGCGGCGCGAAGCAAGTAAGTACTTTAAAGATTATTTCGTATTATGAATGAGTTATTTAGGGAACGTTAGGAAAGATCATCATGGGATGATGTGTAAAGGTCTGGGACGAAACGGATTGGTACGGGTTAAAACGGGATGAACAGATGGCTGCAAAAAAATAAGAAACTCATCAAAGCATGCTGGGCGTCACCGTAAATTACGGTGACACCGTAATTTACGGTAGACACTGGGAGGAAATTCCACTGCCGTAAGGCAGTAGCTTTACACCGTAAAAGAAATATTGCCACCGTAAATTACGGTGACACCGTAATTTACGGTGGTACCTGTTTTCAGCCTTTTGCAATTGTGATGTTTTGCTTAATGTTTTCTATCGTACGTGAAGTATTGCAAACGCTATAATAAGACTCTAAAGAATAGTAGTATGCACGAATGTTAACTTTCAAGGAAGTTATGTACTAATAGAATGATTATATGACTGAAAGGATGATTGAATGTTTGGGATAAGAAGGATGTTTATGTGTAGATGACGGATTCGAATGAGGATGAAACGGCACAACAAGAACAGCTGAAAACTATGATCTCGGAAGAGATTGGAAGGGCAATCCAAGCAAGTACTCCTCACTTAGCCCAAGAAGTGGAAAGTCATGTGCTAGAAATAGTAGAATCAATGATGACGAGTAAGATAGACGAGTTAAAGGGAATGATCAATGCAATGCCGACTAACCAGGCAGAACTGCAAGGAATCATCGCTGCCGCTATTGCACAATATGCTGCTTCTCAAGGAGACTCAAGCGGAAACATTTCAAACAAGAACAACAACCCTCCGAATGGTAATGATCAGTCACAGGAGACACATTACACTATATTAGGATGATTTTTGTGCGACTGCTAATGATTCCTATAAATGACATTGCTTGTACAGGGTGTACTTTCAAGCAATTCTTAGATTGCAAGCCGCAAAACTTTGATGGCACTGGAGGTGCCGTAGCTTTCACTCATTGGACTGAAAAGACGGAGACGACAATAAGAATGAGCAAATGTGCACCGGGACAACAAGTCACATACATCACTGGGCTCTTTACTGATGGTGCCCTATCATGATGGAATCTTCAAGTTCAAACACTAGGAGAGGCTGCAGCATACGCCATGACTTGGGCTAAATTGAAAGAGCTGATGCGCAAGAAGTATTGCTCCAGAGCTGAGATCCAGAGATTGGAAACCGAATTTTGGAACCTAAGGATGGAAGGTCCAAAAATCGCTGAATATGTTCAAAGGTTTCATGATCTGTCCCATGTGGTGCCGTACATGGTCACGTCTGAATTCAAGCGCGTGGAACGTTTCATCTGGGGGTTAGCACCTCAGATTATGAGCATTGTCACAACGTCTAAACCGGCAACCATTACTGAAGCCATCGACTTGAGCATCTCACTGACTGAAGAAGCTATCAGGCTAAACAAGTTTTCAAAGGATGATCAGAAAAAGAAGGAGACTCATGTGGAGTCGTCGGGGGAAAACAAACGGAAGTTTTCCAACTTCAAGCAAGGAACCAGCAGTGGTAGCAAGAGAAGTGAATCAAACACACCGGCCAGGGCCAAGACTGGTGATGAAAACAGGGGAAAAGGTAACATGGGCACTTTGCCCAAGTGTGGTACATGTCAGTTCCATCATCCCGGCCCGTGCCGACTCAGAAAATGCGAATCTTGCGGGAAGACATGCCATTCGAAGGAGACGTGTTGGGTGGGATCAGGCCAAGGTGGTCAAAGAGGTTACAATAACAACAACCGTGGTAATAGAAACAGGCCGCAAGGAAATAATGGGGGAAACGGAAATCGTGGGAATGCCCCGAATCAAGCTGGTAACCGGGGAACAAACGGAAATCGCGGCGGAAATGGTAATGGGAATGGCCGAGGGCCAGGATGCTTCAACTGCGGGGACGTTGAGCACTTCAAGAGGGAATGTCCAAAGATAAATCAAGCTCAAGGCCGAGTTTTTAACATTGGTGCGAGGGAAGCGCGCCAAGATCCGAATGTTGTCACTGGTACGTTCCCTATAAATCAACGCTATGCGTCTGTTCTTTTTGATACTGGTGCCGATTATAGTTTCGTATCGTTAGAATTTAAGAACATGCTTGGGTTAACTGCTAGTAAGTTAGACGTTCTGTACTCTATTGAATTGGCGAATGGGAAACTAGTGGAAACGGGTGAAGTTATCCGGGGATGCATGATTGAACTGGGAGGACACGAATTTACGCTAGACCTACTGCCAGTCGAGTTGGGAAGCTTCGACGTGGTAATAGGGATGGATTGGCTGTCTAGCAACAAAGCCGAAGTGGTTTGTCACGAGAAGACCATCCGCATCCCAATGGCCGATGGACAGACGATTGTAGTTCACGGAGAGAAGCGCGATACGCCATTAAGGATCATTAGCTGCTTGAAAGCTAGGAAGTGTTTGAGGAAAGGATGTGTTGCCTTTTTGGCACACATCGTGGATAAGGAAGCCGCTGAGCGCAAGATCGAAGACATTCCTGTCGTGAAGGAATATCCTAAAGTCTTTCTAGAAGACTTACCAGGATTGCCGCCTCCAAGACAAGTCGAGTTTCACATTGACTTAGTTCCAGGCGCCGCGCCTGTGGCTAAGGCACCCTATCGACTTGCACCTTCAGAGATGCAAGAGCTGTCAACGCAACTCCAAGAGCTGTTAGATAAAGGATTCATCAGACCAAGCTTCTCACCTTGGGGAGCTCCAGTTTTGTTCGTTAAGAAAAAGGATGGCAGTTTTCGTATGTGTATAGACTACCGCGAGCTTAACAAGTTGACTGTCAAGAACAGATATCCTTTGCCAAGGATCGATGACCTGTTCGATCAACTACAAGGTTCAAGTTTCTACTCAAAGATCGATCTAAGATCAGGTTATCACCAGTTAAGAATACAAGAGGAAAGTATTCCAAAAACTGCTTTTAGAACTCGATATGGACATTACGAGTTTCTGGTTATGCCGTTTGGGTTGACAAACGCTCCAGCAGTTTTCATGGACTTGATGAACAGAGTCTGTAAGCCGTACCTCGACAAGTTCGTAATCGTATTCATTGATGATATATTGATCTACTCGAAGACGAAGGAAGAACACGAGCAACACTTGAGAGCTATTCTAGAGCTACTAAAGAAGGAGAAGTTGTACGCTAAGTTCTTGAAATGTGAGTTTTGGTTACGCGAAGTCCAGTTTCTTGGACATGTGGTGAATGGAAGTGGAATCCATGTGGATCCCACAAAGATCGAGGCAATCAAGAGCTGGGAGACTCCGAAGACACCAACCGAGATTCGGCAATTCTTAGGTTTGGCTGGGCATTATCGCAGATTCATTGAGGATTTTTCCAAAATCGCTCAACCTCTCACCGCACTTACACAAAAGGACAAAAATTTTGATTGGAGCGATAAGCAAGAAGAAGCGTTTCAGTTGTTGAAAAACAAGCTTTGTGACGCACCGATTTTAGCTCTACCCGAAGGCACAGACGACTTCGTGGTATATTGTGACGTCTCGCGTTACGGGTTTAGGCTGCGTGTTGATGCAGCGACAGAAGGTCATAGCCTATGCTTCACGCCAGCTGAAGGTTCACGAGAAAAACTACACCACGCATGACTTGGAGTTAGGCGCTGTGGTGTTCGCATTGAAGATCTGGCGACACTATTTGTATGGGACGAGATGTACAATCTTCACTGATCACAAGAGTCTACAGCACATTTTTGATCAAAAGGAGCTTAATATGAGACAGAGACGCTGGGTTGAGTTGTTGAACGACTACGACTTTGAAATCAAGTATCACCCAGGAAAGGCGAGCGTAGTTGCTGACGCCCTAAGTCGAAAAGAAAGGATTAAGCCAATAAGGGTTAGGGCTTTAGAAATGATTGTTCAGACGGACCTCTCGTTGTGCATTCGTGTCGCGTAGAGAGAGGCCTTGAAAGAAAGGAATATCGAAGATGAATATCTCCGTGGGATGTAGAAATAGTTAGTGCCAAACAAGGAAGGAACATTGTGTTTCATGAATCGAATTTGGGTTCCTCTGTTTGGAGGATTGAGGAAGGTTATATTCGATGAGGCTCACAAGTCCCGATACTCGATTCATCCAGGAGCGGATATAATGTACCAAGATCTCAAGGATTTCTATTGGTGGCCTAGGATGAAAGGCGATGTCGCGGTGTATGTCGGCAGATGTTTAACTTGCGCCAAGGTTAAAGCCGAGTACCAAAAACCTTCAAGTCTCCTGCAACAACCTGTAATACCCCAATGGAAATGGGAACAGATTTCCATGGACTTCATAACGAAGTTGCCAAAGACGCCCAAGGGCCATGATACAATTTGGGTAATTGTAGACCGACTGACAAAGTTTGCGCACTTCCTGCCGATCAAGGAAAAGGACAACACGAGTAAACTTGCTGAGATATACATGAGGGAGATTGTTGCACGTCATGGAGTGCCTCTCTCAGTTATCTCTGATAGAGATGGACGCTTCGTATCAAAGATTTGGCAGTCCTTCCAAGAAGCATTTGGTTCTCAGCTGAACCTGAGTACAGCGTTTCACCCACAAACGGACGGCCAGAGTGAAAGGACAATTCAAACATTGGAAGATATGCTGAGAGCATGTGTAATGGACCTGGGTGGTAGCTGGGACAAACATTTACCCTTGGTCGAATTTTCGTACAACAACAGCTACCACACCAGTATTGGAGTCGCGCCATTTGAAGCTCTTTACGTACGCAAGTGTCGATCACCGCTATGCTGGGCTGATGCGGGTGATAGACAGCTGGTTGGCCCCGAAATGGTTCAAGAAACAACAGACAAGATCTTTCAAATTCGAAAATGCATCGAGGCAGCTCGCGACAGACAGAAAGGCTACGCAAACCAAAGAAGGAAACCTTTGGAATTTCAAGTTGGGGATATGGTTTTGTTAAAGGTTTCACCCTGGAAGGGTGTGGCACGCTTTGGAAAGCGTGGGAAGTTGAATCCGCGTTACATTGGTCCTTTCAGAATCCTGCAAAGGATTGGGCTTGTAGCATACAAATTGGACTTACCTGCTGAACTTAATGGTGTTCATGATACATTCCATGTATCGAACCCGAAGAAGAGTCCAACTCAAGAGACAGTTGTCATTCCTGCTGACGAGGTCCATATTGACGACACACTCCACTTTGTTGAGGAATCGGTTGAGGTTATGGATTGGAAGATTAACAAGACACGCCGGACTAGTGTCAAACTCGTCAAAGTCCGGTGGAATGCACGACACGGCCCAGAATTCATGTGGGAACGTGAGGACCGTATGAAAGCCAAGTACCCACATTTATTCCCCAAGACCCCTGCAACTAGAAGTAGAACTTAAAATTTCGGGACGAAATTTTCTTAACGGGGGAAGAATGTGACAACCCGCATAATTACAGGTACTGTACAAATTAATTAACCCTAATTATGTGCTTAATGACTGTGCTTGACTACATCTGACGCTTTAAACTGCTTACTGATTTATGTTATATACATACATGTGCATTCTTTACATACAGTCACTCTATTCATTTCATACAGACTCTTAGTGACAAACCTGATGCACAAAGCACAGTTAGCACAGTGAGCAGATAACTAAAACACATGCTGACAATGCCAGCACTTAGACAGATACTATTTTTAGGCCAGTATGGGCCAGGGATAAAACACTACACCAGTATGGAGTGTAGGGAAGTGAGGACCATAAGACTATGTCACTAGGTAATAGTTTGAGTGCCGGAAAGTGCCTAAAACGTAATTTAATTACAGAATTCAGCATTTAGTAGCAATTCAGCTTTTAACACACTCATATTATACAGAGTATTGAATAAATGGTCCTGGACACTTTCCTAAGTGTTGGAATTAATTTCGTTACAAAAAGATGCACAAAAGACGCTTTATAGGACAATTAAACGCTTTAACGGAACGGTGCAAAACCGAACAACCAGGCATTACCCGAGACACGAAAATATTGTCAGAAATATTATTCTATCATTCTTAATTAATTACGGTCATAAAAATCCCTATACACCATGTAAACATGACATACACCCACTACACTTGGAAATACCCTTAACCTTCTAACTTAATACCTATTAATTAACAAAAATTTACACTTTACCCCCCCCCCCCCCAACCGATTTTCTGCCATGATTAGTGAAAATATTTTGTTTAGATTATGTAAAAAGAGAATCTCTATTCTATTGGCCAAAAATCATAATATGATTACCCTAGGATTAGAAGAGTGCATGTTTCCAAGAATTACCATCATTACTATCAAGCTTACACTCAACCTCTCTCCCCCCTCTTATTTTCGGCACAAGCACCCCCCCCCTCTCTCCATAACCGATTTCACCACCACCATACTTCACCATCTCCATTTTCTTCTCTAAAAGCTCTCATTCAAGTTTGAGGATTCATCCATAGAAGTGCAAGATTGAAGGGTTTTCAAGGAAGCTTGATTCAAGCCTTGTCACTAACATTCCACCATCATCTCATCCTAAGATTACTACCCTAGCCTTGTGCTAGTAGTAAGTCCCTTCATACCCTTGTTCCATCTTGTTCTTGTTATGATTTGTTGAATGTTCATCACACACAAAAGCTAAAATACTAAAATGTTGAACTTAAAATTCTCATAAAAACCTTATATAAAAAAGGTTGTATGAAGTTGAAATCTGGATGGTTTAGGGTTGGTTAAAGCATGATTGAAGTTTTAACATTTGTTCATCAATAAATCATGGTTAGGGTCCTTGTTTACGCGTTTTTAGTCACTTCTACAATGTAAACAGCTTGCTGAGTTGGACTTCCAGCCAACTTCAACAGGCTGTAACGGGACCATTTTAAATTGAAAAACCGATTTTCTAAAGCCTAAAATGTGTATTTTGGAATAACTAAACAAATAGCACTGGAATCGTAATTTTTCGAGACCGTTTACTATTTTTAAAAGACTATTTTTGGACAGCAGCTCAAGCTGCATTTTTACTGCAGAAAAAGTGTGATGTTTTCAAAGTCATAACCTGAAACCTGAGTGAAACCGACTCATGGAATTTTTACAGTAGTTGGTCACCGTTGTCAGGATGACCTTCCAACTTGAATTTTGTTAAACAGACTTACGGTTAATTTTTAGTGAATATTTCCGTAAACTGCAATCAAAAAGTAACAAATCTGATTGCAGTCGAGAAAATGATTTTCTATAAAATATGGGTAACGAACTGGATTCCGATATTTTTACATAACGAATTTTGGAATACATAGAACCTTCTGTAAAAATTTGGTAATTTTTAGAAAAGGTTAACTATTTTATAAAAATCCTTGAAAACAGTCCGGTTTTGAGTAATGAAGCTGAAATAAAGTATGTAACGTTTTACATGTCGATATGTCGGTTTGGTTATTGAAAATGAACTATTGGATATATGTAAAAGAAAATGATATGCTATTTAAGCATGGACACCCCTATTTACAGAGGAGACTCTGCCGAAATTTTCCGAGAATCCGAACACTTAGTAAAATATTCGAGAAAATAGATACGAAATAGTTGTCTAACTATTTTTCTAAGAACGATAGTTAAGTTAAAATAATTGTTATTGTTTTAACAAAATAATACCAAAGTGACATAACTCAAAACACCAAACTCTAAGCCAAGGCACGACCCGATCATCTAATAGACATTAGTACGTTGTAGGTTGTCGTGTAGCGGAAAGAGTTAAGATTCGAGTCAAGACGCACTACGGTGAGTTCATGACCCCCTATTCCTTTACTGTTTTCAGTTTTATACTTCGGGGGTGGAATACATGTTTACGAATTATTTCAGACATTTTATAATTGGTATGATTAGCTTAAGGAGGGTTTTTATTACGCGATCAAGTGAGTGGTGGGCATGACACTTAAGGCCATTAATCCTCATAGTAGGACCACGGGACATGAGCGATAGATCTATTTGGGTGTAGCGAGCCCACACCCATGAGGCCGGGGGCCCATAGTGGTGACTATGTCTTCATATCGGAGACAAATTTGCTAGGTTTGAGTCTTTCTGCATCATTCACATATACTATTGGATTTGCAACCCAATGGTGATCATTTTTCCTTATTGCTACATACCAGGGACTATTTTTACTTACAGACATATTAAACGGTTTATACATACAGACTTACACATGAACTCGCTCAACTTTTTGTTGACTTTTTAAACTACATGTATTTCAGGTAATTAAGTTGGATCTGGCAAGTGTTGCAGATTAGGCAAGCTGCGTACTTAATAAGGATGTCATCCAAAGTTGTAGGGTTTGGGAAGTGCAACTCCTTCCTGGACAAGTTGCATGTCTCTTATCCTTGTTTTGTTGATTAGTCTTTCGTCGAGTCTTATGAACTCTTTTTAAACAAGTCATGTTTTGTAACGTTTCTTTTTGTGGTTGATGCGTTAAGACAATATGTTATGCATTTTTTAACTATTTTAATGGATGAACATCATATGTTTTTATCATATAGCATGTTGTGATTGTTGCTATGGTATTAAGAAGTCACACCAAATAAACCCACGCTTCCGCAAAAGCCAGGGTGTGACATCCTGTGCATCACCCCAACGATAGGTGACACCCTTCTGGGTCAGTGAGAGGTTGTGAAATCTTGGAGAAATCTTTGATGAATCTTCTATAGTATCCTGCTAAACCCAAGAATTGGCAGATTTCTGTTGGTGTACGGGGTGCAGGCCAGTTCTTGATCGAGTCAACCTTGGATGGATCAACATGAATTCCATCCTTGTTTACCACATGGCCCAGAAAATGGACTTCGCGAAGCCAGAAGTCACATTTCGAAAACTTGGCATACAGCTGCTCTTTACGAAGTAGTTCCAGAATAAGCCTCAGGTGTTGCTCGTGTTCCTCCTGACTCTTAGAATAGATCAGGATGTCGTCGATGAAGACTATGACAAATTTATCTAGGTAAGGCTTACACACTCGGTTCATGAGATCCATGAAGACCGCAGGTGCATTCGTTAATCCGAAAGGCATAACCCGAAACTCATAATGGCCGTAACAAGTTCTGAATGCTGTTTTGGAAACGTCTTCCTTTCGGACTCTCAACTGATGGTAGCCTGATCTCAAATCAATCTTAGAGTAATAACTCGACCCTTGCAACTGGTCGAATAAGTCATCAATGCGCGGGAGAGGATAACGATTCTTTACGGTCACCTTGTTAAGTTCGCGATAGTCAATACACATTCTGAAGGTACCGTCTTCCTTCTTTACGAATAACACTGGAGCTCCCCAAGGCGAAGAGCTAGGACGTATGAATTCCTTTTCCAAGAGTTCTTGTAGTTGCATAGACAGTTCTTCGAGTTCGGATGGAGCTAGACGATACGGTGCTCGAGCTACTGGTGCGGCTCCAGGAGCTAGTTCGATTTGAAACTCAACTTGGCGATGGGGCGGAAGACCAGGTAATTCCTCAGGAAATACCTCGGGAAAGTCACGCACAATAGGAATGTCTTCTATCTTCCTTTATTCCGTGGATGAATCAGAAACGAGGGCTAGAATAGCGGTGTGGCCCTTTCGCAAACACTTTTGGGCCTTAAGGAAAGAGATGATGCCTACAACAGCACCACTCTTGTCGCCATGAATCACGAGGGGTTCTTTATCAGAACGAGGGATACGGATGATTTTCTCCTTGCAAATAATCTCCGTTTGGTGTTGAGATAACCAATCCATCCCAATAATGAAATCGAAGCTACCTAGAACGATAGGAATAAGATCGATGGAGAAGGTCTGACCAGCTAGGACGAGGTTACAGCCCTTAACTATGTGTGTGGCTTCAAGACTTTTACCGTTTGCTATTTCTACCATGTGTTTGGTGTCCCAAAGTGTTGGGGTGCGCTTAAGCATTTGGCTAACTTTTATGGACACATAACTAGTATTGGCACCCGAATAAAATAACACAGTAACAAAGAAGTCATTCAGAAGAAACTTACCCATAACAACGTTGGGATCGTTCCTTGCTTCACCCTGACCAATCACGAACACACGACCTTGGGTGCCATTGCCATTATTGTTACCTCCGTTGTTGCCCCCATTATTGTTCCCGTTACCTTGGTTGTGATTCTGATTCTGATTTAACTGCGGGCAGTGTCTCTTGAAGTGATCTTCAGCACCACACTGAAAGCATCCCTTGTTGCCCTGTTGCTGTTGCTGATTCTGCGGTGCTTGCTATTGCTGCTGACGATTCTGATTCGTAGGCCGTGGGCTCCTGCAATCCTTGGCTTCGTGACCCATCTTGAGACACCTCTGACAACGTCCCTTGTTGCACTGACCACTGTGGTGTCTGTTGCATTTGTTGCACTTTGGGTGGTTTCCTCGATATCCCCCCTGCTCTTGACTACCAGAAGAGTGCTGACCAGGGCTCTGGTAGCCATCAATCTTTCGCTGTTGCGCCTGGGACTGAACTGTAGTCGAACCCTTGTTGTTGGCTCCATCCCATTTTCATTTGTTGTCACTGGGAATAGCAGAAGTAGCAGTAACAGTAGCACTTATATGCTTAGGCAGCCTGTTCTGTTCCACTGCCTGGTCTGTGAGACGATGAGCCAACTTGAAGACTTGCTGAATGGTGTCAAGATTAGCTGAAGTTACATGGCTTTGAATTTCTGGCACCAAGACCCTAAGGTACAGCTCGATACGCTTGACAGGAGGATCCACCATAGTGGGACACAGGATGGCTAGCTCATTTGACCTTTTCATGTATGCCTCGATCTCAGACCCCGTCATCTTCAGATTGAAAAATTCCACCTCCAGCTTGTGGATGTCGTCACGACTGTAGTACTCTTCTTTAATCAGCTCTTTGAAACCGTTCCACGGGGTGGCATTAGCAACCGCCAACCCAAGCAGTTGAACCTGTGCCTTCCACCAGGTTAACGCAGCACCTTCGAGTGTTCCAGTAGCATACTTCACCCTACGATCTTCAGGGCATTCACACATCTCAAAAACAGACTCCAGCTTCTCGAACCAGTGAAGAAGACCTACAGCTCCTTCTGTGCCGCTGAAAGTACTAGGTCGGCAATCCATGAATGTTTTGAACGTGCACACAGGAGGCTGTGCAGGTTGACCTGTCGCGCGAGAATAAGAGACAAGGTTAAGCACGAGGGTTGGTTTACGAAGGTAGGATCTAAACGCCCAAAGATGGGTTGATACAACAGGTTATACCTCCTGCAGGAACAGCTGTGAGTGCCTCAGCAACTCGTTCGTTGATCAAAGCCGTCAGCTGGGCTTGAGTTAGGTTGATACATCCTCCGCGTCCGTTCATGATCTTCATAACGAAGCAACATAAGTGAGGAAAGTGTCGCGAAAGTGCGTAAGTGTGGGATGACAGGAGAGAGTAAGCACACAAGGTTCATTTAGCAATTATCACGTTATTTAATGCACAGTGTAAACTATCTAACCGACAATATAACATAGATCATACCACCTATTGTGTCGAGTCTTGCACGTGGAGCGAAGCGTCGTTGTGGATCGTTGAGCACTGTACCGGTTATAGTCTGGTTTTATCAAAAACTTTTCCCTTTTTAAAACCAAGTTCACTATAACCAGTGGCTCTGATACCAATCTGTCTCACCCCCAAAATCCACCATGTGGAGTACCATCGCTTGGAGGCGTGACATGACCAGGATCGAGCCACCAATCATATTGAACAACGTAATTTAAGTTAATAAAGCCAATCGCAATACAATTGGTGACCAAAAGATAAGTAACCGACTTTAGGTTAACAGCGAAAGCATAAAATATAAATCCAAATCATAAATTCATAATTTTAACGACCAAACATAAGTTCCATAAGTTCATAAAGTTTATTTATTAGTCACGGGACATAACAGTCCCTATTCCACAACGACCTCCTCTGCGTGCAAGCTCCATAAGTACCTATCGACCTGCAAGGCATGTAATAACAAATCAACAACAAAGTTGAGCGAGTTCACAGTTGGTTGTTCAGTTAATGAGTTCGTATCAGAAATCGTAAGTTCGTTTCATAACCATGTATTACCCATTATCCTTGATTCCCAAACCTTTACGATATTTAGTGGGGGGCTTCCCATTATGTATGTTACTAGACTAGGCGTATCCATAAGTGTCCTTCCCAATCCGAGGATAGTGGTGAGTATGAGTTTACGTAGGTTTTACGTAAGTGCCCTTCCCAATCTGAGGACAGTAGTAAGTATGTGTTACGTAGGTTTTACGTAAGTGCCCTTCCCAATCCGAGGACAGTAGTAAGTATGAGTTACTTAGGTTTTACGTAAGTGCCCTTCCCAATCCGAGGACAGTAGTAAGTAGTCTAGTAGTGTTGATAGTATAAGTAGTTATTTAATCCCATTCCCAATCACCAGGAATCCCATGCCTTAGTAAGGGTGTGAACTCACCTCGGTTTGCTCGGTTAGACTCTCAAACATAGCTAACAGTCAAGGTCAGTCAATCATGTCCTAATATGATTACCAATTAGTCATTTAGTGGTTTCAAATAGAGCACAAAGTTCCTACACGTATCTATCACATATCATGCATCACTTTAACGGTTTATGCCCATATAAGTTTCCCATCCATTCCCCACTCATAAACAAACATACGATATTGCACATAACACATATAACATGTTAGGTCATTCACAGATAACATATTCGACATTTAGACACGCAAATCACTACTTATGTCGTTTCAACTTAATTATCCGAAACTGGGCTGTTTTCAAGCATTTTAATAAAATAGTTATCTTATTTCAAAAATTCCCAACTTTTTACAGAAGATGCTAAACAACCCAGATATTATTGTGTAAAAATCTCGGGATCCAATTCGTCACCAATATTTTACTAAAAATCATTTTCCGGACTGCACTCAGATTTATCTTTTTCTGGCTGCAGTCTACGGAATAGTTCATTAAAAATTCATTGTAAGTCGGATTGATGAAATTCCAGTGGGTCAATTACTACGACATCAGTGTCCATCTACTGTACATATTTCATGGGCTGATTCGACACAGAACTCAAGTTATGACTGAAAACATATCACCCATTTTCTGTAGTAAAAATGCAGCTCTAGCTGCTATTACAAATCGGGTCTTTAAAAATAGTAAACGAAGTCCAAAAATTACGATTTCGGTGTCATTAGAACCGTATTTCATAGTACATAAGTCTAGGCTTCAGAAAATACATTTTCCATTAAGTTATGGTCCTGTTACAGCCAACTGAAGTTGGCTGTAAAAACCAAACAGCTTTCTGTTTCAGCTTTCAATTCTCTAATTTGTGTTCGATTAATTCCGTTAACATGTTTAGTGATCACGACAACATCAAACATCAATATTAACCACCAAAATCATCAGAAAATCAACAAGAATCATAACAACACAAGATCTATATGATTTACACTCATATCTTTTCTTTATCCATCTTTTATTCCATATGTTCAAGACTTTAGTGCAAGTTCTTTAGTGTTTCATAGATTTTCATCATCAAACAACTATTAACCACTTAAATAACATGAAGAATGAACGGATCTAAGTTCTTACCACTAGCTCAAGGCTAGGGGAGTTCGAGTGTAGAAGAGTGGTGGTTAAAAGCGAATAGAGAAGGTCCTTCAACTTCCGAGTGCACCAAGCTTGCTTGTTGGACCTCTTGCACCTTTGGTTGTATGGAGAATGGCTTGAATGAGAGTTGATGGTGGTGATATGGTGGAGGGTGTTGGCTGCCGAAGGTGGGGAAGGAGTGGAAGAGAGAAGTTTGGTGTTGGATGAAATTAAGGTGGAAGTTCTAGTGTGCAAATTTATAAACCAACTTTTCTTATTATCCACCATATATTATGTCACCTAGATATCAAACATTCTTTAATAAAATACTCAAACAATTGTGGGGTGTTCCCCACACCACAAAACCGTAGAAGGAGGGGGAGGGGGGTATGGTTGGGGTGTAATGCCATAGTTAGGATCTAGTTGCAATCTAATGTTATTTAGTTAGCATGTTTAGTGTGTTAATTAATATAAGTGGTGTTAGGGTGTTCGGGGACCCTAACTAGCTCAGAAAAGTATAAACAATGTTATTGGCAATATTTTTATGTTCCGGGTAAAGTCCGGTTGTTCGGTTTGATAATGTTCCGTTAAAGTGCTTAATTAATCCGTAAAGTGTCATACATATATATTTTTGTAACGTTTTTTATTTTCAATACTCAGGAAAGCATAACGGACTATTTAATGACTTTTCTGAACACTATTAGTATGTTGACAAGTACAGGTAAGTATGACACAGTAATCAGAGAGCAGTTAAGTAATTCCACACAGTCGTCAAGCACTTTAATTATCATTAATAAATTGTACGGAATACATGGGATTTTGAGGGTTGTCACAACTACATTGCCTTATTCTTATGCCGATACTCTAAAAAAGTGCACTTCGCTGAAACGGGAAGTTAATTTTAGGAGATTGGATCCGATTGAAACGGTGCAAGATGCTAATGTCCTTATTCCTCGTGAGGTAATACGGAAGGTCCAGAAAAGTTTTGACAATGTTTTGTATGGTTATTTCTTAGGTAATCGGCTTCCCTTCCCTGTGGTGGAATACTATGCTAAAAACGTTTTGTCAAAACATGGTTTTGCTAAGATTATGATGAATTCGGAAGGGTTTTTCTTTTTTAAGTTTGATACTAAGGAAGGTATGGAGGGCAAAAGGAGAATGGAGGCTCTGGGCGATTTTGGAGACTTCTTGAAACCCTAGACGAATCTTTCAATCCATTGGTCTCGATTGATCTTGGTTAGCGTCTAAGGAATTGTTAATCGGTTCTTTAGGCTATAATCAATTGAAATCAGATTCACTTCGGGTTCTAGGGTTTTGTGTTCTTCAATTTACGTTTTTTTGATTGTTCTTGGGATAGCGACGGCGTTTATACTCTCTAGGGTTTCGGTTGTCTTGTTTCATTGTTGCCGACCAGGTTTTTGGCAGAATCATTATAATCGGTCATCCTGTTATCCGATTTTGATTGCTTTAAGTTGTTGAACGATCCTCATCTTGACGGCTTCTAGGGTTTGTAACGGGTTCAATTTTCAGCCGTCATATTTCAATTGACGGCTGCTAGGGTTTGTTAATATGGGAATGGATGATTCTAACACTTCTGGTGGAAACCAACAGCCTATTCGTGGGAAGCCGTCATCAACGTTTGAAGAAATTGCTGCTCGTCTTCTTGATGTAGATGGGAACACTTTGCAGCCAAAGCGTGGTGTATCGATTACAACACAAAGTGACCCTAAGGCTACAAACATCATCGATGAGCTCACCAAGGTCACAGTTCCGGTTCGGTTAGAAAAACGGGATGTTGAAAAGTCAGATAATTTTTGGGATTACCCTAGCAAATATACGCCAAAATCAGACCTCTCCGGAGCATCTTTCTCGGCTGATAAAAGGAAACAAACAGATTTTGGGTCCGTGGAACAACTATCCTTTGCGAATGTTGTGAAGGATACTACTGAGAAAGTTAAGGTGAACTTTAGGGTAATGGAATCGATTGAGGCTGTTGACGGAGCTGATGTTGTCATTTCTGTGACATCTGTGCTTGTAATCATTGTAAATAGTTCAGTTATCAATGAAATAAAGTTATTTGATCCCTATGTTTGTTTGTTTATGTTTGATGTTTTTCATGTTTTGACTTTTATTCGATTTCAAACTCTATATCGCTTTCTGGAGAATTATACGCAAACTGGTGCGAAAACGTAATCAGTTATATGCAACAAATACTCCGGAACATCAATTTATGCTTAACATACCTTAAATAACCTTTACATAACTTAGAAATAAGTTTTAAAGGCTTTGGTATGGCAAAATCTAGTTTATTCGCTTATAGGGACTAAAACTGACAAACTGCGAAAGTATGCCAATCTGAACTGTAACGAACATTCCGGAACATGATCATAAGTTAAACACACCTTAAATATCCTTTACATAGCTTAGAAATAGGCTTTGAGGGGTTTGGTGTGCTAAAATAAACTTTATGCTCATTCAGGGACTAAAAGCGTCAAAAAGTGCATAAGTTTGCATTTTCGCGCATAACTTACGTTCTGAATACTTCCGGACATCCAAAAATTTATGTAATCATTAAAATATTTTATTTTAGTGTTTGGCATAAGAAAAATCCATTCGTCGCGCAATTTGGATCGTCTTTCACGCTTATGCGCATTCCGTCGTAATTAAGCGAACATCGCGATCGTACGACCAAACGAACCGACATCCGAGACATTTTTGAGCATGTTTTGGGTTCCCTATACTTTAACATCATTTTAGAGCCTTGAAATGAGGTTAACGGGGCTTAAACGTGCCTAAAATGGGCCGAAATGCATGTTTTTCAAGTTCAGGGACTAAACTGCAAATTCTGGAAACTATGCCCAGGCAGCCCGCGTGAGTTTGTGTGTAACTCTTAAGCGGGGCGCGTCAGCCTCCCAGATCAGCAAAATTGTTGCAAACAGCTGTTTGCAGCTGTTTAGCACTTCCAAACCACTTGCAAATGGTTTTGGGGCATTTCTAGGGGCTCTAATGGTATTCTAAAACAAGGGGCCCATGTGTACGGCCAAGATCGAAGCACGTTTATCGAGGAACGATCCTAACGGTCTTGGTTTTCCTATAAATACCCCTCACCTTTCACTTGCAAAACCCACTTGATTTCTTGAGATTTCTCTAAGTTGGAGTACTAAACCACTTCATACCTGAGAATACTTGAGAAATCAAAGCTTGCGGGGACCCTTTGTAAGTATTCCTTCGTTCTTTTATTGCTTTTCGAGTTCGAAAGTCAAACTTTGTTTGACTTTCTGCATTGACCAGTTTATGGTCAACGCGAAGTTCGTTTGAACTTCATAACGTGAGCGTAATCACGATGGTTATAGTCCCTAGTGACTATACCCACTGATTACCACGTTATCTAGGCTGAGTGACGAGTCGTAGTTTCGGCCAAAATGCGTTTTCTCGCGTATTTTGTAACCAAACTACTCTAGGGTATTAAAACCGTTTGTTTTAATACCAAACCTGTTTTCTAACATTACTAAACATGTTCTAGCATGTTTAGCTCGTCGCTTTTAGATTTGTGCTTGTTTAGGGTCGTAAAGGTAAGCGATCTAATCAATCGCTTATGCTTACGAACCCGACCCATTTGGTCGATCATTAGGATCCGACCAAGCATTTTAGGTGACCATAGTTGTATAGGGAAAAACCTTCTGAGGTTATACCTTATGGTCACGACGTTTAAGTAGTTGTATGATAAGTAGTTCTTATGCCTTAGGTAAATTACCAAAATACCCTTTTTACGCCAAAATTCATTTTAAACATATGTAACATAATTTTTGACACCTAAACTGATTTAGCAACAATATTAAGTGTGTTAAGGCATATCTTGCTTGTCATAGGGCTAGTTAGGCGTTTCAAGCGCGTTTTACGCAAACGACGCGTTAAAGTAGCATAAGCTACCTAAGCGGGTCGTAACGGGTCAAAAGCACTTAGGATAGGTTTCGTTTTGGTATGTAGGCTTTGTCAAACCATATTACATAAGTTCCCACACTTATTTGGTTTACGAACCCTCGTACTACCCGATCCTCCGTTAGGTCCGGTTATTAATATAGATGCCTTTATAGGTGCCGTTTGATTCCGTGATCTTCTAGCATTGCTTGGTGGTTATCCTACGGCTTCTAAGCAATCTCAAGTGAGTACACAGACCCCTCTTTTACTGTTTTCCAAACATTTTGGGGTGAAACACATGTGCCTACTTGATACTTTCGTGCTTTCTTGTTTTCACATCATATGCTTGCTATGTTCTTTAGTACACTTATAGTACATGATTTCATTACATTGTTTTGCTATATATGTTTACATGGCATATTAGCACATTGTTTTACATGACTTTTCTGCTTTGTATGTTTACTTAGCATACTTAGTACATTGTTTTCACATAATTTGTTTACATTTGGTATGACATTTGGTTTGTATAAACGGTTCTTTACTACATTCATTAACATTAGCTACGCCGCTAGGTAGTAAGTAATGGTACCATAGGACTTGACAAATCCCGTTCCTGACATCCTGGGTTGGTTTGGATGTAAGGAATGACTGAATCCGTGAACATTTTTACTTTGATAACCTTTACTCTAAGGTTATCCTGCTGTCTCAAGGCTTGAATGTAATGCGTTATCATACCACATAAATGTTTGTATCAATAAAACAAGTTTTCTACTTGGCAAAACATAACTTTTTGATTTATTCAAAATACTTTGTTTTGTTCCTTTTTACTTATGGTTAAGTATTCTTATTTTGTTACTTACCATACATAACTTTTGTTTACACATAACTACATGACTACATTTTCGGTTTTAAACATTGACAATGGTTTAGACAAGGACATTTGATGATTGGTTTGAACATGAACTATATGCTTTGGTGGTTTGTTTAAGTGACTTAAGTAACGATATGTGTGTAGTATGCTACAAGCATGGTGGATACGCCGCTGGTACTTCCTATATATAAGTGCTTGTGTTGTATTACATTTCATAGCGTTATTTAAATCATTTAGTTTGGACTTATACATTTTTACACAAATAATACATTTTTCACAAGACTTCGTTTTAACAAAAACAACTTGCTTTATACAACTTATTTTACTTGGTTATTCTTTAACCATACAAAATTCTTTTATTAATACATATCATCAAATTTTATCGCTTTTCAAATGATTTACAAAACAAAACATTTTTTTTACAAGGTTCATGACTAACTTTTATTAAACACTTTCTTAAACCTAAGTCATGAATCCTATTTTCACAAAACCTATGTTACTCACAGGCATTTTCATGCTGACGTACCTATTTTCACATGTGTTTCAGGAGCTAATGCATAGGATGATCGTGATACGCTAGGGTGGACTTGGGCCTTAGTGACATAAAACATAACTAGACTTAGTTTAATTACGTAATGTACTCTTTATTTCAGCAGTTTTAAGACAATGTGACATGTTGGTTCTTGTTTTGAATGATGTAATCCACCCTTGGGTGATGAATAAAATATTAGTTTAATTACCTTGGTTGTGGAACAATAATTCTGTTACAACACTCCCCGACGTTTCCGCCACGATTTGATGTTTTACGTGGTCGGGGTGTGACAGAAGAGTTGGTATCAGAGCCAATGGTTATAGGGAATTAGGTTATTAGCAATGCTTTGACCTAGACTATAACCTTTCTAGGACCCCAACACAAGTTGTCTTGTGTTTAGATTTTAAAACATGTACTTCACCTATCCTTAGGTGATCGCCAAAACAAGAACCCAGTTTTCTAAAACGATTTTTGAAAAACAATCCTCTGTTTTCAAATGATTTATTATATGGTTTTGAACCCTTTCGATTTTTCCAATTGATTTTGAAAATTTATCATTTGTTTTTGAATGATTCTTTTGGCCTTGTGCCTTCCAAGTTTTCAAAATCTCGTCAAAGTTTTGGGTTCTAAATAGTGTGAACACGTGCAAACTGGAAGAGTGAATGCCTGTACCCTGGGTTTTCTGTCTAAGGCTAGAGTGTTCGTACAAATCCACATAATCGGACCAGTCACTCTTACCTGGGAACTCCTAGGGTGAGTGTTCACTTATAGGCGAGCATGTCTTCGCTAAGCATTATTTATGGACCCATTTACTTTGATTAGTCACTGTGTGTCATTTGTTTGCTTTGTGATACGGACAAATGACCACCATCCTTGCTTTGTTGATTTTGTATCATCTCGTTCTTTTCATCTAATCATCTCACCCGTTTCCTCTCATGTTTTCCTCTTTTTAGCATGCCTCCTCGACGCGAAAATCAGCTACCCAATGCCGAACTGGCAGAAATCATCGCACAGCATATGGTTGCTGCGTTCCCGAATCTTATTGCTCAGTTTAACCAAGCCAACATCAATCAGAACGCTCCTTGTAACTTCAAGAGCTTCAATTCGGCTAAACCACTCAAGTTCAGTGGTACTGAGGGGGCAACTGGGCTCCTTCAATGGTTTGAGAGCATTGAGAATACTTTCCGTCACGTTCAGTGCCCTGATAATCGCAAAGTTGAGTTTGCTTCTAGTGTTTTTCAGAAGAGGGCGTTGACATGGTGGAATGGGGTTATGAGAGATCGAGGTGCTGAAGCCGCTTTAGCGCAAACATGGGCTGAATTGAGAGCTCTCATGATGAGTGAGTTTTGTCCTCGTCATGAGCTACGAGCTTTGGAAAGGGAGTTCGATGATCTGAAACAAGTAAGTGGTGAGCACCGGGCGTATACTGATAGGTATGAGGAGCTGAGTTTGTTATGCCTAACAATGGTTACCCCACTTGACAAGGCTATCGAGAGAAACATCGATGGTCTACCCGACTCTGTGCAAGACATCGTTACCGGTAGTAAACCTACCACTGTTCGTCAGGCAATCGAACTATCTGCAACGCTGACTGAGTCACAGACACGAAAGGGTAAGTTGCATAGAAAGGGTGACAAGAAGGGTAAGAAGCAGGATTCTGACAAGAAGGATAGCAAGAAAGGTAAGGACAAGAAGGGGAGTGATGCGGGTTCTTCGAAGGGTTCGAGGAAGCGGAAGGCTTCCCAGAACTATGCCGTTACTACTCAGGCTCAAGCTGCTCAAAATCAACCTGCGCAACCTCTTGCCAAGAAACCGTACTTTGGCAATGCACCTCTGTGCAATAAGTGTAACGGATGTGACAACTCGTACTTTAGACCTATCTTGTAACGTTACGTGCTTATGTGAAGCTATATGATTGAGTTAATAAATGATATATTTGATACGTACTTTGTGTAAATATATGTGTGTATATGAATGACCCGATCGCACAACATTATGCACGACCGTACAAGCCACTTTGGGCCGGGATGCTTGTAACCGAACCCAATAGGCAGCCTAAGCAGGATTCGGCTCACCTACTTACACACATAACACTAGGGTGTTAGTAACTTCTCACACTTTGGCAAATCATTCTCACACACCAAAAACCCTAGCTCCTCTCTCTCTCTCTCTCGCTCAAACTCGACGGCACAAGGCAACCGAAGATCATTCGCTTGTTCGGATCACCCTCTTACTACTATTAATCGGTTAGTGTGCTTATGATTGTTTGCATGATTGATTGATTATGTTGATAAATGATTTATGTACTAATAATCGACCCACATGTATGTATTGAACGAGGTTCTTGTAAACCGATTAGGGATTGTAATCGGGTAAATCGTAATGTTAATTAATGAGTTAGTGTTGATGATAATCGGCTAGCATTGCTTGTTCACGAATTGTTTACATGATGGAAGGGAAACTATTATATGTTAGTTGGCTGCTAGGGTTTGACCGATGGGTTAATTATGATGATTGAAAGTTTACAAATCTTGTATTTTGGGTTGAATGTATGGTACATGTTCATGTAAATCGTTAAGATTATTGTTCATACGATTATATTAGGGTACATATGAATTCATGATTTAATTGCCTGTTTGATCGACATTAGGTTAACCGAATATTTGGAATTATGTTAATTGATTATCGTAAAAGGAAACTGTTGAATGAATTGTAACCGACATGCTAAAATTATGGAAATTAGGAATCTGTTACAATTTGCTAGTCTCGACACGGTTGCGAGTCGAGAACCCTCAGTCTCGACTCGAGACCACATTATCGACACACAACAGCACAAGCCGAGACCACGGTTGCGGGTCCGGTTGCGACTCGAGACCGTGTAGTCTCGACTAGACATAACAACCCGAGACCATCTCTGTTGCGACTCGAGACTTCAAAACCAGCACAACTAGAGACCACCTAGTCTCAACTGGAGATCGCTTAGTCTCGACTCGAGACCGTGAACACTTGCACATCTTATTGGACTTTCACTGTTACGAGCCCAACTGATTGGGCCGGATACTTTGACTGGTTACGTGATTTCTATTGAACTGCTATGAACACTTGTGCATGCCATATTTATACTTGTGTACAATACGTGTAGAACATACGTGCTATACTTGAATACGAACCAAACTTATATGGTAACCATGGTAGGACGTGGTTGACCACCAAATAGCTTGATTTAACTTTTATGTGTATCTACCGAGCAACCCAAGGTGAGTTCACACTCTTACCAAGGCATGGGATCCCCGGGGTGTTGGGAATGGGATTGAAAAGATAAGGTTGAATAGATTCAATACGGACACTATTACTAGACTACCATACCATCGTCCTCGGTTGTGCAGGACACATACGTAAAACCTACGTATACTTAAGCTACACACTGTCCTCAGGTTGCGAAGGACACTCACGTAAAACCTACGTGAACGGATACTCACTACTGCCTCGGTTGTGTCAGGCACTTACGTAAAACCTACGTAAACCCCCACGTACCCCTATCCTCGGTTGTGAAGGATACTTACGTAAATCCTACGTAAATTGTACGTATTACTGTTCTCGGGATATGTAGAACACTTATGGTAACGCATAGTCTAGTGGATAAATAACATGGGAAGCCCCCACCAATAGAAACCAATATCGGCCCAGTAGAGCCACATGTTACATACGGACTTACTGTTATGCTTTTACTTACTGTGAACTCGCTCAACTAGTTGTTGACTCTCTACTGCATGCCTTGAAGGACCTTAGGTACTAAAGGAGCTTGCACAAGGAGGAGCAGGTCATTGTGGGAATTGGATCGTGAACAAACACTTATTACTTTTCATACATTAACACCTGTGTTGGGTTTCTACATTAATGCTTCCGCTATATTTACTTTTGTTGGTTTTGGATATACACCTTTCGTATTGATGGAAACTTTTACAATTTATTTATATGTTCAATATGATTGGTGGCTTGATCCTGGTCATGTCACGCTCCCAAGCGGTGGTACTCCGCAGGTGGATTTTTGGGGGTGTGACAGATTGGTATCAGAGCCATTGGTTATAGAGAACTTGGTTTTAATATGGGGAAAACGTTTTTATTAAAACCAGACTATAACCAGAACAGTGCTCTCAACGATCCACAACGACGCTTCGCTCCACGTGCAAGACTCGACATCCTAGGTAATAAGGTTTATGTTTATTACCTGCTTGCTAGAAACGTATAGAACTTTGCTCGTAGTACACTTAGATACACATGATACTATTACATGAGAATACCTACGTGCTTACGCTTTTCTGTCATCGCCCTACTCGCGAACCATTCTCACTTACGCTACTTTTACAATGAAGATCATGTTTGGACGAATTAGCATGACTCAAGCCCAGCTAGAGGCTCTCGTTCAAGCTCAAGTTGCTGCGGCACTTGCAGCCGCACAAGCAGGAGGTATATCCTGTGGTTATAGCACACACTAGGATTTTTAGATCCTACACTCCTAAACTAGCCCTTGTAATTAAACTTTGTCCTATTCGTACACAATAGGTCAACCAGCACAGCAACCAGTCTGCACTTTCAAGAACTTCATGGACTGTCGTCCAAGTACATTTAGTGGCACGGAAGGGGCGGTTGGACTCCTCCACTGGTTTGAAAAGCTCGAGTCTGTGTTCGAGATGTGTGAATGCCCTGAGGCTCGCAGGGTGAAATACGCCACTGGCACGCTAGAAGGAATAGCACTAACTTGGTGGAACGCCCAAGTTCAGATCTTAGGGTTGGCAGCTGCTAACGCCACACCCTGGAATGATTTCAAGGAACTGATCAAGAGAGAGTACTGTACTCGGGAAGATATTCACAAGTTAGAAGATGAGTTGTACCATCTGAAGATGACTGGGTCCGAAATTGAAACTTACACCAAAAGGTCAAACGAACTGGCCGTGCTGTGTCCAACTATGGTGGACCCTCCAGTTAAGCGCATTGAGTTGTATCTCAAAGGGTTGGCACCAGAGATCCAGAGCCATGTTACTTCGGCTAATCTTGATAACATCTAGGCTATTCAACGCCTCGCTCATCGCATCACTGATCAGGCAGTGGATCAGAACAGACTGCCTAAACGTATCAGCGCTACTGCTACCGTTACTACTTCAGCTACTCCTGCTACTCCCAGTGACAGTAAGAGAAAATGGGATGGAGATTCCAGCAAGGGATCAGCTTCAGTTCAGTCTCAGGCCCAGCAGCGGAAGACTGACAGTTACCAGAGTCCTGGTCAGCACTCATCGGGTAGTCACAGGCAGGGCGGATATCGAGGGAACCTCCCAAAGTGTAACAATTGCAACAGACACCACAGTGGCCAGTGTAACAAGGGTCGCTGCCAAAGATGCCTCAAGATGGGTCATGAGGCCAAGGATTGTAGAAGCCCTCGGCCTGCGAACCAGAATCAGCAGCAGCCACAAGCGCAACAAAATCAGCAACAGGGCAATAAGGGATGTTTTCATTGCGGTGCTGAAGGTCACTTCAAAAGGCACTGTCCTCAGCTGAACAGGAACCACAACAACAACAATAACAACAATCTGGGCAATGGCAACAACAACAACAACAACGGGGGAAACAACAACAACGGCAATGAAGCAAGGGGTCGCGCGTTTGTGTTGGGGCAGGGTGATGCCAGGAATGATCCCAACGTCGTTATGGGTAAGTTTCTTCTCGACGACATTTATGTTACTGCTTTGTTTGATTCGGGTGCGGATACAAGTTACATGTCTTTGAAAATGAGTAAATTGTTAAAACGTACATCAACACCTCTAAACACCAAACACGTCGTAGAACTAGCTAATGGTAAGAGTTTAGAAGCCACGCAAATAGTCAGGGGCTGTAGTATCATCTTAGCCGGTCAAACATTCTCGATCGACCTTATTCCCATAGTCTTGGGAAGTTTTGATATCGTTATTGGGATGGATTGGTTATCCCAGCATCAGGCTGAAATCTTATGCAGTGAGAAGATCATCCGCATTCCCCGTACTGGTCAAGAACCTCTCGAAGTCCAAGGCGACAAGAGTGGTGCTGTGGTTAGCATCATCTCTTTCTTGAAGGCTCAGAAATGTCTGCGGAAGGGTCACACCGCAATCTTGGCACTCGTTTCAGATGCATCAGTGAAGGAAAAGAAACTGGAGGATATTCTAGTTGTACGCGACTACCCTCAGGTGTTTCCTGAAGATTTACCTGGATTACCGCCTCATCGTCAGGTCGAATTTCAAATCGAGCTCGCTCTAGGAGCAGCACCCATAGCTCGCGCACCATATCGTCTAGCTCCATCAGAATTGGAGGAACTGTCAAAGCAGCTACAAGAGCTCTTGGAAAAGGGCTTCATTCGTCCAAGCTCTTCGCCTTGGGGAGCTCCAGTATTATTCGTGAGAAAGAAGGACGGTACCTTCAGGATGTGCATAGACTACCGGGAACTGAACAAGGTAACGGTGAAGAACCGTTATCCTCTACCACGCATAGACGACTTATTCGACCAGTTGCAAGGGTCGTGTTACTACTCCAAAATAGACTTAAGGTCAGGGTATCATCAGCTGAGAGTCTGGGATGAGGACGTCTCCAAAACCGCATTCAGAACTCGCTACGGTCACTACGAGTTTCTTGTCATGCCGTTCGGGTTAACGAACGCGCCTGCCGTATTTATGGACCTTATGAACAGGGTGTGCAAACCCTATCTTGACAAGTTCGTCATTGTCTTCATCGACGACATTCTGATCTACTCCAAGAGTCAGGAGGAACACGAGCAGCATTTACGACTTATTTTGGAACTCCTTCGGAAGGAACAACTGTACGCAAAATTTTCAAAATGCGACTTCTGGCTTCGTGAAGTCCACTTCTTAGGCCAAGTACACCAACCGAAATACGCCAATTTTTGGGTTTGGCGGGGTACTACAGACGGTTTATCAAGGATTTCTCGAAAGTCACTCAGCCGCTTACACTACTGACACAGAAGGGTGTCACCTACCGTTGGGGCAACACACAGGAAACTGCTTTCCAGCACTTAAAGGATAGACTTTGCAGTGCACCTATCCTCTCATTGCCAGAGGGCACGGACGATTTTGTGGTCTATTGTGATGCATCCATCCAGGGTCTTGGATGTGTGTTGATGCAGCGCGACAAGGTTATTGCTTACGCTTCGCGCCAACTTAAGATTCATGAACGGAACTACACGACGCACGATTTAGAGCTGGGAGCTGTTGTTTTCGCGCTCAAGATATGGCGACACTACGTGTACGGTACCAAGTGCACAATTTACACCGATCACAGGAGTCTCGAGCATATCTTCAGGCAGGAGGAATTGAACATGCGTCAACGTCGATGGGTTGAACTACTGAACGATTATGAATGCGCTATCAAGTACCATCCAGGCAAAGCCAATGTTGTGGCTGACGCTCTCAGTCGGAAAGACACTTTACCTCGGCGCGTGCGAGCGCTGCAGCTTATGATTCAGTCTAGCCTTCCTGCACAGATACGAGATGCTCAGGCAGAAGCATTGAAACCAGAAAACGTCAGGGCTGAAGCCCTACGCGGCTCACGACAGCGGTTAGAACAGAAGGCAGACGGCGCCTACTATGTAACGGGGCGTATTTGGGTCCCACTTTATGGCGGTCTACGCGAGCTGGTAATGGATGAAGCTCACAAGTCTCGTTACTCGGTACATCCAGGATCGGACAAAATGTACCACGACATCAGGACTACTTATTGGTGGCCTAGCATGAAGGCCCACATCGCCACCTATGTTGGCAAGTGCTTGACCTGTGCGAGAGTCAAGGTGGAATACCAGAAACCAGCGGGCCTACTTCAGCAACCCACGATACCACAATGGAAATGGGAAGAAATTTCCATGGATTTTGTTACAGGCCTACCCAGATCCCAGCGTGGGAATGATACCATATGGGTAATCGTGGATCGACTCACCAAGTCTGCACACTTCCTAGCTATAAAGGAAACGGATAAGTTCTCCACTCTCGCAGACATCTATCTCAAAGAAGTTGTTTCGAGGCACGGGGTGCCCACCTCCATCATTTCGGATCGGGATGCACGATTCACGTCAGAACTATGGCAAGCAATGCACAAATCTTTCGGCTCACGGTTAGACATGAGCACAGCATATCATCCTCAGACGGATGGGCAGTCTGAGCGAACGATTCAAACACTTGAAGACATGCTTAGGGCATGCGTTATTGATTTCGGCAACAGCTGGGAAAAGCACCTCCCTTTGGTGGAGTTCTCGTACAACAACAGTTATCACAGAAGCATACAAGCCGCTCCATTCGAGGCATTGTACGGACGTAAATGCCGGTCACCTCTCTGTTGGGCAGAGGTGGGGGATAGTCAGATCACGGGTCCGGAGATTGTAGTGGACGCCACAGAAAAGATTGCACAAATACGACAACGCATGGCGGCAGCACGTGACCGTCAGAAAGCCTACGCGGATAAGCGTAGAAAACCGTTGGAATTTCAGGTCGGGGACCGGGTTTTACTTAAAGTCTCACCCTGGAAGGGTGTGGTCCGTTTTGGCAAAAGGGGCAAACTAAATCCGCGGTATGTCGGACCATTCGAGATCACTGAGAAAATAGGCAAAGTGGCCTACAAGCTAAACCTACCAGCTGAACTCGGTGCAGTTCACAATGTCTTTCACGTGTCGAATCTGAAGAAGTGCCTGTCAGATGAGACCCTCATAGTTCCTTTTAAGGAACTCACTATCGACGAGCGGTCGCAGTTCGTCGAGGAACCAGTTGAAATCACGGACCGGGATGTGAAGGTCCTCAAACACAAGAGAATCCCTCTTGTTCGAGTTCGTTGGAACTCCAAACGTGGCCCAGAGTACACCTGGGAACGCGAAGACCAGATGACAGAAAAGAACCCCCAGTTATTCGAAACCAATGCAACCACTACTGAGGCTAAAGCTACTACTACGGAATTTCGGGACGAAATTCCAGATCAACGGGGGGAGGATGTGACACCCCAGGAAAACCAGTGACCAATACAGCTTACCTAGCTTCCTCAGTGAGTGCATACCAAATTTCGGGACGAAATTTCTTTTTAGTTGGGGATAATGTGACAACTCGTACTTTAGACTTATCTTGTAACGTTACGTGCTTATGTGAAGCTATATGAATGAGTTAATAAATGATATATTTGATACGTACTTTGTGTAAATATATGTGTGTATATGAATGACCCGATCGCACAACATTATGCACGACCGCACAAGCCACTTTGGGCCGGGATGCTTGTAACCGAACCCAATAGGCAGCCTAAGCAGGATTCGGCCCACCTACCTTACACACATAACACTAGGGTGTTAGTAACTTCTCACACTTTGGCAAATCATTCTCACACACCAAAAACCCTAGCTCCTCTCTCTCTCTCGCTCAAACTCGACGGCACAAGGCAACCGAAGATCATTCGCTTGTTCGGATCACCCTCTTACTACTATTAATCGGTTAGTGTGCTTATGATTGTTTGCATGATTGATTGATTATGTTGATAAATGATTTATGTACTAATAATCGACCCACATGTATGTATTGAATGAGGTTCTTGTAAACCGATTAGGGATTGTAATCGGGTAAATCATAATGTTAATTAATGAGTTAGTGTTGATGATAATCGGCTAGCATTGCTTGTTCACGAATTGTTTACATGATGGAAGGGAAACTATTATATGTTAGTCGGCTGCTAGGGTTTGACCGATGGGTTAATTATGATGATTGAAAGTTTACAAATCTTGTATTTTGGGTTGAATGTTATGGTACATGTTCATGTAAATCGTTAAGATTATTGTTCATACGATTATATTAGGGTTCAAACGAATTCATGATTTAATTGCCTGTTTGATCAACATTAGGTTAACCGAATATTTGGAATTATGTTAATTGATTATCGTAAAAGGAAACTGTTGAATGAATTGTAACCGACATGCTAAAATTATGGAAATTAGGAATCTGTTACAATTTGCTAGTCTCGACACGGTTGCGAGTCGAGAACCCTCAGTCTCGAATCGAGACCACATTATCGACACACAACAGCACAAGCCGAGACCACGGTTGCGGGTCCGGTTGCGACTCGAGACCGTGTAGTCTCGACTAGACATAACAACTCGAGACCATCTCTGTTGCGACTCGAGACTTCAAAACCAGCACAACTAGAGACCACCTAGTCTCGACTCGAGATCGCTTAGTCTCGACTCGAGACCGTGAACACTTGCACATCTTATTGGACTTTCACTGTTACGAGCCCAACTGATTGGGCCGGACTTTGACTGGTTACGTGATTTCTATTGAACTGCTATGAACACTTGTGCATGCCATGTTTATACTTGTGTACAATACGTGTAGAACATACGTGCTATACTTGAATACGAACCTAACTTATATGGTAACCATGGTAGGACGTGGTTGACCACCAAATAGCTTGATTTAACTTTTATGTGTATCTGCCGAGCAACCCAAGGTGAGTTCACACTCTTACCAAGGCATGGGATCCCCGGGGTGTTGGGAATGGGATTGAAAAGATAAGGTTGAATAGATTCAATACGGACACTATTACTAGACTACCATACCATCGTCCTCGGTTGTGCAGGACACATACGTAAAACCTACGTATACTTAAGCTACACACTGTCCTCAGGTTGAGAAGGACACTCACATAAAACCTACGTGAACGGATAGTCACTACTGCCTCGGTTGTGTCAGGCACTTACGTAAAACCTACGTAAACCCCCACGTACCCCTATCCTCGGTTGTGAAGGATACTTACGTAAATCCTACGTAAATTGTACGTATTATTGTTCTCGGGATATGTAGAACACTTATGGTAACGCATAGTCTAGTGGATAAATAACATGGGAAGCCCCCACCAATAGAAACCAATATCAGCCCAGTAGAGCCACATGTTACATACGGGCTTACTGTTATGCTTTTACTTACTGTGAACTCGCTCAACTAGTTGTTGACTCTCTACTGCATGCCTTGCAGGACCTTAGGTACTAAAGGAGCTTGCACAAGGAGGAGTAGGTCATTGTGGGAATTGGATCGTGAACAAACACTTATTACTTTTCATACATTAACACATGTGTTGGGTTTCTACATTAATGCTTCCGCTATATTTACTTTTGTTGGTTTTGGATATACACCTTTCGTATTGATTGAAACTTTTACAATTTATTTATATGTTCAATATGATTGGTGGCTTGATCCTGGTCATGTCATGCTCCCAAGCGGTGGTACTCCGCAGGTGGATTTTTGGGGGTGTGACAAAGGACATCATCAACCACACCACCAGTGCCGTCAATGCACCAACTGCGGAAGATTTGGCCATCTCGCTGCTGCATGCCGCATTCCTGTCAATCAGAATCGGGCAGCTCAGAACCCGGCTCAACAGGTTGCTCAGCCTCTTGCTCAGCAACAAGGTCAAGCAGCACGACCTCACTTCCCACCAGGCTCTTGTTACAACTGTGGGGATCTGACCCACTACCGTAACCAATGTCCAAGGTTGATAAATGCAAACCCGGTTCAAGCTCAGGCTCTTGGACGAGCTTTTAACATGAATGCTGTTGAGGCGCAAGCAGACAACGAGGTGGTGAACGGTACGTTCTCTGTTAATAATCAACCTGCGTCTGTTCTTTTTGATTCAGGGGCCGATAAGAGTTTTGTGTCGTTATCTTTTGAGCCCTTGCTTCGCGTGTCTAGAACGAAACTAGGTAAGCCTTTGACAGTAGAAGTTGCGAGTGGTGAACCCATTGTTCTTGAATCTGTTCTTCGCAACTGCCAGTTGAACCTTAACGACCATCTTTTTCCTATTGACCTCACGCCTATGCATCTTGGAAGCTTCGACATTATTGTTGGTATGGATTGGTTAGCCAAGCATCGCGCAGAGGTAGTGTGTTTTGAGAAGATCGTTCGTGTGCCGCTTTCGTCAGGTGAGATACTACAGGTTCGTGGTGAGAAACCTGCTAGTAGCCTCAAGCTTATGTCTTGTTTTCAAGCTCGGAAGTATCTGCGAAAGAACTATGTGGCCTTCTTGGCACATGTTACGGCAGATAAAGACCAAGGTAAGCTTATTCAAGATATCCCTGTTGTTCGGGATTATCAGGAGCTGTTTCCTGATGAGTTGCCTGGTCTACCCCCAGCACGCCAAGTCGAGTTCCGTATCGATCTCGTGCCTGGTGCAAATCCTATTGCCAGAGCTCCATATCGTCTTGCACCGTCTGAGATGCAAGAGCTATCTAAGCAACTTCAGGAGCTTTCTGACAAAGGTTTTATCCGTCCTAGCTTTTCACCTTGGGGTGCTCCCGTTCTTTTCGTCAAGAAGAAGGATGGATCCTTCAGAATGTGTATCGATTATCGTGAGCTGAACAAGCTTACCATCAAGAATCGATATCCCCTACCTCGCATTGATGATCTCTTTGACCAGTTACAGGGTGCTACTTGCTTTTCGAAGATTGATCTTCGTTCTGGGTATCATCAACTTCGTGTGCATAAAGAGGATATTCCCAAAACAGCATTCCGCACTCGATATGGGCATTATGAGTTCACAGTCATGCCATTTGGTTTGACCAATGCTCCTGCTGTTTTCATGGACTTAATGAATAGGGTCTGCAAGCCTTATTTAGATAAGTTCATCATCGTTTTTATTGATGACATCTTGATTTATTCTAAGACGCGAGCTGATCACGAGCGCCATCTTCGTCTTACTCTGGAACTCCTAAAGAAAGAGCAACTTTTTTCAAATTCTCCAAGTGTGAATTTTGGCTTAAGGAAGTTCAATTTTTAGGACATATTGTCAACGAACAAGGTATTCATGTAGATCCCTCCAAGATCAGTGCGATTAAGGATTGGGATACGCCTACTACTCCTACCGAGGTTCGTTCTTTTCTTGGTCTTGCGGGTTATTACCGCCGCTTCATCGAGAACTTCTCAAAGATTGCAGTTCCTCTAACTGC
This sequence comes from Helianthus annuus, assembly GCF_002127325.2. Lineage (NCBI taxonomy): Eukaryota > Viridiplantae > Streptophyta > Magnoliopsida > Asterales > Asteraceae > Helianthus > Helianthus annuus. The sequence goes on from NC_035448.2 coordinate 91,232,785, forward strand.
ACTAACTCAGAAGAACAAACCCTTTGAATGGGGTTTTAAGCAAGAAGAAGCGTTTCAGACCTTGAAGCAGAAGCTTTGTGATGCACCTATTCTAACTTTGCCTGAGGGCAATGATGATTTTGTTGTCTACTGTGATGCATCGAAATTGGGTCTTGGCTGTGTTTTTTTTTTTGGGTAAAGGGTTACCCCGGTGAATCTATTAAAATGCAACCGCAATTAAGTACAAGTAGTGAGGATGTGTTCCACACTAGTTCATATACAGGACATGCCCCATATATGTAAAACAAAAACAAACCAAAACCTATAAAACCCCATATCCTAGTCTACTATACATCATGACTCGACATCTAGTAGACAAATAATGCAAACCACAAACTCCTAAACTCAACCACCATCGTCAAAAATAAAGTGGCCACAAAACCGCAGCCCCTTCAGACGAAACGCAGACAATCTATCCATTCGAAGTCTTGGAAGAAGAGGTGCTTGCCCCTGCTTTTGAAGAAAAAGGTTGAGTACCCGATGTCATGAATGCACTAGTTTCGTTATAGACTTCTTCAACCTCCTCCTCATCCGAATCTTGCTGATCATTCTGAGCCCCACTACTAGACTGACCCGTATGAAGACTACTATCCCGTAAAACTTCAAAAGAGTTCTTGGATAAAACCTTTGATTGCTGAGCCCCCTGCGGTTTGGGACCAATCGGCCTGTATTCAAACTTTTGTTTCTGTTTGTTTACGGGAAAACCTGCTTTAGCCGCTTTCTTGCGAACCACATCTGTAAACCCATCCTTATCAACTACCGGCTGTTTCCTTTGCTGCCTATTATTTCCTTGTTGTTGCTTCGGAATGTTAACCGGCTCCTTAGGAACCCTCCTAGGTTGCCTCGGGCATGTATCATCAGAATGCCCAAACACTTTGCAATGAACACACCTAGGAGGACTCCATTCATACTCCACAAAAAGCTTTAGCTTGACAAAACCTTCACCTTCAAGGTCAGGGACCGCTATGACTATCTCCTCCTTAAAATCATTATCGGCCGAGATTTCTACTAACGCTCTAGCATAACTACTCCTTCCCCAAGTATCCAAACACATGGACGAGGTATACGAATCCAACATCTTCGGATCACCAATAGCCGAAGCTATCATACTCAACCCATCCTCCGTATACGCAGCAATCGGAACATCATGGATTTTGACCCACAATTGCAACTTCTTGACCTCCTTTTTCTCTAATTTTGAAGTGGCCGACCAAATATTAAGAAAAAAAGGCTGACCCCGAATAATCCATGGTCCATCTTTCAGCACATTCATCATCCCGTCTTTATCCGCAAACTTGAAAAAGAAGTATCCATTAGCATTCATCATGGATTTTTGCACTCCATACTTCTTCCAATTTGTCCGCACAAAATAATCCACCACCGGGTATGCAATTCGGTCCCCTAGAAAATAACCAAAAAGAGTATTTGCTAGCTTCTCTTGCACTACTCTAACAGAGTCACGAGGCAGCACCACATCACAACCCTCATGCACATCAGTACTTGCAAGAAACCTGAAGTTTACTTTAGCTGAGTTGGCTGCACAAACTGAATCTGTATAAGACATCAGCTTCGGACTTCGGTTCCCCTTCTCATCCGGAACTGGGTCAGACTCAGTTGCTAGAACCGATTCAACATATGACATCGGTTTTGATTTGTTACCACCATCACTAGTCATCCCGGACGATCTTATATTCTCTAACCCAGCCGGTTCAGCAACATGAACAGATTCAAAAGGCATATAAGTACTGTTAGAACGTGAGTTTCCAGCCTTGGTATGTCCTGAATCCTTAGCCAAATCCTCGTATGTTGATGAATCCAGATTCTGCAGTTGAACGGGTCGGGAAACCTTTGTAAGTTCATCAATTATATTTATCCCACGTTTTGGCTGCACTGAATTACCGTTAACATCAAGAAGCCGATCAGCAATCTGTTGAAACGTCAAAGGTGACCTTCCACCAGACTTAAATCGATCATCCATAACAAAGCACAAACAACTCTCTATCCCCTACCGATCAAAACGAAGCAAAGAACCCACACAAAACCAGCCGACAACAAATAAAAAAGAACGCCGAAACCCTAAACTAGCATAAGCCGTAACCCATGATTCTTACCAATCGGACAGTTAACTGATTAAACAAATCTGAATGACCAGCAAACAAACTCCAATCTGCTTGAATATGAATTGACGGCGGCGAGAAACCCTAGATTAAACACGAACAGATCTGCAAACCAAACTCGTTTTAGATGTTAAAACTTCTATAAACTAATCAGCTGCAGAAAGATCGATGAAAGGATGGTGAAAATTAGGGTTACGGATGAAGGTTTAGAATCGCCATTTTGCTAGAGAGAGAATTAGGGTTTATCTTCTAGCATTGCTTGGTGGTTGTTCTACGACTTCTAAGCAATCTCAAGTGAGTACATAGTCCCCTCTTTTACTGTTTTCCAAACATTTTGGGGTGAAACACATGTGCCTACTTGTTACTTTCATTCTTTTCATGCTTTCATATCATATACTTGCTATGTTCATTAATACATTTGTTTTACATGACATTTTCACGCTATGTATGTTCATTATACTTAGTACATTTGTTTTTACATGACATTTTCACGCTATGTATGTTCATCATACTTAGTGCATTTGTTTTACATGACATTTTCATGCTTACATTTTGGGTATGACATTTGGTTTGTTTAAGTGGGACAATATACATTCATTAACATTGATCACGCCGCTCGTTAGTAGGTAATGGTACCATAGGAATTGACAACTCCCATTCCTGAAATCCTGGGTATGTTTGGATTGGAAGGAATGACCGAATTCGATTAAAACATTTAGACATATAGACCTTTAATTTGTTTAAAGGTTTATCACCACAGTTGCAAGGCTTGAATGTATGCATTTTCACAATACCGCATAAATGTTTGTATTCATTATAGCGTGCATTTTCCACAAAACATAGCGTTGATTTAAACCATGTTTTACTTCAATACACTGTTTTGTGCATTTTTCCTATGGTTTAGTTGATACATATTTCACTAACCATACATTGACATTTTGATTACACATTACATGATTGATATTTGACATAGACAATGTTGATATTGATATATATACATTTTGACATGGTTTTCACAATAACATTGGGCAAATGGTTTAGACATGGGCAACTTTCATTGGGTGGTTTATTTAAGTCATTCAACTTGGACTTAATCATTTTTCTTACAAATAACACATTTTTCATAAGACATTGTTTTACAACACTGTTCGATAAATATATATACAAACTCATTTTACTTAGTTATTCATTTAACCTTACATTACTTTTTCACATATCATCTACTTTATCATCGCTTTTCAAATGATTTATAAAACAAAACATGTTACAAGGATCATGACTGACTTTGTTAAACAACCCTTTTCTAAAACCTAAGTCATGAATCCTATTTTCACAAAACCTATGTTACTCACTGGCATTTTTATGCTAACGTACTTTATTTTCACATGTGTTTCAGGAGCAAATGCGTAGGATGATCGTGACACGCTAGGGTGGACTTGGGCCTTAGTGACATAAAACAAAACTAGACGTAGTTTAATTTCGTCATGTGCTCTTTATTTCTGTAGTTTTAAGACAATGTGGCTTGTTGGTTCTTGTTTGAACAATGAATTCCACCCTCGGGTGATGAATAAGATAATACTTTAAATGCCATGGTTGTGAAACAATAATTCTGTTGCAACACTCCCCGACGTTTCCGCCACGATTTGATGTTTTACGTGGTCGGGGTGTGACAGAAGAGTTGGTATCAGAGCACTCTTCTGTCACACCCCGACCACGTAAAACATCAAATCGTGGTCGGGGTGTGACAGAAGAGTTGGTATCAGAGCCAATGGTTATAGGGAATTAGGTTATTAGTAATGCTTTGACCTAGACTATAACCTTTCTAGGACCCCAACACAAGTTGTCTTTTGTTTAGATTTTAAAACATGCACTTCACCTATCCTTAGGTGATCAACAAAACAAGAACCCAGATTTCTAAAACGATTTCTGAAAAACAATCCTCTATTTTTTTCAAATGATCTATTTTATTGTTTTGAACCCTTCTGACTTTTCAAATTGATTTTGGAAATTTATCATTTGCTTTAATGATTCTTTTGGCCTTGTGCCTTTCGAGTTTTCAAAATCTCGTCAAAGTTTGGGTCTAAATGATGTGAACACGTGCAAACTGGAAGGGTGAATACCTGTACCCTGAGTTTTCTGTCTAAGGCTAGAGTGTTCGTACAAATCCACATAATCGGACCAGTCACTCTTACCTGGGAACTCTTGGGGTGAGTGTTCACTTATAGGCGAGCATGTCTTCGTTAAGCATTGTTTATGGACTCATTTACTTTGATTAGTCACTGTGCGTCATTTGTTTGCTTTGTGATACAGACAAATGACCACCATCCTTGCTTTGTTGATTTTGTTTCATCTCGTTCTTTTCATCTAATCTTCTCACTCATTCCTCTCGTGTTTTTCCTCTTTTTAGCATGCCTCCTCGACGCGAAAATCAGCTACCCAATGCCGAACTGGCGGAAATCGTCGCACAGCATATGGCTGCGGCGTTCCCGAATCTTATTGCTCAGTTTAACCAAGCAAACGTCAATCAGAACGCTCCTTGTAACTTTAAGAGTTTCAATTCGGCTAAACCACTCAAGTTCAGTGGTACCGAAGGAGCAACTGGGCTTCTTCAATGGTTTGAGAGCATTGAGAATACTTTTCGTCATGTTCAGTGTCCTGATAATCGTAAGGTCGAGTTTGCTTCAAGTGTCTTTCAAAAGAGGGCGTTGACATGGTGGAACGGGGTTATGAGAGATCGAGGTGCTGAAGTTGCTTTAGCACAATCATGGGCTGAGCTAAGGACTCTCATGATGAGTGAGTTCTGTCCTCGTCATGAGCTACGAAAGTTGGAAAGGGAGTTTGACAATCTGAAACAGGTTAGTGGTGAGCACCGGGCGTACACTGATAGATATGAAGAGTTGAGTTTGCTATGCCCAACAATGGTCACCCCACTTGACAAAGCTATCGAAAGATACATCGATGGTCTACCTGATTCTGTGCAAGACATTGTTACCGGGAGTAAACCTACCACTGTCCGTCAGGCCATTGAGTTAGCTGCGACATTAACAGAATCGCAGGTCAGAAAGGGGAAATTGCATAGGAAGGGTGACAAGGGTAAGAAGCAGGATTCTGACAAAGGGGATAGCAAGAAAGGTAAGAAAGGGAAGGATTCTGGCTCATCAAGGGGCTCTAGGAAGCGAAAGGCTTCCCAAAATTTTGCAATCACTGCCCAACAGAACCAGGCAGCACCCAATCAGCCAGCGCAGCCTCCCGCGAAGAAACGGTATGAAGGGAATGCACCTTTGTGCAATAGGTGCAATAGTCATCATCAGCAACAACTCCCGTGTCGTTTCTGTACCAACTGTGGGAAGTCGGGTCATCTTGCAGAAGTTTGTCGTTTTGCTCGAAATCAGGTAGCTCAACCACCTGTTCAACAGCAAGCTGCACGACCTCACTACCCTCCCGGCTCATGCTTTAATTGCGGAGACCTGACTCATTATCGAAACCAGTGTCCAAGGCTGGTTAATGCAAATCCAGTTCAGGCTCAGGCTCGTGGACGAGCTTTCAATATGAATGCTGTTGAGGCGCAGGCAGACAACGAAGTGGTGAACGGTACGTTCTTAGTTAATAATCAACCTGCGTCTGTTCTTTTTGATTCAGGGGCCGATAAAAGTTTTGTGTCTTTATCTTTCGAACCATTGCTTCGCGTGTCGAGAACAAAACTAGGTAAACCTTTGACTGTTGAAGTTGCGAATGGTGAACCCATTGTTCTTAATTCCATTCTTCGCAACTGCCAATTAAACCTTAGCAACCACCCTTTTCCTATTGACCTCACGCCTATGCGTCTTGGAAGTTTCGACATTATTGTGGGTATGGATTGGTTAGCCAAGCATCGCGCAGAGGTGGTTTGTTTTGAGAAGATCGTTCGTGTGCCGCTCCCGTCAGGTGAGATCCTACAGGTTCGTGGTGACAAACCTGTTAGTAGCCTCAAGCTTATGTCTTGTTCTCAAGCTCGGAAGTATCTGCGAAAGAACTATGTGGCCTTCTTGGCACATGTTACGGCAGATAAAGACCAAGGTAAGTCTATTCAAGATATCCCTGTTGTTCGGGATTATCCGGAGCTGTTTCCTGAAGAATTACCTGGTCTACCCCCAGCACGCCAAGTCGAGTTCCATATCGATCTTGTACCTGGTGCAAATCCTATTGCCAAAGCTCCGTATCGCCTTGCACCATCTGAGATGCAAGAGCTATCTAAGCAGCTTCAAGAGCTTTCTGACAAAGGCTTTATCCGTCCTAGCTTTTCACCTTGGGGTGCTCCCGTTCTCTTTGTCAAGAAGAAGGATGGATCCTTCAGAATGTGTATCGATTATCGTGAGCTGAATAAGCTTACCATCAAGAATCGATATCCCCTACCTTGCATTGATGATCTCTTTGACCAGTTACAGGGTGCTACTTGCTTTTCGAAGATTGATCTTCGTTCTGGGTATCATCAACTTCGTGTGCATGAAGAGGATATTCCCAAAACAGCATTCCGCACTCGATATGGGCATTATGAGTTCACAGTCATGCCATTCGGTTTGACCAATGCTCCTGCTGTTTTCATGGACTTGATGAATAGGGTCTGCAAGCCTTATTTAGATAAGTTCATCATCGTTTTCATTGATGATATCTTGATTTATTCTAAGACGCGAGCTGATCACGAGCAACATCTTCGTCTTACTCTGGAACTCCTAAAGAAAGAACAACTTTTTGCCAAATTCTCCAAGTGCGAATTTTGGCTTAAGGAAGTTCAATTTTTGGGACATATTGTCAACGAACAAGGTATTCATGTAGATCCCTCCAAGATCAGTGCGATTAAGGATTGGGATACGCCAACTACTCCTACTGAGGTTCGTTCTTTTCTTGGTCTTGCGGGTTACTACCGCCGCTTCATTAAAAACTTCTCGAAGATTGCAGTTCCCCTAACTGCTCTAACTCAGAAGAACAAACCCTTTGAATGGGGTTCTAAGCAAGAAGAAGCGTTTCAGACCTTGAAGCAGAAGCTTTGTGATGCACCTATTCTAACTCTGCCTGAGGGCAACGATGATTTCGTTGTCTACTGTGATGCATCGAAATTGGGTCTTGGCTGTGTTCTAATGCAAAGGAACAAAGTCATAGCCTACGCATCTAGACAATTGAAAGTACATGAGAGAAACTACACCACGCATGATCTTGAGTTAGGTGCAGTTGTTTTCGCTCTCAAAATCTGGAGACATTATTTATATGGTACAAAATGCGTGGTTTTCACTGACCACAAAAGTCTCCAGCACATCTTCAATCAAAAAGAACTCAACATGAGGCAAAGACGTTGGGTCGAACTCCTAAACGACTATGATTGCGAAATTCGCTACCATCCTGGTAAAGCGAATGTCGTGGCTGACGCATTAAGTCGTAAGGAATGTACTATGCTTCATTGTATTCATGATCAAACTGCTATCCAAGCTCGATCAGATATTCAAGCCCGCATTTCTCAGGCTCAGCATGTTTGTGTTTCACAAGACTTGATGGGTAAGGAATTACCCTATCACATTAAGCCTGATCTTGTTTTGAAGGAAGATGGGTCGTATTATTTCATGGACCGTTTGTGGGTCCCAAGCCAAGATGATCTTCGTACTTTGCTTATGGATGAGGCCCATAAATCTCGTTATTCTATCCATCCTGGCTCAGACAAAATGTATAAGGATCTTCGTACTCAGTATTGGTGGCCTGGTATGAAGAAAGACATTGCCTTATACGTTTCAAAATGCCTTACTTGTCTTAAGGTTAAGGCCGAACACCAGCATCCTTATGGTCTTTTGGAGCAACCAGAGATTCCAGTTTGGAAATGGGAAAACATCGCTATGGATCTCATTACTAAACTTCCGCGCACTAAGAAAGGTCACGATGCCATCTGGGTAATTGTGGACCGTCTTACTAAATCAGCGCATTTCTTGCCAATCCGTGAGGATTTTTCTGCTGATGATTTGGCTAAAATCTACGTGGATGAAATTGTATCTCGACATGGTGTTCCTTTGAACATTATTTCGGACAGGGATGCTCGTTTCTCTTCTCGATTTTGGAGAACCATGCAATCTGCTATGGGGACCCAACTCAATCTGAGCACAGCCTATCATCCACAAACTGATGGCCAAACTGAAAGAACAATCCAGACTTTGGAGGATATGCTTAGAGCTTGTGTGATCGACTTCGGTGGTAGTTGGGATTCACATCTTCCATTGATTGAATTCTCCTACAACAACAGTTATCACTCCAGCATCAACATGGCTCCTTTCGAGGCTCTCTATGGTCGAAAATGTCATTCACCAGTCTGCTGGAATGAGATAGGTGAGGCTCAGATTACTGGACCTGACCTCATTCTGGAGACAACTGACAAGGAAAAGAAAGTTCGTGATAACTTACAGGCAGCTCGAAGCCGTCAAAAGAGTTACGCGGACCTAAAACGCAAGCCCTTGGATTTTCAAGTCGGTGATCGAGTATTACTTAAGGTCTCACCTTGGAAAGGTGTGATCAGATTTGGAAAGAAAGGAAAACTTGCACCTAGATACGTTGGACCATTCCAGATCGTTGAAAGAATCGGTAAGGTAGCCTATAGACTTCAATTGCCTCCTGAACTTGGAAATGTTCATCCAACCTTTCACGTATCCAACCTCAAAAGGTGTTTAGCTGATGAGAACCTCCACATACCACTTGACGAAATTCGTGTTGATAAAACACTACATTTTGTTGAGAAACCTGTGGAAATTATGGATCGTGAAGTCAAATGGCTTAAACGCAAGCGCATTCCGTTGGTTAAAGTTCGCTGGGAATCTAAACGTGGACCTGAGTTTACTTGGGAACGTGAAGATCAAATGAAGGCGAAGTATCCACATCTATTCCCACGAGTTTCCTCTAAACGAATTTCGGGACGAAATTCCCACAAGTAGGGGAGACTGTGACATTTGTGCTTGTAATCATTGTAAACAGTTCGGTTATCAATGAAATAAAGTTATTTGATCCCAATGTTTGTTTATTCATGTTTGATGTTTTTCATGTTTTGGCTTTATTCGATTTCAAACTCTATATCGCTTTCTGGAGAATTTTACGCAAACTGGTACGAAAACGTAATCAGTTATATGCAACAAATACTCCGGAACATCATTTTATGATTAACATACCTTAAATAACCTTTACATAACTTAGAAATAAGTTTCGAAGGCTTTGGTATGGCAAAATTCAGTTAATTCGCTTACAGGGACTAAAATTGACAAACTGCGAAAGTATGCCGATTTGAACTGTAACGAACATTCCGGAACATGATCATAAGTTAAACACACCTTAAATATCCTTTACATAGCTTAGAAATAGGCTTTGAGGGGTTCGGTGTGCTAAAATAAACTTTATGCTCATTCAGGGACTAAAAGTGTCAAAAAGTGCATAAGTTTGCACTTTCGCGCATATCTTACGTTCTGGTTACTTTCGGACATCCAAAAATTTATGTAAGCATTAAAATATTATGTTTTAATGTTTGGCATGAGAAAAATCCATTCGTCGCGCAATTTGGATAATTTTTCGCGCTTATGCGCATTCCGTCGTAATTAAGCGAACATCGCGATCGTACGACCAAACGAACCGACATCCGAGATATTTTTGAGCATCTTTTGAGTCCCCTATACTTTAACTTCATTTTAGAGCCTTGAAATGAGGTTAACGGGGCTTAAACGTGTCAAAAATGGGCCGAAACGCATGTTTCTAAGCTGCAGGGACCAAAACTGACAAATCTGTCAAACTTTGCCCAGGCGGCCCGCGTGAACATTCATGCAATCCTTAGGCGGGCCGCGTCAGGTCCCCAGAACTGCAAAAACAGTTTTAACAGCTGCTAACAGCTGTTATGCACTCAAAAACCCATTGCAAATGGTATTTTCGAATCAGGGGACTGAAATAATGGGCTCAAATGGTTTTTAAAAACTATGGGTACACATGGATGGCCAAGATCGAAGCACGCTTTGCGAGGAACGATCTTAACGGTTCACCAAATCCTATATATACCCCTCCATGTCTTGCCCATTTCCCTCACACTTGAATTCAGAGGTTGCTCTCTAAGTTGGGGTGCTTTGACACTTCATACCTGAGAGTACTCGGAATTCAATCTTGCGGGGACCCGTTGTAAGTATTCTTTCGTTCTTTTATTGCTTTTCGAGTCCGAAAGTCAAACTTTGTTTGACTTTCTGCATTGACCAGTTTATAGTCAATGCGAAGTTCGTTTGAACTTCATAACGTGAGCGTAATCACGTTGGTTATAGTCCCTAGCGACTATACCTACTGATTACCACGTTATCTAGGCTTAGTGACGAGCCGTAGTTTCGGTCAAAATGCGTTTTCTTGCGCATTTTGTAACCAAACTACTTTAGGGTATTAAAACCGTTTGTTTTAATACCAAAACCTGTTTTCTAAACATGTTCTAGCATGTTTAGCTCGTCGCTTTTAGTTTTGTGCTTGTTTAGGGTCGTAAGGGTAAGCGATCTAATCAATCGCTTATACTTACGAACCCGACCCATTTGGTCGATCATTAGGATCCGACCAAACACATTAGGTGACCATAGTGTATAGGGAATAACCTTTCAAGGTTATACCTTATGGTCACGCCATTTGAGTAGTTGTATGACAAGTGGTTCTTATGCTTTAGGTAAATTACCAAAATGCCCTTTTTACACTAAAATTCATTTTAAACTTATGTAACATAAATTTTGACACCTAAACTGATTTAGCAACAATATTAAGTGTGTTAAGGCATATCTTGCTTGTCATAGGGCTAGTTAGGCGTTTCAAGCGCGTTTTACGCAAACGACGCGTTAAAGTAGCATAAGCTACCTAAGCGGGTCGTAACGGGTCAAAAGCACTTAGGATAAGTTTCGTTTTAGTATGTAGGCTTTGTCAAACCATATTACATAAGTTCCCACACTTATTTGGTTTGCGAACCCTCGTACTACCCGATCCTCCGATAGGTCCGTTTATTAATGTAGGTGCCTTTATAGGTGCTGTTTGATTCCGTGATCTTCTAGCATTGCTTGGTGGTTGTTCTACGACTTCTAAGCAATCTCAAGTGAGTACATAGTCCCCTCTTTTACTGTTTTCCAAACATTTTGGGGTGAAACACATGTGCCTACTTGTTACTTTCATTCTTTTCATGCTTTCATATCATATACTTGCTATGTTCATTAATACATTTGTTTTACATGACATTTTCACGCTATGTATGTTCATTATACTTAGTACATTTGTTTTTACATGACATTTTCACGCTATGTATGTTCATCATACTTAGTGCATTTGTTTTACATGACATTTTCATGCTTACATTTTGGGTATGACATTTGGTTTGTTTAAGTGGGACAATATACATTCATTAACATTGATCACGCCGCTCGTTAGTAGGTAATGGTACCATAGGAATTGACAACTCCCATTCCTGAAATCCTGGGTATGTTTGGATTGGAAGGAATGACCGAATTCGATTAAAACATTTAGACAGATAGACCTTTAATTTGTTTAAAGGTTTATCACCACAGTTGCAAGGCTTGAATGTATGCATTTTCACAATACCGCATAAATGTTTGTATTCATTATAGCGTGCATTTTCCACAAAACATAGCGTTGATTTAAACCATGTTTTACTTCAATACACTGTTTTGTGCATTTTTCCTATGGTTTAGTTGATACATATTTCACTAACCATACATTGACATTTTGATTACACATTACATGATTGATATTTGACATAGACAATGTTGATATTGATATATATACATTTTGACATGGTTTTCACAATAACATTGGGCAAATGGTTTAGACATGGGCAACTTTCATTGGGTGGTTTATTTAAGTCATTCAACTTGGACTTAATCATTTTTCTTACAAATAACACATTTTTCATAAGACATTGTTTTACAACACTGTTCGATAAATATATATACAAACTCATTTTACTTAGTTATTCATTTAACCTTACATTACTTTTTCACATATCATCTACTTTATCATCGCTTTTCAAATGATTTATAAAACAAAACATGTTACAAGGATCATGACTGACTTTGTTAAACAACCCTTTTCTAAAACCTAAGTCATGAATCCTATTTTCACAAAACCTATGTTACTCACTGGCATTTTTATGCTAACGTACTTTATTTTCACATGTGTTTCAGGAGCAAATGCGTAGGATGATCGTGACACGCTAGGGTGGACTTGGGCCTTAGTGACATAAAACAAAACTAGACGTAGTTTAATTTCGTCATGTGCTCTTTATTTCTGTAGTTTTAAGACAATGTGGCTTGTTGGTTCTTGTTTGAACAATGAATTCCACCCTCGGGTGATGAATAAGATAATACTTTAAATGCCATGGTTGTGAAACAATAATTCTGTTACAACACTCCCCGACGTTTCCGCCACGATTTGATGTTTTACGTGGTCGGGGTGTGACATCTGCTTACCCAAGTCAATTCCCTGGAACGTTTTGCAAAGAATGTTAGTCAACAAATTTCTGAAAGAGCAGCTGAAACTCTGAAGAAAGACTACATTAAAAGCATCATGTTTTACAAGAAATACAAAGGAGAGCGACACATGTACAAAGAGTGGACTATCCCAGAGCTTGAAGCTGAATCAGCCAGAATTCAAGTTATGATAAAAAGGAAAGTCACTCACACTCCTCTTGATTGGGCAAAGTTCAAAAAGAATGTACCTGAAAAGCAGTTGGAACTGAAAAGAATGAAAGAAGAATTGGTTGTTGCTGAATTTGGCACCAAAAGACAAGTAGCTAGATGGAAGGAAGATTTGGTCAGGTCAACCTACAGAAGGTTGGAGGAATTAAGGAAGAAAGATCCTAAAATTCCTCAAAAACCTGACTACCCTGAAGCAGCGGTTTCAAAAGGACCATCAAAGCTGCAAATCAGGAGATCCACTGCTCCAGCTGGTACTGCCTTTTACAAAAGAAGGAGTCAAAGCCAGCTAGGTGCTGAAACAGTTCAAGATATTCTTACTGGCAATGCTGTTGTAAAAGAAGGCCTGTTAAGAACGTTGAAAGAAGAACTTGAACAAGAAAATTCTGCTCCCACTGCTCAGCCAGTGATGAACCGGCCAGCCTCTCCAAATACTTCTACAAATAAGCATCTCCCAAGAAACCCACCAGGCTCAAAAATACAAAAGTGGGCAACTGACAAACAGACCCGCGTATTGACTTTGCTCAGGTCTGGTGGAGAAGTGAAGATAATATCAAGGGAACAAGCTCTTGGCCTGAGTCTTGAAGATTTGCAGGATCTCCTTGATCTTCCACTTAGCAGGGATGATGAAGATACAGATGCCCTTAGCTTTGAATTGCAATTTAAAGGCTAGATAAGGGAGCTGTTGATGAGGCAATAAAATATCCACAATAATGAAGAGTTTTAGCATTATCTATTCCAGGGGGAGATTGTTGGGATTGAACCCTATCAGAGGAACAGATAATGTAAAGCCAAAACTGGGTCAGCTCAGTGGATTCAAAATAAGCAGATGCTGATATGCATATCTCTCCCCTTGAAAGTGATTACAACAACTGATGACCTCCTATCTGCTGATCTTACTAACTGCTGACCAATAACTGCTGCTCAATTAAAGATCTGATGAAGACTCAAGTCCTACTGATTCAATCTGCTGCCTTGAGTCAAGCACTGCTGATCCGGACAAATGCTGCTGGGTTCACAGCAGTAGAAGGTTGCAGCAGTTGTTCTACAGTCTGTTATTGTAATAGAATGTAATAGCAGTAGTTAACACAAGCAGTATCTGTTTAGATCAGAGGTTAGAGTTTGTTAGGAGGTTAGATGTCACTTTCATGGTGACGCCAGCTAAAGATGCTCAGTAGTTTGCAAGTGCTTATAAATAGTACTGTACTATGTACTGTTCTATTAGCTCTTCACATCATTCGTCTTCTTTGCACGAACAAACTACTGAGCTCGGGCTGAGGGGGAGTTTGCATTCATACATCATCATTGTAATCGTGTTTGAAATAAATTCAATCATTCGGTTCTTTGTGTAAAGATGTTTGATTAAAAGTATTACTCTCATTTGATTGTATACAAAGTTTGTGTTCATCTTAATTTCCGCTGCACACTCATTCATTTCCATCTTATTTTACAAACAAAAGTACAATCAAAAGGAAACTCAGATCCAACAATCTTCGACCGACATGTATGATGGTGAATCATAATGTAACACTCGAGGTGCAGATGGAGCTCACGCCTGAGGTGCAGATCTACGTGTCTGTGGTGCCATTTGAGCAGTTTGTGCATAAATTTGTGCATAACCAGCATTCAACGCACCCTGGGACTTAACATACCAAGAGACCGGGGTTTCCCCAGGAGGTAAAATTGAACTGACCGGAATTTCAGGTTGAACTCCTAGAGTGACAGGATCGTTCACATGATTCACGTCATTCTGAACATCGTTATCGTCAGACGCTTCTTCTATGATTCCTTCAACACGGGAAGCATGAGCAAATTTGCCCCTGTTCTCTAGTCGAGGACCTGGTGGGTAATTTGACGGACCTTCTGCCATTGAAAAGAGAGAAATGAATCGATCAAGAAGATGAAAATGAAAATATAAAATCGGTGGGCGCCAATGAAGAAACAACATATCAGAATTGGCCAGAATCAATTAGATTTGGGGGTGGAGTCTTTGCATAAAATGGTTAATCCTCTCGTCGATTGCTGGGTGGAGCTACTTCGCTAAAGAACACTGCAAAACAGAAAGCCGTTAGACTCACCACGGGGAGAATGGGGGTTCTCTCCCTGACCACCCTCCGGCGTGAGAATAAGTACAGTGATCTCAAAGGAAAAGATGAAGTAGTCGGAGTGAAAGTAGGTGAAAGTAGCTTGTGAGATCATACCTGAATTCCCATATTTATAACCAGAGTTTTGGCGCCAAAAAAGGTGACAGAGGTAATGACGGAAATTGCTTTTCGTTAACGGTTATTTCTTTTTCCGTTGATAGTAAATTCCACAACCATGCACACGGATCGTGGCTCTGATCAACGGCTGGGGAGATGCCACGTGGAAAGTGGGTTGTTGTAGATCTACCTCTAAGTTGTTGCCATCGTCGTGATTTAGATGAACGACTAGGATGCTGCCACGTCACATTCGGTTACAACCGAATGAGGCTATGCACGATGAGCATTTAGAGCCTTCTAGAAGATCTACAGTTGTAAACAATTGCACCTTTGCCACGTGTCCATTCTGTTATAACAGAAAAGATCCTTTTGTTCTTGTCCTGATTTCATGCACGCGGAAATGTTTAGGACTTCATCTTCAAGCTTAACTGTTCCCTTGCGCAAGCCCGCACAAGGGTGTTAGTTGAATATTTGTCTTTCCTTTCTCCGGCGCATGGTCATCGACGACTGGTCTTTCCAAATCTTGTTCAAAACCGCTACGCGGCCGCGCAGGGTCTTATTCAAGATGTCTTCTGAAATGAAGTTATGGTATGGTCCTATGCGCTTGTGCGAGGTTTTTGGGACCATACCCCTTCACCAACTCTCTTTTTAACCACACATTCAACCCGTGAATCACCTAACCTGATCCTAAAGTGATTGAAACATAAAAAATGGTCCTCATAAAAAATGGTCCTTATTCATTCGCCATCTCCAACTTTCACTTCATCTTCTCCAACTTTCTCTCAAGAACCCTAACCTTCATCTTCTCATAACTTCTTCCATCCTTGATCAAATCAATCAATTCTTGAGCCTATTGTGTTTAAATTTTCGAGAGCTACAAAAGCCCCAACTTTGTTTTCATCAGTCTTGCTCATTTGTGAGATTTGAGGGTTGCAAATTTCGGGTTTTCTTAGGATGTTCATCAAAGTTGTTTGCTTTACATCTCTTGCTAGTTTTCTCAGCTTTGCAACACTAAAGGTAGAAACTTTACTTATTTTAAAGCATAATTATTACATGGTTTGTTTATTTCTTCTGATATTTTAAACTTAGATGTTTGATAGTAGGTTGTTTAAGATAAACCGTTGATGTAGAAGCTTGAATTTGAGTTGAAACTTGCTTTTGGTTGGGATTGGGCATTAAACAAGTGTAGGGATGTGATTACACCCACTTGTTAGTATGATTAGGCATAGAGATGATGTTGAAAATTGTTGAAATTTTATAAACATAATGATTCAACATGAAACTTTGTTTTGGATGAGAAAATCTACTACTTGAAAGAGTTTAAAATGATTGTTATGAGTCCAAATATCAATTAAAGCTCAATATCATAGTTCGTGTCTAAGTTTTGAGTTGATTTGAAGGTTTATCGTTGTTTTGATTGTTTCGTTTGTTGTTTTGTAGTAATGGCAAGTCGAAAGAGGATCAAATCTTTGAATGAAGGAGCTTCTTCTTCATCCGGTCTTAGAGCAGTAAAATGGTAGCAACATTGTGCTATACCAGATATAGATGATCGGTTAATCAGGCAAGATTGGTAATGGACAAAGCATAAGAATGATCGGAATGGGGATGCATGGTTGGCAGATAAGAAAAAGTGATTGTCCCAATTTAGGAATAGACAGGTTGAAGTGAAGCTATGGAAGTTTAAAATGGCACAGGTGCAAAACGAGGTAACTGACATTTGTGTGTGTGTGAGACTGGTAAATGCAGAGGAATTTCGACAAATCGGAATTACTCAGAATTTTGAGAGATTGGATTGGGAGCGAGCGTTAGATTGGTGCACTGATGCAACTCAACGCGTCTATTTGAAGGCAGTAATGGAGTTGTTAGCTTCGTTACGTTTTGAGAACCAGGATGAACATGCCAACATGTGGCGTTTGGTCGGAGATACGAGAAGGGGGATGATGGTTATGAATTTTGAGACCATCAATCGGATTGCAAATTTTGATTCTCTGGGCATAAACAACTACTAGTACTATTGCACAAACTTGTTTTGGCAACAAAACATTGTCGGAGCAGACCTAGATAACCTCCTCAATTTGACTCTCCCTAACTACATGGGGGTCAATATGATAGAAAGCACTTATCCCTTGAAGGTAAAATCCTTCAAAACATCCCATTGGAAAATGTGATGGTCCGATTCAGAGACCGCATAAAGGTTCGTACATGGGATCTTCGTGTCATCCATGCGTTGCTCTACGGGGAGCCAAAAGTATCGTGGAGGCACATTGTTATGATGAACATATGGGATACAATGGAGACATTTTTAAGAAAAAATGATCCCATATGTGCGGTTGATCAGTGCTATGATCGTGCAACAAAACTGCCTTTCAGAAAATTCACTTTGGATCATCAAACCCGTTGATGATTTTGACTTGGCAAAGATGAGTAGGGGTCACATATATATGTTAAATCAACCGAGCATCATCATAATATCTCCGATAGGGATACGAGGTAAACCTTAGAGTACACTGAACAAGTAGAAGGTAGAGACAAGGGGATGGAGGAAGGTGGTGAGGAGGATGAGTCTGAGGATGAGGGACAAACGTTCGCACGACGACACCACAAAGTTTCGAATAATGTAGCTCAGTTTGTGATTGGCCGACGTCGCCCAACCTTTAGTTCATATAACCGTGGACAACATAATGTGTATAACAATGTGTCCGCGGTAATGTCCGAGGTGAGAGAGCGGGAAAAGCAAAGACTCAAGGCTGAGGAAGAATGGGGAGCCTAGCAAACCAAGTATTGGTCGGCTCAGCAGAGTTTTTGGATTGAGCGGGAGGCTCATCGAGTTGCAGAGTTGGCCCATAGGAGGGCGTGGGAGGACGAGCAAGACACCTCCGAATCGAGCAAAACACCTTGGAAGATAGGCGTTGGAGAATGGTGGGCACACAACAACAACTGGCAATTAATAATGTCCACCTTTTACATGACCAAGAATGGCATAAACGTGACCTTGAGGCGGGGCGTGATTATCAACAGTTCGTCCCTTGGACTAACTACGACCCCATTCAGCAGCAACCCCAGTCCGTCCAAAGGGATGTTCATTGGCCTTAAGGTGTGGCATCTAGTTTTATCCCGTTCACGATGCCGTCGCCGGCCGAAGGGGGCCCGCTCGAAAAATTTAGTGAAATGATGTCGGCCCTCACCGGTTACCCGTATCAACTATACCCGTCGGTAGACCCTAACGAGTGTTATCAGCGATAGGGTGAGGTGTGTTCTATGTTGTTGTATATTATTTCTAGTTTTTTTATTTTTCTTTTATTTTTAATTTTAGTTTTCCTTTTGTATTTTCTTTTCTTTTGCATCTTAATTTATTAGTTAAATGAACGTTGTGGGTGTGTTCCCTATATAACCCTCACGAGACCTACTCGTCCTCCTAAGCTATTGGGGGGTTTAAAGGGCTTGTGTGCATGTGCTAAATGCCGTCATGATTACTACGAAAGTGAGTTGGGATTGTTATTGTTGTAAATTATTTTCCACAAATCAAAGTTGAATAACGAATGGCTTGGTAAATTTATTTTCATAAAAATGGTAAAAATAGAGTATCTAATGGCTTTTGATTTCTGTGAGAAGTTCACCTGTACACGAGTATTGAGAATTGTAGGTACAGTTATGTTCGTTTTGGTATGACCATTCGCATGGAAAGATCGAAGAGCACACGAAGAATGAGTAAAACCAGGTGCATACGTTTCCTTTTAACTTTGATTATTTAGTTAGTAGAATAAGTGGAATGGGTCTTTTACATTCTTGTTTGGGGTGAAATTTTGGGAGAAGAGTATTGTCATATCCCTTGTGTTTTGAAAAGCCCCCATCCAAAAAACTACACATTGAGGACAATGTTGAGCTCAAGTGTGGGGATAGGGAGAAAAAGTTAGGATTTTAACCCTTCATTTAAACACCACATTGAGAACAATATTTACCTCAAGTGTTGGGATGGGGAAAATTTCAAAAAAAATATCCTCTTTTGAGCAATCTAAAAAGCATAAGTAACCAAGTCAACAAGTGATTGCATGACCCATTTGGTCTTTTGTCATGGTCAAGTTCCAAATATTAGCAAGATGGGCATTCAATATGCATTTGAATAGAAAATTGCAGGTGGTTATTCGGGAATAGTCCGCCTAAAGAATTAATCATATTATGCACATCACATATCATACCCTTTACCTGTGAGATATTGAGCCACTTTTACACATTACATATATATATATATATATATGTATATATATATATGTATATATATATATGTATATATATATATATGTATATATATATATATATATATATACTAGTCACTTTCCCGCACGATGCGGCGGGAGTGGCAATTTACAATAGTATAATTGTTTACCGTTAGTTTATCCGTCGTCTCATGAAATATTGTATAGTACTTAAGTTAGTTTTCTTATTCGTGATACAATGGCACTGGTTTTTCTGTTTGTTTATCGATTATTTGGTGATCTTCTACAAGAATAGTACAAAACAAAGAAGTAGATGTAATTAAAAACAAGAAGAGTTCAAAACAGTCAAGTAGCTGGACAAAACAATAAAAACACCATGCGGGGAGTCTCTTGTATCTCTTCCTGTTTTACCAATACATCCGTTCGCTTATGACTTTCTTGTACCTTCTCCTCTACTGTACCAGATTTCGACACATAAAAAAATGTTAGACGCCTATAGGTGGTTTAAAATAGTAATTAAAAGGTAATTTCTGGAAGCAAATAAGGCACAAAATCTACTAACTTACCTTCTTTTTTATTCGGATGCGATTAATTAATCACGCAACACTTCCTGGTAGACAACATTTGATGTGTAAACTCCGCTTTGTTTGAATTCTTTGGCGAGATGTACCAACACCTTCGTACTTTGTCTTGAAATCCCTCTTGATAACGCGACATAAAGTTGTCCATGTGAAAATACAGAATCCGGAAGATAAATACCAACGTTCGGAATTGTTTGACCTTGAGCTTTATTAATCGTCATGGAAAAGCTAAGTCGAATTGGAAATTGTTTTCTTTTCAGCTTGAATGGGAACATGTCATCTTCAGAAAGGGTTAGAGGGATTCTTGGCAAAAAAACTCTTTTGCCGGCATGTTGACCGACTGCAATTTCCGCATCAATAACATTTCGCATGAAACCCTTACATATCAATCGCGTGCCATTACACAGGCCATGTGATGGATCGATATTACGTAACAATATTATTGGGCATCCAATTTTTAAACGAAGCTTATGAGGCGGCAAACCACTAACATTTAGCGAGTTTAAGAACTCGACTGGATAGAAGTTGCGCTGATCGTCTTCAGCTTCATCAAAACTGTAATAAACTTTTTCCTCCCCTTGAAAAATTTCAATCATTTGATTATTAATCTCGTCAACACTATCATTTTTAGTGGACAATATTGCTCTAGAGATTATATAATCTAAAGAATATACATTATCTTCAATTGATGGAAAGATGGATGGATCAATTCTTTTATAGCATTTTCTCTGTTGTTGCACTGAATTGTCATGTCATCGGGTATGCGGATATAGTTTCCTTCGATTGGTTCTTTAGTTCCATCGCCGACCCTTAAAAGAAATTTAGAAAACCATGGATCTTTTAGCGCTCTCATATTTATGGTCAACCGCATCTTCTTAGTCAAAGACCAAAGAGGTGACATTCGTACGCTGGAGTCTACAATCTGTGCTCGAGTGCCACGTTTAATAACAGGCAACACTTGTCTGAAGTCACCTCCCATAACCATTATCTTTCCACCAAATGGGAGACTAACACCTATAATGTCTTGGAATGTACGATCGACTGCCTCTATCGCCTGTCGTTTAGCCATCGACGCTTCATCCCATATGATTATTTTGGTAGCCCGAATCAGTTTAGCGGCCCCACTCTGTTTTTTGATATTGCACATTGATTTATTTTCAAGATTAAGAGGAATCTTGAATCTCGAGTGAGCCGTTCTACCTCCTGGCATATTATTAGCCGCTGCACCTGATGAAGCTGTTGCGAGAGCAATAAGACCACGTGACCGAATTTCAGTAAGCAAGGCAATGTACAAAAATGTTTTTCCAGTTCCACCTGGACCATCAATAAAGAACACGCCTGGAAGATCATTATCAACATGCATCATGATCTCATCAAACACGTTTTTTGGTCCGGATTAAGTGAATCTTTGGCACTCAAGTGTTCAGGTTCCAAAACAATCCCATACTCTTCTTGTAACTCACGATAACCTGCATCTTGTAAGTTAACATCATCTGTTATCTTAGGAAGGTCGAACTCATTGAAATTTTTACCCATGGATTGTACCAAGACACTAATTTCGGTAAGAACCATATTTTGAACTCGTTCTATACTGTGACAGTGTAACCGATGATCTTCAGACAGTGAATCAAAGTGGTCATTCCATAACTTTCGAATATCTCCAGGTTGGCAAAAAATCATTATGGTCGCAAATAACCTTCTAAGAGCATTGGGAAACTGAAACGTAGAGGCTTTTTCGAGACATTGTGATAGATATTCATCGTCTTCTATTAAGCCTAACTCAAGAGCTGCTTTCCGAAATGTCGCACACCGTTGACCATTAACTGTGCAAAGATGTTCAAAAGAAGTAGGCCCTCTGACATTTGACAAAAGTAGGCGTAAGTAGTACCTTTCTCCTTCGGCTGGATTAGCGGAAACGATACGTCCTCTTTGTTTTTTACCGAAACGACGACTCCAACGGCGTGTGCTTCCATTCCACGTAAAGTGTTTTGGAAAATCTTTATACAAATGTACCCTTGCTGTTTCATCGTTTCTATTTATCTCAAAAAATGTTGTTAGCATGGTTCTCTTATCCCTTTCCCTATCAACAATATTAGGCATCAAGTCATCATCTCTAAATCTAACCATCTGATTATTTGGGAGATGAAGTTGTAAGGCTAGAACAGCAGGAAAGATTTGAGAAAGAGAGAAGGAAAAAATGCGCCACATAGCCTCTGGGGGCGATATGTAGCGTGCATCTTGAAATCTTTTTATCTCATTAATAACAACCCCTGGCTCACTTTGATCGACTTGAATAACCTGTTTGTCATGTCCTTTATAAACATATTTGAAAAGATATTTCACAGATTTTATACTTGAGCAAACTTCAACATCCATGTAGCAGTTAAACATCATCAAAAGCCTTGGGTTATATGGGACCACCCATCTATTATCAAGTGTTTGTCCTCGTAGGTCCACTTCTATCCCGGTGTCTCTCCTTCGATACAACGGATACGAATCTTCTCCTTGTGTCGTCGGTTCGTTAAATTGTCTAGGATAGCGAAAACGACAAATTTTAGGATCACCCTGCATACAAGGACTGCTTGATCGTAAATTGCCACAAGGACCGTGAATCATGTGCTTGATAACCATCTCATGCAATCTGGGATGTGTTAGTTTGTTAGGAATTTCAGCACACACAACCTTATCATAATGGTCCGCGTTATTGATCTTGTGTTGCGGGTACATGATTAGGAGAAAATGTGTGTGCGGAAAACCCCGCTTTTGAAATTCAATGACATAGACGTATGCCTTAACTTCCCCGAGGATATGTTTCTTGAAGAGTTGATCCTTAAGATCTTCTAATTTAGCCCGGAACACTCTTGAAACAAGGTCTGGACGATTTGTAGCAGTTTGACCAACATGTAAGTTATCACATATCTCATGCCACTTTGGATTACATGTCATTGTAAGGAATACATCAGGCTTGCCGTCATCTTGAACTAACGTCATCGCTTCTAGAAACCGACGTCGCATGTCGCGAGGCCCCCCGATGAAAGATGCAGGCAACACAATTCTTTTCCCGACTCTGTTTGCATGAACCACACCAGTATTGACGCAATCCACAATACCTTGGTACAATTCGGCCCGAATCTTAGCCTGGTTTCTCTCACAAAATTCTAAGCGTGATGTCTTAGTTTTGATGTAAACATCAACCACAAACTGCTGTAGCAGCCTACCACCGAACAAAAGCACATTATCGGTAGATCGAATCTGGAACTTGTAACAGTAGTACTCTCGCATAGCCACGGTTGTTCTACCACTTTGTGTGTTTGCCTCTGAACGATGAAGATGTATTAAAAACAAACAGTTAATAAAAATAAAACGCATTACGCTATTTTTATGATCTTCACTTAAAAAAGGATAACAAATTGTTGGTACCTTCCATTTCTCCTTCGATGTTGTCATTGTTGCGAACCTCATTGATTGATACTCCATGACGTGGTATGTTACCATGCCAACCCGACTCACCATTAGGAAAAAATAGAGGATACGACGATGGATCGTAACAACTGAAGTACGGCTGAATAGTTTGACTATATTCAGACCTACCGTACACAACAATACTTCGTTTATACGAAGTGATATTGTCATTACCTTCAACCCAAATACCAGCAACCTATATAATTGTGAACTATAAGTAAGTAAAATAAGCAATACAATTAAATAATTGCAATTAATATAATATTATATATACCTCCGATGTCGTTGGTCGGTTGTACACCCTTTGGTCAAGTTCAACCGAAGTATTCAAAGTGACTCTATAGTTGTCCAGAGGTCCTAGTTCCGCAAGTCTTCTAAATGTATCGACATATGGGTTTGTAGAAAGAACACGTGTTAAAATCTAAGTAATGTGCCGATCAAGATTTGGCCATCAGAGTCTGTGATCTAACTCAGTATCAGGATCGTAAAAATACAACTGCAAGTACCTAGGGGTCCCATCCCTCGGAACTAATTGGTCGATTCTGTGATATATTCCTTTATGTGCACGAAAAGTATATACGCCGTCTCTCATATTGTTCAATGTATCATCCAATGTCACACCCATTGAGGCAAAAGAAAAATTGGTGTTATAAGCACGGATGTTTTGCCTAAACATATCTCCAATTTCATCTTGAGACGTGAAAAGTCGGTACAATTCCTCTGGAATTTCTAAGTTTGCTAACACAGTTTTCCCACTCATACAACAAAAGGTATCAAATTCATACTGAAATCGTTTTGCTCCACAATTGGGACATGCACCTCGTTCCTTTAAAACACGATGCTCTCCAGGTACACCATTGTAAACAAAATTATAAGGATCATCTTGCACGCTCCCATCTTGGAAGGAAGGTTGATCAATTACTTCAGCAAATTGGGGTAATAAAGTACGCGGATGAATTCGAATACCTAAAAAATTGGTGTATTAAGTAATGAAGGTTGTAAAAGATGTCGAGTTCGAAAAAAAAGAAATCATTGTTAAATAAATAGAAACCTCGTGATGTTCTATGCCTGACTACGTCAATTACAGATGGGAATGTGGTTGTCGGCGTAACATCATCTATCTGGGTTTGGTTGACTTGACTGCCATTTGAAATACGCATTCCATTATCGTTTCGTGTATTAGAACATCCTTTATTGTACTCCTTGCGTTTTATAGTAGAAACACTTGAGGCGTTCTCATTTGTTGTTTGTGTAAATTGAGTAATATTAGTTTGTAAACTTCTTAACGGCGTCCTTTCTGTTGACCTATTACTCATTAAAGATATTGATGAAGCACTTTGGGAGGCATCACCACTCCCAAATTTAGATACTTTGTTATTTCCTTTGCGTGCAGCATAGTATCTTTTGTGATACTCTTTTCGTTTTTCAGCTTTAGTAGATCCGCTCGAGCTAGAAGCATGATTACGATGGTTTGGTTGTCCATTAGTCATTGTAAATTGACAAAGTGACAAATACCTTGCAAATTAAATAAAAGAGAGTTATCATAGATGATGAAATTCTCAAATCATTACAACATTCAAACACATGATTTAGAGAAAAACAAACTGAATGATAACATTGAAATACATAATGATAACATTAAAATACATGACTTAAGCCGAATATCATGACTTAGAGAAAAAAAACACAAATCCTTAAAATATTGACATACATAATGATAATATTAAGTGAAAGCCAAACTAAATACTTGGTGAAACAATGGTCTCCACAAACACCGCACCCTTAAAACCTCGAAACCAAGTAACAGGACAAAAACATTCTAAGGGCTTCATATCCATTTCAATTGTAAACAACTTCCCTAATTTAGTCATCACAAACCAATTACCATTTGTCACATAATGTGTTATATCGCACCACAATGACAATGATATCGGGGGGATCGGAGGACATGATAAGACCTTAATCCAGTAATCCCCTTGTAGCGTCCATAGGTCAATTGTCATCTCAAACATGCCAGTGCTAGCAAACATGTGAAGCTCATTTTTTACATTCACTAAAACACCTTGAACCATTCCTGTAGAAGGAACGGGTGGAAAGCTTATCTCCTTGAACTGCTCCAAATTAACATCAAAACAAATCACCACATTCGTACCTCCAATCCAACATTCGTAAACAATGAAATATAGAGTACCACCACAAAATGTGCCAGCTGACCAATTGAAATGAGGGCTTAGGTACTCTTGTCTTGTTATGAAAGGAATATTTCTCCAGGAGTCTACTTCCCTAGAATAAACATAGATACCAAGTACACCAATCCTACGCTTTATATGCAAGACCTTGTAATCATCATCAGCGTCAACGTACAAACCAACGGCATCAAGGTTATTTATATAGAATCCATGAGAATCAGGGGTTGACAAATGCTTGAAAGCAGTAGTTGTTGGATTCCAAAGAAGCAGCTCGTATGTATGATTCAAGCAAACACACAACAATCCGTTCAAATGTGAAAGTATTGAGACATCATTATTTTGGTGATGGAATGGAAATGTAAGTATGGAGCTTGGCCCATAGTCATTGGATTGAAAGATGATCGGATGAACAGAGCATGTTAGGTCGTCAATTAGTAGAACTCTCTGGTTAGATGAAACTAATGAGCGAGAACAATGTATCCTTACGAAATCTTGTGTTGACAGTAACGCGTACCATTGCTTACATACACTCTTAGAACGGCCTACATCCTTCGCTGGCACCCTCGTTAATATCTCAAACACGATTGTATGAACAGGAAGGTCAGCCATGGTTATACCTTCGTTTAACACAGATAATGAATATTTAGTTGTCCAATCTAAGAAGATTATAGTTTGGTGAAAAATAGGTGTAACCATTACTTGTAAAGCAAGTAATATAACATACTTGTAATATCATATTATAAGATTAGACAAAGTAAAATATACTTCTACAATTACTTCAATGTGAGGGGAAAAAAAAAGCAAAACACGAAACATCAAGAGAGACTTTAATATTCAACAACTAAACATATAACAACACTAAATGTTTCTAACTTAAACACAAACTTGGATAACGATCCATAATTTAAATATCCCGTGCCTCGACCATATCTGGTTCGTACGTAATCGTACTCAACTCCATAGACTTCAAAATATTAACTGAAATAACAAATAAAATATAACTTCTATTAAATTACATGAGCCATTAAATCTAACTAATTTTTAGAATGTTCATGTGTAAAGCATAACATACTATCTGGTAGATGAACCAACTTGACACGCGATACATATATGATAGACTTTTGTTGCACGGCTCGAATGGTATGTATAACATCGGAAGGCTTCAGGGCGGACAAAAACATTTGTATTGTGTGACCACTGTATGTTACGATTTTGGATTAAAGTTCTGCTAATAATAATATTTTCTTACATATAATTTAAATATTATGTTTGTAATATGTTAATAATAAATAATAACTTACGTCTTATCTTGAAGAGAAAGTTCAAAACAACATCGATCATGTTTGCCTTCTATTATTCTCCCAACCACATCTATAACAAAATCAGCCAAATCGTATACACTATATTATACATACATATATAAACTTTTATATATTTAATAAAAAAATATAGATAGAGAATTTATATGTACCAACAATTATTTTTTGAGGTCTCCTGTCATGCTTCAATTCTATAATGGAAGGGACCAATGGATATAAAGAAGCACCCCTTGGAATCGTAAGCATAAGTGAAGAAAGCTTTGTATATTCGTTGATGACAATTTTTTTCTCGGACCAAACTAACACGTAATTCTGGTACTTTGGGTACTCATGATATTTGAGATTCTCAATTTGGAAATGATTTAAGGAAAAAAAACCACCCACCAATGCCGCGTCATTATATATGTGTATCAAATGTTGTAGTACGAACGCAACAATTTTTTGTCTCTAAAAAGAAAAGAAATTTAGTGGTGGAAAAACGCTTACTCGTATAACACAAAGTAAATTAAAATAATGTTCTTAAGTGTTGATCAAGAAAAATAACCACTAATCTCTTTTCATCGACGTCATGCCAAATAAACTCCACCTTAACAAAGATTATATTATACCATGCTCTATCATTTGTTAATGATGAAAATTCTTCAACGGAAAAATGATCAGACATATCCTATTAAGTGTTTAATGTTAGTTAACTAAAAAAATAAAAACTCCAGAAACTTAAATTTAAACTAAAACATGATTAAAATTAAACAACAACTAATTTAAATTTAAACTAATACATAATTAAAACTTACATAATTAAGATTCAAACTAATTCGAGAAAAAAAAACTACAGTCATCATCAAAGTTGTTCTAAGGTTCCCAAACCATTTCTTCATCCAATGGTGGTTCGTAAACCGCCCCAGGGTCAGTTTCGTACCCTTCAGCCCAGCTCGGTAGTTCTTGTGTTTGACTGTGGTTTTCCACATAAGGGGGGTTTGAAGGTGGAGGATGCATAGGTAGTATAGGAGTGTTTGCCACCGGACGATGATGCCCATCCTCAATTTGTAGTCCACCAAATTGTAGTTGAGCGAATGTATAGTCATACGCCCAATTCAACTCTTCATCCGTCCAACCAAATGGATCATCGTGTTCAAGGTTTGTCACCGGATGAGGGTTTGCCACCGGAGGTGGGTTTGACACCGGAGGTGGGTTTAACATCGGACGAAAAGGGTTTCTAACTTCAGGGTTTGATGTTAAAGAGTTTGAATCAGGAAGGTTTAAATGGCGACGGGATGATCGTTCATGGTTTGTTGATCCTTGTGGTTCAATGGGAATTGGATAACCACCACCCATACCTCTCAATTGATATTTGTTTGGAGTGATTTATAAACTGAAAAATACAATTTTGATTGTATATAAAGATCAATTTTAAAGGAAATAAAAATAGTTTGATTAAATATAAAAAAAGGATTGTGTAAACTTAAACATACAATTTTTATTGGATATAAAGATCAGTTTTCTTACCATGTTAAAAATTAACATCAAAGTAAACTGAACCACAAGGATTGTGTAAACTTAAAAACAAAATTTTTTATTGTAACATTTTTAACATCAAAGTTAAGTCAAATGTTTATTGGATTTATATTTTTTTTGACCAAAAGAAATGGAAGCAAGTGCTGAACACGGCCTTTTGTGCCTGAGGATAGGCCCGTATGAGGGGAAGCCCATATATTAAATTACATGATTATTCGATAAAACGTGTGCCCTTTTTAACATCTTCTAGTAATAATCATTTTGTTTTTATTGATAATATTAAATTTAAAATTTATAGAATAGATTTTAATGCTAAAGACAAAGATAACCGATAATAATATATTAATTGTTATAATCATATATTAATTATTAAAATCTAAAAACATATATTAGCGTTTTAAATATTTAAAAAGATAAAGATTTTGTAAGTCTATATAGTAAAAGTACATCAATTTAAATGGTTACGATGAATAATATTAACACTAATTTGAGTGAATATTTGCATACTAAATTTAATGTTAACATCGGAATCAAATGTTTGTCCTACATGAAAACATAATATTGAACCCAGGCAGTAAAACAAAGTTGTGTATTTGTAAATATAGCATATAATATAAGTTATTGTAAAAAAATTACGACATAATTTTTTTAGTTTAATAGTCCAAAAATACATTTAATTAAAAATAAAGAAATAAAATTTTAATTTATTGGTATCAAATAGTTGAAAAAGTTCCTGTTATATTAATGAACGGAAATGTTTGTACAATTCTTTTTTTATGTTTTTTATTTCACTTTTAAATATATTTGAGATGATTCGTTCGTCTACCTACCATTAGTTTGTTATCGTATTGGATATTCATTTTTTAATAAAAAAAATTGTACAATTTTAATCAAACGCGATGTTTGACAATAGTTAAATTATAAAATATCAAAATATTAGAATCTAAAAGAAAATACTATAATATTATATTGATGAATAAAAAAATAAGGAAAGAGTTATAAAAAAAAGTAGTATAGATTAATAATGAAATACAGTGTTGGACATTAATAATGAAATTGCTAAAGTACTTTTTTATTGAATTAACGGTCTAGCTCCGCCACTAAAAAATTATTTAACTAAATGGGTACTTTAAAAAATATTTACCAAAATAGGTGTTGGGTGAAGATCATTTCAGAACCCTATATTTTTTTAGAACTTGCAGAACTTATCTGAATCATTAGATCATTTGATCAAGTGCTAATATAGAAGGTGGCATTTTAGTAATAATCTAGATCTTTTAAGGATAATATATTAAATAGAAAAGGGTAATTTATGGATATCAGAGAAAAAAAAATCAAAACACCAAATGTTTCCTATTAATATGGTTATTAGTTATCATTTTCTTTTATCTCTATTATTATATTTCTCTCTAGTCTACTTTTGTTATTTACGGAATTGAAAGATCTAATGTTACGCATGTAAAATTAACTCTAAATGATAGAATATGGAATTGCATATGAAAGCTCTCTTTGGTCTGCTATGTTGAGGTAACTTTGAGATATCTCAATAGCTCTAATCGATAGAACATGTGAAAATATATTTTCTTCTTTGTGGTGGTTATTGCATTTTTACTTAAATAAATGATATTTTGATTGATTATTTTGAATCGATATATGACTAAGTTTTTGGTAAATTACGGTAAATAGATATTTTTGTCAACTCAAGAAGATTCAAGGTTTTAATTTAGTTTCATTGCTCTCAAAAAGTTTTTATTTTTCTTTGTTCTTTTCTATTATGAACATTCTCATGTTACGTATGTAAATAATTTACTTACCTATATGTAAAACAAAGTTACACATACGTGGTTAGTTAACTTACACGTATATTTTTCTTTGTTCTTTTCTATTATGAACATTCTCATATTACGTATGTAAATAATTTACTTACATATATGTAAAACAAAGTTACACATACGTAGTTAGTTAACTTACACGTATGTTAATAATTATGTGGTGTATATATGTATAAAAGGTTCTAGGTGTCACACCCTGGCTTTGCGGAAGCGTGGTTAATTTGTGTGACTTCTTAATACCATAGCTTAATCATAACAAAGCTATATGAATTTAAAAACCATGCAAGACATCCATAAGTTTTTGAAAACATCATACAATACCATTGTTTTTAACATGCAACCATATCCTTGTTTAGTAACATTACAACTTATAACAAAACATAAACGTGATTTAGGGATTGTGTCTTGTCCAGGTAAGAGACACAACCCTAAACCCTGATGACTTCATGACCAGTGCAGCGGAAAACGTTCCATACCGTGCCAGATCCGTTTAATTTCCTGAAATACATGTGAGTTGAAAAATCAACAATAATGTTGAGCGAGTTCACGTGTAGGTGAGTATGTAAAACATTTGTGAGTATAAAAATAGTTGTGGTATGTAGCAGTGTAAGAGGACTTGTGATCACCAATGGTTTGCAAGGCCACTGACATATGTGAAGTGCAAATAGGGAGACTCAAACCTAGCAGATTTCGCCACGGCAAAGTATGTGGACAAAGTCACCCCACGGTCCGTTTCTAGTTTGGCCGGGGGCTGGGCTCGCTACACCCAGATAGATCTACCGCTCCTGTCCCTCGGTCCCTCCATGAGGACTAATGGCCCCATGTTGTTCCTATCCACTCACATGATCGTATAACACCTCCTTACGTTAAACATACCGTTGTAAAGTACTCGTAAATCATAGTAACATGTATTTCACCCCCGCAGTTAAGTAAACTGAAAACAGTTAGAGAAAAGGGGGACATGAACTCACAGTGAATGCGTATCTCTACCAAGTAATCCGAATGTCCGAAGCTGTGCAACGACCTACAGGTGCTAATTCTATTAGACGGATGGCCGTGCCTTAGCTTTATAACTTACATTTTTAGGAGACGGTTAGACAACCGTTTCGTGTACATACTTGGTATTTTACTTTCCTTCCCAAGGATGGGGGATTTAAATACATGTGTATTTATACTATCTCATTAAGTCCCACTTAATATATTTTTATTTCTCATTCCAAAATATAATTATTTTTCTCAAAAATAATATATTTTCTCTTTACATAATACTTTCCAAAATAATACGTTGACAACATACGTGTCGGTGAATATTTCCGCGTAATGCGTAAGTTACGTTTTAATGATTAGGTGGTAATAGAAATTACCGTTGTAACTTTTATGCTTGTCGTATAAGCGTTGGTATTATTTTGGTTTGACAAGTTAGTAAATATTATTTTTTACTCTAAAAATAATATTTATACATTTTCACAAAATAATCATAAACAGTGTTGTGACAAAATATATTTACCGAATATATATTTATCATGTTTAGTTTTGTGAAAATCCCACCTCCGATTATTTATAAATAAAGTTGTGGCGAAATATATTTGAAAACATGTCAAAGTAGTCTAACACTTGTAAATAATTCTAAGTGTTAGATTTTAGGAAAATTTCGCCAGAGTTTCCCCTGTAACTGGAGGTGGCCACGCTTTCAAGCGTATCATTTTCTTTTACAAAATCACTTCTTTTATTTCAATCAATCAATTTCCAACATAATAAACAAGTTTCAACACTTCAAATTTGTAGACTAGTATGTGAAATCGCATCGTTTCATGAACTTGTAGTTCTTCCAAAAACCATGGTGTAGATCTCGTTATAATTTATGGATCTAGGTATAAAATGATCTAGTCTTATAAAAACCCAGTTGTTATAACAGTTCTTTCTTTACAACTTCCTGACAACTTTTGTAAAAATGGTTATTTTGTCGGATCTTTCGTTTCACAAGTGTTTATACACTTGTAGACTATAAAAATCACAATTGTTAACATGTTATACAACTTTTATAAAACATGATTTTCTCAACACCCGGTCCTACGAATATACCACTTGTACATACGTAGATCGGCTCGTTTTAAATACTATTTTTCATGTTAAAACACTTTTACACAAGTTCATGTTTCCCGTGTGGTGGAGTTTCACCTTTTAACCCTCGGACCGCTAGAAACAAGCTTATGTTAAGATACGGGATCTTAACAAAGTCGGGTTAAACGATGATAAGAGCCACCACATCATAGATCGGGCCTTAACAATCAACATATTCAAATACTACGACATTTACACGCGTTATGACCTTTTATCCAACGATTTTCATGTTTTAGTAGACTTTTTAGATTCAAGAAGTGGGTTACCGACTTTTATCCGTCAAAAATCCTTTTAACCACTTTAGATATGATTAAAAACGAGTTTTAAACAATATACCTCTAGCTCAAGGCTAGGGAAGAATCTAGTCGAAAACGGCGTGGATAAAAGCAAATGCACGAGGTCCTTTAGCTTCCGTTTGCTCCAAGCTTCGTTGTACGTGATCCCCGACACTAGTATATGCTTGGAATGGATGAAGCAAAACCGAAAAATGGATGGATAAGTGTGGGTGTGTTCGGCCGAGAGGGGGAGACAAGAGAGAGTGAGAGTTGGTGATTCTTGAGTGTGTGTTCTTGTGAGTGAGAGAGAGAGTTATTTATAGAGATTTCAAGCTCCATCGTCCAACGGTTCTCGAGTCGTTTAGATGTCCGCGTAATCAAATATAAAATATTAAAAGTGTACTTGTCTAGTTCCATTCCAATGGAACCGGCCCAAGGGGTGTGGGGTCGCCCGGTTGGGTCTCGATCGTTCAGTTATAGTTCAGTTAAGTTAAAGTCGGTTACTTTAAGGTCTAACCCCGTTAGTTGTTTAATGTGTTATATTGCGGGTGTTAGGGTAATCAGGGACCCTAACTGGCTCAGAAAAATACCAATAATAATCCTGGCAATATTTTTATGTTCCGGGTATTGTCCGGTTGTTCGGTCGGATAGGAATCCGTTAAAGTGCTTAAGATATCCTTTAAGCGTCGTAAGTAATATTTTTAGCGACACAACTTATTCAGCAAAGTGTCAGGAATAATTCCTTGTATTTTGGCACTTTATTAATTAGCTAGAAGCTAGTGTGTAAATAAAAGTGCTGTGTTTCGTGCTTAAAGTACGTTTTAGGCACATCCAATTTCCGTATCTTGTTCCTAGAGACGCAACTATTCAACCCTTGTATCCCTACACACACTATGGGTGTAGTAAAATAATTCTGGCTCATTCAGGCCTTTAGAGGCAGTGTCTGCCTGATGCTGGTTATATCAGCATGTTCACTGTGTATCCGTTTAGTGCTACTGTGCTTCTTGTGCATCAAGTTTGTCACTAAAGTTCAGTAAATAAATAATGTAGTGACGGAAATCAAAGTATGATGCAGATATGTACAAGTACCAACAATCAAGTAGCAGTTTATCAGAAATCTCAGTTAAGCACAGTAATTAGGCAACAGTTAATAGCTAATTAAGTCGTACGGATACCTGGTTTTGTGAGGGTTGTCACATTCTCCCCCCGTTAAATAAATTTCGTCCCGAAATTTAAGTTCTGCTTGTAGATGCAGAGTTTTTAGGAAATAAGTGGGGGTATTTCTCTTTCATCCGGTCCTCACGCTCCCAGGTGTATTCAGGACCATGTCTGGCATTCCAGCGAACCTTGACGAGTTTGACACTGCTCCGGCGGGTCCTGTTAACTTTCCAATCTGTGACCTCGACAGGTGCTTCTACGAAGTGGAGCGTGTCGTCAACATGAATCTCGTCGATAGGAATGGCAACGTCAACTTGAGTTGGACTCTTCTTTAAATTGGATACATGAAATGTATCGTGAACACCATTTAGTTCAGCAGGTAGGTCCAACTTGTATGCTACGGTTCCAATTCTTTCTAGAATTCTGAAAGGACCAATGTAGCGTGGATTTAACTTCCCACGCTTCCCAAAGCGTGCCACCCCTTTCCAGGGTGATACCTTCAATAACACCATCTCTCCAACTTGAAAATCCATATGTTTTCGGTTTGGATCCGCATAGGCCTTTTGTCTGTGGCGAGCGGCTTCGATGCGTTTAAGAATCTGCGCAATCTTGTCTGTCGTCTCTTGGACGATTTCGGGACCGGCAAGCTGCCTATCACCTGCGTCAGCCCAACATAGTGGTGATCGACACTTGCGTCCGTATAGGGCTTCAAAAGGCGCGACACCAATACTGGTGTGGTAGCTGTTGTTGTATGAGAATTCGACCAAAGGTAAGTGTTTATCCCAGCTACCGCCCAAATCCATAGCACATGCTCTCAGCATGTCTTCCAAAGTCTGTATCGTTCGCTCGCTCTGGCCGTCAGTTTGCGGATGGAACGCAGTGCTCAGATTCAATTGTGAGCCAAAAGCTTCTTGGAAGGATTGCCATATCCTCGACACAAACCTTCCGTCTCTATCAGAGATGATCGAGAGGGGTACTCCATGTCGTGCTACGATCTCTCTCAAGTAAATTTCCGCAAGTTTACTAGTACTGTCTTTCTCCTTGATTGGCAGAAAGTGTGCGGACTTTGTTAGGCGGTCAACAATCACCCAAATCATATCATGGCCTCTTGGCGTTCTTGGCAGTTTTGTAACAAAATCCATTGAGATTTGTTCCCATTTCCACTTGGGAATCTCAGGTTGTTGCAGAAGTCCCGAGGGCTTCTGGTATTCTGCCTTGACCTTAGCGCACGTTAAACATTTGCTCACGTAAATAGCAACGTCGCCTTTCATCCTAGGCCACCAATAGTAATTTTTGAGATCTTGGTACATCTTATCCGATCTCGGGTGGATAGAGTACCGTGACTTGTGCGCTTCATCGAAAATAACTTCCCTTAATTCACCAAATAGAGGAACCCAAATCCTTTTCCCAAAACATAACGTTCCTTCCTCGTTTGGCACCAATATCTTCTCCATCCCACGGAGATACTCTTTCTCAAGGTTCTCCTTCTTGAGAGCTTCTTTCTGTGCTGCACGAACGCGCGAGGAGAGATCGGTTTGGATTATCATTTCCATAGCCCTAACCCTTAGGGGCTTGATCCTTTCCTTACGACTTAGGGCATCGGCGACTACATTCGCCTTCCCTGGGTGATACTTTATCTCGCAGTCGTAATCATTCAATAATTCAACCCATCGTCTTTGCCTCATATTCAACTCCTTCTGGTTGAATATATGCTGTAGGCTTTTGTGATCTGTGAAGATTGTGCACTTCGTACCATACAGGTAGTGTCTCCAGATCTTTAGTGCAAAAACCACTGCGCCTAGCTCCAAATCATGAGTGGTATAGTTCCTTTCGTGCACCTTCAGTTGGCGTGATGCGTAAGCGATGACCTTTTGACGTTGCATCAACACACAACCCAATCCCTGACGCGATGCGTCGCAATATACCACAACATCGTCGGTACCTTCCGGTAGAGCTAAGATTGGCGCGTTACAAAGCTTATCCTTCAATATCTGAAATGCTTCATCCTGTTTGATTCCCCAATCAAACGTCTTGTCCTTCTGCGTGAGGAGCGTCAAAGGTTGAGCGATTTTCGAGAAGTCCTCGATGAACCTCCGATAGTAGCCAGCCAAACCCAAGAATTGTCGAATCTCGGTTGGCGTTGTGGGCGTTTCCCAATTCTTGATTGCCTCGATCTTGGTGGGATCAACATGAATTCCATCCCCATTAACCACATGTCCAAGAAACTGGACTTCGCGTAGCCAAAACTCGCACTTAGAGAACTTGGCGTACAACTGTTCCTTCTTTAGCAGCTCCAGAATGGCTCTAAGATGCTGCTCGTGTTCAGCCTTTGACTTGGAATAAATTAGGATGTCATCAATGAATACAATCACGAATTTATCCAGGTATGGCTTACAAACTCGGTTCATCAAATCCATGAACACTGCAGGTGCGTTTGTTAAACCAAACGGCATAACTAGAAACTCATAGTGCCCATATCGAGTTCTGAAAGCTGTTTTCGGGATGCTTTCCTCCTGTATCCTTAGTTGATGGTATCCAGATCGAAGATCGATCTTTGAATAGAAGCTTGAACCTTGAAGCTGGTCAAACAGATCATCGATTCTTGGCAGGGGATACCTATTCTTGATTGTTAGCTTGTTCAATTCTCTGTAGTCGATGCACATACGGAAACTACCATCCTTCTTCTTGACAAACAAAACTGGAGCTCCCCAAGGTGAGAAGCTTGGTCGGATAAAACCCTTATCTAACAACTCTTGAAGTTGCGTCGACAATTCCTGCATCTCAGACGGAGCAAGTCTGTATGGTGCCTTAGCCACAGGCGCATCACCTGGAACTAAGTCGATGCGAAACTCCACTTGCCTTTGAGGTGGCAAGCCAGGCAAGTCTTCTGGAAAGACTTCTGGGTATTCCCTCACGACAGGGATGTCTTCGATCTTCGGCTCAGCAGCCTTCTTATCCACAATGTGTGCTAGAAAAGCAACACATCCTTTCCTCAAACACTTCCTTGCTTTCAGGCAGCTAATCATCTTTAACGGCGTCTCACGCTTCTCCCCATGAACCACAATGGTCTCACCATCATCGGTCGGGATACGAATAATCTTCTCGTGACAAACTATCTCCGCCTTGTTGCTTGATAACCAATCCATCCCTACTACCACGTCGAAGCCTCCGAACTGGACTGGTAGTAGATCGAGAGCAAACTCACGCTCTCCTAATTCGATTACGCAACCTCTAATCACTTCATTGGCTTCCACTAACTTCCCATTTGCTAATTCGATCGAGTAAGGAATATCTAACTTACTAGCGGCTAAACCAAGCATGTTTCTAAATTCTAGCGATATGAAGCTATAATCGGCACCAGTATCAAACAAAACGGATGCATAGCGATGATTTACAGGGAACGTACCAGTGACAACGTTGGGATCCTGGCGTGCTTCCCGTGCACCGATCTGGAACACCCTTCCATGGGCTTGGTTCAATCCCGGGCAATCCTTCTTGAAGTGCCCAATGTCACCGCAATGAAAACATCCTAATCTTTTTCCACTCCCCGCACCGTCCCCAACTGGCGGGTTGTTTTGATTGGCAGTTCCGGCTTGATTTGCATTGTAGCCTCGGTTATTCCTTTGTGGGCGATTTCCCAAACCACCACGATTATCGTTTCTATTCATATATCCTCCCTGGCCTCCCCGGCCTGCACTAGCCCAACATGATTCCTTTGAGTGGCCCGGTTTTCCACAAGATTCACAAACTTTCACGTTACAATTGCCAGTATGGTGGCGTTGGCAGTTGTTGCATTTGGGCTGGGTGCCCTGGTACCCTTTCCCTTTCTTGGTACTACCAGCTGATTTTCCTTTCTTTACTGCCATACTGACGCCTTGTTTGAAGTTTGAAAACTTCCTTTTGTTATCTCCTGAGGACTCAACGTGAGTCTCTGTCTTCTTCGCCTTGACTTCATTAAACTTGTTTAAACGAATTGCCTCCTCAGTGAGAGCCACGCTCAAATCAATGGCTTCCGTAATAGTTGCCGGTTTGGAGGAGGTCACCATGCTAATGATTTGGGGAGCTAATCCCCAAATGAAGCGCTCAATTCGCTTGTATTCAGGCGTGACCATATAAGGAACCACTTGAGATAGGTCATGAAACCTCTGGACGTATTCTGCAACCTTTGGTCCATCCATCTTTAGGTGCCAAAATTCAGTCTCCAACCTTTGAATTTCTGCGCGGGAACAGTACTTCTTGCGCATAAGCTCTTTCAATTCGGCCCAAGTCAGGGCGTAGGCGGCAGCTTCGCCTAGTGTTTGCACTTGTAAGTTCCACCAAGATAGGGCTCTGTCTAGAAACAGCCCTGAGATGTAAGTGACCTGCTGGTCGAGCGCACATTTGCTCATGCGGATGGTGGAATCAGTCTTCTCTGCCCAGCAAACGAAAGCAACAGCACCACCTGTGCCGTCGAAGTTGATGGGCTTACAGTCCAAGAACTGTTTGTAGGTGCACCCATGAGGAGGATTTTGGTTGCCGTTAATGTTCGAGCTACTTCCGCTTGGTCCTCCTTGCGAGGCAGCATACTGAGCAATGGCGGCAACAATAACTTGCTGTAGTTCTTCAGGAGTAGTGGGCATCGGCTGCGGTTGACGTCTTGGTGCCATCTTCTAAAGATGCGTACGTCGATTAGGCCAAAGTAAACATACGTATATAGTAATAGTAATAGCATATAACATCTCATGTTATCAATATATCACACACAACATCCCATGTCCCAGCATCCCATGTCACAAATATCATACACACAACATCCCATGTCCCAACATCCCATGTTGCAAATATCATACTTACAACATCCCATGTCCCAACATCCCATGTTGCAAATATCATACATACAACATCCCATGTCCCAACATCCCATGTTGCAAATATCATACTTACAACATCCCATGTCCCAACATCCCATGTTGCAAATATCATACATACAACATCCCATGTCACAAAACATAAATAAGCAATCAAGTGAATCAGATATGGTGAGAATACGGCGATTGTTATATATATCGAGACCATAATGTGGTAAGGGTATCAGTACGTCACTGTATCATACAATCACAAATCAAATAGGGGCTACATCACCCCTGTCAAAACAATATCACATCAGTGTCACATACATCCAGTGCATCAACAAATATCAACAAAAATCAGTATCGTCAGATGGTCTCCAAAAGGCTGTGCAGTCACAATCGCGGTCGTCTCACCATCGCCTACCACTACGGTACCAATGAGCCCTATGCGGATGGGGGTGGAGGAGGGGGAAAGTGAGTGTAGAGTAAGCGGCGTAAATGAAGCCAATCCTCCTCCATCGCCTGCTGAGTGCGAATAACAGATGCAATCTGCTGCTCCATAGTCGTAAGTCGGGCAGCAAAGTCAGGAGGTAATGATCGAACAGGCTGAAAAGATGAAGATTTCTGACCAAGATATGGACCAAAAGATAACTGAGCTCTCTCGAGCTCCTGGAGTCGCTGTGTATGGGAATCATGCTGATGGACAAAGGACATCAAGACGTCCTCAATGGTATGTCCCATATGGAATGGATGATATGGATCAGTGGGTGGCATCGGTGAGGAAGATGACCAAAGTAATGGCGTGCTGGTAAGATCGATAGGTGCAACAGAAGATGGGATAGATGCTATCTGAGGCATGAATGGCATGGTCATCGGTACATGACCGAAAGGGTGGGCTGAAGAGCCCTCTCCAGGCCCCGCTGGAGGAATAAATGATGGGATCTGAAATGAGAAATCAGTATGATGTGTGCCAGTGTGATGTGGGGGAAACGGTGGAACATCCTCGTCCGCCGGTATCCACCCGTGCTGTGCCTCCTCATCTGGAGGATCCATGTGCTCAGCAAAAAGAGCGTGCTCGGGCTCGATGGGTAAAGGATCGATAGGAGCAATAACGGGGTCAACAGGTGCAATATCAGGATCGACAGGATCAATAACAGGATCAGCAGGTATGTCACCAACGGGTAAAGGAACAATGGGATCAGCAGCAACATGATCGCCCTCGATCACAGGAACATCTACAGGGGGATCAGCATCAACAGGCTCAAGAGGAAAATCAGCATGAACAGGGTCATGCTCAGGTAAAGGGTCAAAAGCAGCTGCCTGCTCTGGGGCTATGGCAGGCTCAGGGTCGTCGAACGCCATGTCAAAGTCAAAATCTGGATCAATGGGACCGATAGGGTCAGCAGGATCAACAGGGTCCTCTACAAGCTGGTCCATATGAACATACTCAATATCACGGTCAGGATCAAATCCTGGAGGGAAAACAGGATCCGAATCCTCAATATCATCGTGCTCGAAAGCGAAACTCGGAATAGGGGCGGCAGAAGATGCCTGGTCAGGGTCCGAGTCATGAACAAAGTGCTGAGTGCTCACCTCGTGAGACGGAGCAGAAGCCACAGACTCAAAAGAGTCTGGTACTGGTGAGTGGACGGGCGAGTCTCCAGCTGGGGCATCAGCAATCATCAAGAGACCGCCTGCAGGTAGAGGAGCTACGTCAGGAGCCTCGTCCTCAAATGGCTCGTCCTCGTACAG
Organism: Helianthus annuus; assembly: GCF_002127325.2. Classification (NCBI taxonomy): domain Eukaryota; kingdom Viridiplantae; phylum Streptophyta; class Magnoliopsida; order Asterales; family Asteraceae; genus Helianthus; species Helianthus annuus. The sequence goes on from NC_035448.2 coordinate 91,273,098, forward strand.
ATCGATGTCGCCGTCGGCATCGGCGTCTGGCAAAAGCTCATACGCAGGGTAAGAAGCAAGAGGAATCGGAGCTGGAATCACAACAAGGGGAAGATACTCAGCAGGATCGCCATCAATAGGCTCATAGGCACCCTCGGGTAAAGCGAAGGGCAAGGAGTCATCAGTATGCTCATCAATGCCGTCGGGTAGAGCGAACGGCTGGAAGTCGTCATCATCTGTGCTCGTATAATCTGAGGTATGCACCTCATGCTCCGATGACACAATGTCATCCGACACCATGGGTAGAGGTCCAGTAGTATCCGAGTCTCCGGTATCTGATGTATCCATGTGTCTGTAACACAATCATAGAATAAGCACGAAAATCAGTAAATCAAATAGTCACATAAGTTACCAGATAATAATCACATAATCCACCTAGTCCCACTAGCCTCCCAGCCTCCCAGACTGTCCTTCCTAGTCTCACTAGCCAACACTCCTAGTCCCACTAGCCTCCCAGCCTCCCAGACTGTCCTTCCTAGTCTCACTAGCCAACACTCCTAGTCCCACTAGCCTCCCAGCCTCCCAGACTGCCCTTCCTAGTCCCACTAGGCAACACTCCTAGTCCCACTAGCCTCCCAGCCTCCCAGACTGTCCTTCCTAGTCCCACTAGGCAACACTCCTAGTCCCACTAGCCTCCCAGCCTCCCAGACTGTCCTTCCTAGTCCCACTAGTCAACACTCCTAGTCCCACTAGCCAACACTCCTAGTCCCACTAGTCCGAACCTCAGCCTCCCAGACTGAGCCTAGAATAATGAATAAAATGTGCTCAACATTTGTTTATAAAAACGTTTTGGATCTGGACTTAAGTGGTATGCAGTAAAAATGTTTTCGTGAGAGCCCTAGTGATCATAGTCTAGACTCGAGAAGGAATCCTAGTTCGCTATGATCAGAGCTCTGATACCAAGCTGTCACACCCTGGCTTTGCGGAAGCGTGGTTAATTTGTGTGACTTCTTAATACCATAGCTTAATCATAACAAAGCTATATGAATTTAAAAACCATGCAAGTCATCCATAAGTTTTTGAAAACATCATACAATACCATTGTTTTTAACATGCAACCATATCCTTGTTTAGTAACATTACAACTTATAACAAAACATAAACGTGATTTAGGGATTGTGTCTTGTCCAGGTAAGAGACACAACCCTAAACCCTGATGACTTCATGACCAGTGCAGCGGAAAACGTTCCATATCGTGCCAGATCCGTTTAATTTCCTGAAATACATGTGAGTTGAAAAATCAACAATAATGTTGAGCGAGTTCACGTGTAGGTGAGTATGTAAAACATTTGTGAGTATAAAAATAGTTGTGGTATGTAGCAGTGTAAGAGGACTTGTGATCACCAATGGTTTGCAAGGCCACTGACATATGTGAAGTGCAAATAGGGAGACTCAAACCTAGCAGATTTCGCCACGGCAAAGTATGTGGACAAAGTCACCCCACGGTCCGTTTCTAGTTTGGCCGGGGGCTGGGCTCGCTACACCCAGATAGATCTACCGCTCCTGTCCCTCGGTCCCTCCATGAGGACTAATGGCCCCATGTTGTTCCTATCCACTCACATGATCGTATAACACCTCCTTACGTTAAACATACCGTTGTAAAGTACTCGTAAATCATAGTAACATGTATTTCACCCCCGCAGTTAAGTAAACTGAAAACAGTTAGAGAAAAGGGGGACATGAACTCACAGTGAATGCGTATCTCTACCAAGTAATCCGAATGTCCGAAGCTGTGCAACGACCTACAGGTGCTAATTCTATTAGACGGATGGCCGTGCCTTAGCTTTATAACTTACATTTTTAGGAGACTGTTAGACAACCGTTTCGTGTACATACTTGGTATTTTACTTTCCTTCCCAAGGATGGGGGATTTAAATACATGTGTATTTATACTATCTCATTAAGTCCCAGTTAATATATTTTTATTTCTCATTCCAAAATATAATTATTTTTCTCAAAAATAATATATTTTCTCTTTACATAATACTTTCCAAAATAATACGTTGACAACATACGTGTCGGTGAATATTTCCGCGTAATGCGTAAGTTACGTTTTAATGATTAGGTGGTAATAGAAATTACCGTTGTAACTTTTATGCTTGTCGTATAAGCGTTGGTATTATTTTGGTTTGACAAGTTAGTAAATATTATTTTTTACTCTAAAAATAATATTTATACATTTTCACAAAATAATCATAAACAGTGTTGTGACAAAATATATTTACCGAATATATATTTATCACGTTTAGTTTTGTGAAAATCCCACCTCCGATTATTTATAAATAAAGTTGTGGCGAAATATATTTGAAAACATGTCAAAGTAGTCTAACACTTGTAAATAATTCTAAGTGTTAGATTTTAGGAAAATTTCGCCAGAGTTTCCCCTGTAACTGGAGGTGGCCACGCTTTCAAGCGTATCATTTTCTTTTACAAAATCACTTCTTTTATTTCAATCAATCAATTTCCAACATAATAAACAAGTTTCAACACTTCAAATTTGTAGACTAGTATGTGAAATCGCATCGTTTCATGAACTTGTAGTTCTTCCGAAAACCATGGTGTAGATCTCGTTATAATTTATGGATCTAGGTATAAAATGATCTAGTCTTATAAAAACCCAGTTGTTATAACAGTTCTTTCTTTACAACTTCCTGACAACTTTTGTAAAAATGGTTATTTTGTCGGATCTTTCGTTTCACAAGTGTTTATACACTTGTAGACTATAAAAATCACAATTGTTAACATGTTATACAACTTTTATAAAACATGATTTTCTCAACACCCGGTCCTACGAATATACCACTTGTACATACGTAGATCGGCTCGTTTTAAATACTATTTTTCATGTTAAAACACTTTTACACAAGTTCATGTTTCCCGTGTGGTGGAGTTTCACCTTTTAACCCTCGGACCGCTAGAAACAAGCTTATGTTAAGATACGGGATCTTAACAAAGTCGGGTTAAACGATGATAAGAGCCACCACATCATAGATCGGGCCTTAACAATCAACATATTCAAATACTACGACATTTACACGCGTTATGACCTTTTATCCAACGATTTTCATGTTTTAGTAGACTTTTTAGATTCAAGAAGTGGGTTACCGACTTTTATCCGTCAAAAATCCTTTTAACCACTTTAGATATGATTAAAAACGAGTTTTAAACAATATACCTCTAGCTCAAGGCTAGGGAAGAATCTAGTCGAAAACGGCGTGGATAAAAGCAAATGCACGAGGTCCTTTAGCTTCCGTTTGCTCCAAGCTTCGTTGTACGTGATCCCCGACACTAGTATATGCTTGGAATGGATGAAGCAAAACCGAAAAATGGATGGATAAGTGTGGGTGTGTTCGGCCGAGAGGGGGAGACAAGAGAGAGTGAGAGTTGGTGATTCTTGAGTGTGTGTTCTTGTGAGTGAGAGAGAGAGTTATTTATAGAGATTTCAAGCTCCATCGTCCAACGGTTCTCGAGTCGTTTAGATGTCCGCGTAATCAAATATAAAATATTAAAAGTGTACTTGTCTAGTTCCATTCCAATGGAACCGGCCCAAGGGGTGTGGGGTCGCCCGGTTGGGTCTCGATCGTTCAGTTATAGTTCAGTTAAGTTAAAGTCGGTTACTTTAAGGTCTAACCCCGTTAGTTGTTTAATGTGTTATATTGCGGGTGTTAGGGTAATCAGGGACCCTAACTGGCTCAGAAAAATACCAATAATAATCCTGGCAATATTTTTATGTTCCGGGTATTGTCCGGTTGTTCGGTCGGATAGGAATCCGTTAAAGTGCTTAAGATATCCTTTAAGCGTCGTAAGTAATATTTTTAGCGACACAACTTATTCAGCAAAGTGTCAGGAATAATTCCTTGTATTTTGGCACTTTATTAATTAGCTAGAAGCTCGTGTGTAAATAAAAGTGCTGTGTTTCATGCTTAAAGTACGTTTTAGGCACATCCAATTTTCGTATCTTGTTCCTAGAGACGCAACTATTCAACCCTTGTATCCCTACACACACTATGGGTGTAGTAAAATAATTCTGGCTCATTCAGGCCTTTAGAGGCAGTGTCTGCCTGATGCTGGTTATATCAGCATGTTCACTGTGTATCCGTTTAGTGCTACTGTGCTTCTTGTGCATCAAGTTTGTCACTAAAGTTCAGTAAATAAATAATGTAGTGACGGAAATCAAAGTATGATGCAGATATGTACAAGTACCAACAATCAAGTAGCAGTTTATCAGAAATCTCAGTTAAGCACAGTAATTAGGCAACAGTTAATAGCTAATTAAGTCGTACGGATACCTGGTTTTATGAGGGTTGTCACACTAGGACTAAGAAACTGAATATTTACATTGAAGTGATTGATTATGACTTTGAAGAATTACATATGTAAATAGTTTATATATTGAGAACTTAAAGGCATATAAATAAACAATATTAAATCAACTTACATGTATGTTAAACATTTGCATATACGTAAATAGACGCCAAGTTGAAGAAATTGATGACCAGTGTACATATGTAAATATTATCTTTACACGTAGGTTAAACATTAACATATATAATAGAGTGTCAGTTTGAAAAATGTATTATTAGTGTCAGATTAGCATAAAAGTAATAAATAATGGATTTTAAATAGTCAGTTTGAAGATATATATATTTGTGTGTGTAAAGAGAGACGATACTGAATGAGGTCAACAAAAAAAATGAAAGAAATCTATAAAAGTTGAAGGGATGCAAGAGAGAATAAATTAAATTTAAATTGAATCTAAAAAAAAGAGATAATTAATTAATTAGTTAATAGGAGAGAGAAACTATTTGGTATATTATTATTATATCCTTTGTAATTTATTTTTTATATTAAAGTTAGAATAAAAACATGTGGTTCATATTAGTTCTGTAAGTTCTGAATAAAAATGAGGTTCTGAAAAGAACCCAACCCAATAGGTGTTTTTTACGAACCTGTTTTTTGTTGAACTAAAATTGTTTTCCTTTTAACTCATGTTAAATAACATACTTTTGAAAAGAAAATTATTTTACACAATAAGATTAGGAAACAGGTATATCAAACAATGAACCTTTAACCGATAAAATTTTGACAGGATTTTAACCCTTTCAATTAAATAAAAAACAAAGAGATAGTTAAACAATACATCTGGATTCAACAACAAAAACTAATTAATAAAAAAAAACAAAGAGGCAGTTAAACAATACATATTCAAAAACCACAGTTATTTCAACATTTACAACCTTCTAAAGTTAAAAGCCACAATTAAAAGTTACAAAAAAAACCAAGAAATTTGGAAGAACTTACAACAATGCAAGAGGCAGATGTAAAAAGCCGACAAAAAATGTGAAACCTTGATGTGAGAGCCGAGAAACAACGCAAGATCCAGATGCAAAGAGTCAATATATTCTGAAATCGAAGTAAAATAGAAGTTGTTAGGTTGATGTTTTGAAGGTTTAATTGATGCAAGATTTAAAAGTAGGATTTAGTTCAACTAAGATAAACTTACAATTTGAAAGTTTAATTCGTCTCAGTTGAGTGTTTGTAGAGTGTTGAGCTTGATGAAGTATTTGTAGAGACTGAAGGAAGCATGCTCTCTTTTAGACAACAGTAAAATCTTGCTTTACAGCTGTAGATGTAAAAGCAGTACGTCAGTTGAGTGTAGTTGAGGGTTTGTAGAGTGTTGAGCTTGATGAAGTACTTATAGAGACTGAAGCAAGCATGAGACAACAGTAAAATATTGCTTTACACCTGTAGATGTAAAGCAGTACATAGTAAGTAGTAAAAAAAACAAAAAAGGACAAAAGTCAAACAAAAGATCCTGACATGACTTGCTTTTTGAAAAGGTTGAGATATGTTAAAAGATATTATTCTAACTAAAGACTTATTAAGAATATCAAAAAAGTCTTTGGATTATAACTTGAAGTTGGATTCTAACTAAACCATTTTGTATTTGAAAGGGGTAATACTTCCAGCTATAAATTGCTTCTCTATTTAGCTGGTCAATCTGAAAGGGGTAATACTTGACTGGTTTTTAATTGTTTTCATAAAAAAAAACTTCTCTATTTGTAAATAGTGCACCCAAAAAGCATGAGTCGGGTTGGTTTTTGGGTATCTTTGGGTATCTTTAGTTATATTTGCATAACAAAACTTTGTAATCATTTTATTCGGTTCAACTGTATATATAAACCATGTAACTTTAAGTCGCAGATTTAAGTCGCACATTTTATTCGGTTCAACTGGATATAAACCACGTAAATTTAAGTCGCACGGTTAAAATTCTTTTGAGTAACTAAACGATCAACCCACGAACCCAGCAAATCAACCCAAACACCCATTTCATGGGTTCGACCCAAAACTGACCCGAACCCATTTAGACTAACCCATAAAACAAACCATGAATTATCATCAATGTTATTATTGTAAATGATAAATGCACGAACTGCTAACAAAAAATTTAATAGTACAAACAAAGTAGTGTTTGTAGGTCAGCTCAACCTAACCAATCAAGTGCCGATCTTTACAGCTCTAGAAAAAGCATATAAATGTAAAACAATACTTACAGGGTAATCATCATGCACACGCCAGATGCTCTCGCCAAGTAGGTTTGCTACCAATAAGACAGTCAGCGGTGGTAAATAGTTCTTTTCAGACACCGAAATGGGATTCGTGGTAATCACCTCTTGAAATAGACCACTTGACAACCGATCAATTGCTAGTGGACTGCCGTAAAACATATCCACTTAACTTAAACCATTCATTTTCATATGGAAGAGACAAAGTATGAGGTAAAAGGTGTGAGAGTTACCTGAAAACAGCATGCGTGTTGTATGCATAAACTTTCATGCCCCTTCCCCTTCACGATGCAACAGGAAGAATGGGGAGCCTAGCAAACCAAGTATTGGTCGGCTCAGCAGAGTTTTTGGAATGAGCGGGAGGCTCATCGGGTTGCGGAGTTGGCCCATAGGAGGGCGTGGAAGGACGAGCAAGACACCTCCGAATCGAGCAAAACACCTTGGAAGATAGGCGTTGGAGAATGGTGGGCACACAACAACAACTGGCAATTAATAATGTCCACCTTTTACGTGACCAAGAACGGCATAAACGTGACCTTGAGGCGGGGCGTGATTATCAACAGTTCGTCCCTTAGACTAACTACGACCCCATTCAGCAGCAGCCCCAGTCCGTCCAAAGGGATGTTCATTGGCCTTAAGGTGTGGCATCTAGTTTTATCCCGTTCATGATGCCGCCGCCGGCTGAAGGGGGCCCGCTCGAAAAATTTAGTGAAATGATGTCGGCCCTCACCGGTTACCCGTATCAACTATACCCGTCGGTAGACCCTAACGAGTGTTATCAGCGATAGGGTGAGGTATGTTCTATGATGTTTTATATTATTTTTAGTTTTTTTTATTTTTCTTTTATTTTTAATTTTAGTTTTCCTTTTGTATTTTCTTTTCTTTTGCATCTTAATTTATTAGTTAAATGAACGTTGTGGGTGTGTTCCCTATATAACCCTCACGAGACCTACTCGTCCTCCTAAGCTATTGGGGGGTTTAAAGGGCTTGCGTGCATGTGCTAAATGCCGTCATGATTACTACGAAAGTGAGTTGGGATTGTTATTGTTGTAAATTATTTTCCACAAATCAAAGTTGAATGACGAATGGCTTGGTAAATTTATTTTCATAAAAATGGTAAAAATAGAGTATCTAATGGCTTTTGATTTCTGTGAGAAGTTCACCTCTACACGAGTATTGAGAATTGTAGGTACAGTTATGTTCGTTTTGGTATGACCATTCGCATGGAAAGATCGAAGAGCACACGAAGAATGAGTAAAACCAGGTGCATACGTTTCCTTTTAACTTTGATTATTTAGTTAGTAGAATAAGTGGAATGGGTCTTTTACATTCTTGTTTGGGGTGAAATTTTGGGAGAAGAGTCGTGTCATATCCCTTGCGTTTTGAAAAGCCCCCATCCAAAAAACTACACATTGAGGACAATGTTGAGCTCAAGTGTGGGGATGGGGAGAAAAAGTTAAGATTTTAACCCTTCATTTAAACACCACATTGAGAACAATATTTACCTCAAGTGTTGGGATGGGGAAAATTTCAAAAAAAAAATATCCTCTTTTGAGCAATCTAAAAAGCATAAGTAACAATATTTACCTCAAGTTAAGATTTTAACCCTTCACCAACTTTGAACCTACACCTTTCGTTTGATCAACCCATTTAGCCTTTGACATGTTCAACCTTTTTGTTTTTAACCCGAGTGATGAAAATTCGATTTTAGGATGGTTTGTTTATATTGAAAAAAAAATCCGAAAATGCAATGAAAAATAGTAGAAAATGGCTATGAAAAAGTCCAAAAGAGTTAGTAGTGCGTTTTCAATAAAAGGCGAAATTTATACCTTGCAGTTTGATTCTATTAGTTTAGTTTGTTTGTTAATATAAATCAAATTTTTATCACCTTAGCCACCTATAATTTCCCAGTCCAAACCCTTAGCCTAGCCCCGTTACTACCTGTATAAGACCTTTTGACTTGTGCCTCATTTTTGTGTAAATTGGTGGAGAATGATTGAGTTGCAAGCATATGTGGATGTGTGTTCTAATCAGTTTGAGTGATTTTTATCAGATAATAGTGCATTATTGCTAGTTATACATAACCAAGTGGAGAGAACATTGTGAGGGATATGCACGGTGTCCTGGTTTAAAGGGTGAGTTAATCTTGGGTAACATTTCACGTGTTAAAATTTAAAAATCCATTAATTACTCTTGAAATGTGAAAATTATGAACCGGGTATGACATTATACCTTAACTTGAATCGTTGAGAATGGGAAGTGTGTCTATTTGTTTGATTGACCAATGTGAAAGCGTATAACAGAATTGTTTGAGGGCAAGCAAAAGATAAGTGTGGAGATGGGATACGTGGTTGGAAACCCATTGCTTTATCATATTAAGTTCGTGTGTTTACATGAATTTTAGTTTCGAATAGCCTACTTTGATTTGTAGTGTGTTTTGCAGATCTAACGGAGTTTAAGGAGCTAATCGGAAGCATTAAGGAGCATCGGGAAGCGATCGGGGTCAACCGGGTACACGAAACGAACAAAACAAGAAAGTGGAGGTGGACATCGCGTCGCCGGCGCCCTCCTTGGCCGTCGGCGACGCCCCGCGTCATTTGAAAACACCCTAGACAGTAGCATAGAGCGTCGACAGGAGAGTGAACAAGCACGACCCGTCGCCGACGTCAGGCTTGGCCGTCGGCGACGCCCCCTCTTGCTCATCGCCGATTTTTGTTTATTTGTTTATTTGAACGATTTTAAACCCAAGTGGGGAGATATTAAAAGGGGTTTACAAACTTTTGAAGGATTCCATTATTCTTGGAGACATGATACACCTCTCAATCCATCTCTGCCTATATTTGTCATCCTTCGTCATCAATTACTACAATCCTAACCCTAATCCATCATCACCATCTCTCCATCAAATCCACAATCACCATCAACCCTAGACCCTAACCATAATTATTCCAAATTCCAACCGATTTGTCATCCATCACGAGATCGTGTAGGTCTCTGTTGGATGGAACTCATATATGTTCCATGTAATAGTGGGTGTCGTCACCCTTGGGTTCGAGTTGCTTTCCCATGCCCCGCATGGACTTAGCTGTCACACCCCGACCGCGTGTAACATGCAACCACGGCGGAAAACGTCGGGGAGTGTTGTGGACAGAATTAATTGTTATACAACCATGGAAATTAAAGTTACATTTTATTTATTAAACAAGGGTGTTACATTGTCTTAAAACGAAGTACAGAATTCAAAACACAGTTATTCTAGTTCTATCTTCAGTTTTTTTTTTTGTCTCTAAGGCACAGGTCCGCCCTAGTGTCGTGTTCATCGTCCTATGGAACAGCTCCTGAAAACACATGTGAAAGTAGGTACGTCAGCATAAAAATGCCTGTGAGATACATAGTTTTTGTGAAAATGGGATTCATGACTTATGTTTGAGAAAATGTTAGTCATGAACCTCGTATTTTGCTTTGTCTTGTGAATTATTTGAAAAAAACGATAATATCAGATGATATGCAAGGTTAAACGAGTAACCAAGTAAAATGAGTTGAATAAGATAAATTGTTTGTAAATCAATGTCTTGTGAAAAGCGTGTTATCTGTATAAAATGTTCTATGTCTCAAAATGAAATGATTCAAATAACGCTACGATATGTAATACCATACAAACACTTATATATAGGAAGTACCAGCGGCGTATCCACCATGCTTGTATCATATTACACACGCTTCGTTACTTAATCACTTACTCAAACCAAACCATCAATGTCAATATGTTAATGTATAAGCCAAATGTCAAGTGTTATTGTGTAAACCATATCAAATGTTTATGTTCAATGTAAACCATGTAATGTGTATCCCAAAATATATCATGTATGGTAAGCGAAATGTATCAACTTAAACCATATGTAAAATGCACAAAACAAGTCGTTGAAGTAACACGTGGTTTAAATCAACGTTATGTTCTATGGAAAAAATGCATGCTCTATTGATATTAACATTTATGCGGTATTGTAAACAATGCATACATCCAAGCCTTGAGACTACGGCGATAAACCCTTAAACAAATTAAAGGTTCATCTAAGTTATGTATATCGAATTCGGTCACTCCTTCCAGTCCTATCAAACCCAGAACTTCAGGAATGGGAGTTGTCAATTCCTATGGTACCACTACCTACTAACGAACGGCGTAGCTAATGTTAATGAATGTATTGTCCCATGTTAAACAAACCAAATGTCATAACAAAATAAAGGCATGTGATGTAAACAATCGTACTAAGTATGCTAAGTAAACATACGAAGCAGAAATGTTCATGTAAATCAATGTGTCCATATGCTGAGTAAACATATGCAACAGAAATGTTCATGTAAATCAATGTGTCCATATGCTGAGTAAACATATGCAACAGAAATGTTCATGTAAATCAATGTGTCCATATGCTGAGTAAACATATTGATGCGTGTCAGTGTGTTATATTTTTAGATATATATTTAAGCCCTTTTTACACTTTTTGCCAAGTTTTAAATTTATAAAACACGATATTCACTAACACTAAACACACATATGGGCAAGTGCACCCATCGTGGACGTAGTATGGTGTTGGTAAGATACCGAGGTCGTCCAAGGACACAAGAGCTTTTAATACCGGTTTATCATCAACGTCTAATCAAATCAAAAAGTTAGAAAAATGTTTTAAACTAAGAAAAATAAAAACTAACTAAATGCTGAAAATAAAAATAAAATAAAAACAGATAGACAAGATGAATCACTTGGATCCGACACGTGTATTAGTATAACCTTTGATTATTTTCGCACTTTTGCACTTGTTTAAGAGATTATCTTAGTTATTGTAGTAGGCCCCTCTTTTGAAGACGACGTTACCCTCAACCCAGTAGTTTGAGTCAGCAAGGATACAATCCTAAAGGGTCGGATTATTGAACGATAATGAATTAAGTTATTAATGCAAATTGTGGTAGGCCCCGCTTCTGGCGGTGACGTTACCCTCGGCTAAGTAGTCTGAGTCAGCAGGGATACAGTCCTAAATAGCCGGGTTATAGTATTAATAGTAGTTAACTTATGAGGGGGTCAAAGAGTTTGGATCCCCGCCATCCAATACCTATGGGCATTGAAGGAGATCCTACTAAATTTGACCCAGGTCCCAAGCAGGACCTCTAAACGCTGAACAAGGGCCAGACCCTTACCAAACCGTTCCCTTAACCCCCGACCAGGTAGCCAACATATCTCCATATAGACCGTGGAGATATGAATGGTGAAAATCTTTTATTTTATATAGACAGTAAAATAATGCCAAGACACCACGGACAAACGATAAGGAAAGATCACCTTCAACATAAGTAACTAGTTATTAAAGTCATTAATACAAAACCAAATAAAAAGTGCAAAAGATTAAAAATAAAAAGTATTATACTAAACACTTGTCTTCACCAAGTGATGTAAGAGACTTAGGCAAACATGGCCTTGATTGTCAAGAACTCTTACGATCAATCTTGGATCCCGAGACGACTCACACACTCTACGATGGACAATGGATGATGGTGGTGGATGATGGTGTTATGGTGGTGGTGGGTGGTGGATGAGTGTGAGAGAGGTGGTGTGCCAAGGGATGAGAGAGAATGAAGCCAAGCTCCTCTATTTATAGGCTGAACAGAATGCTGGACACGGCCCCGTGTCCGCTGGACACGGCCCCGTGCCCGCCTGACACTCTCTCTCCTCATTAATTGTAATTGCGAATTACAATTAATGCGCCTGCTGTACTTTCACCACGCCCCCGTGCTCGCTGGACACGGCCCCGTGGTGGGCAATGGAAGCTTCTACTGGTTTGTCTTTTCTGCTGCTTCCTGGGCACGCCCTCGTGTTCGCTGGACACGGGGCGTGTTCAGACTCTGTTTCTTCTCCTTTGCCTTGGGAGGTGCTGTTGAGGGTCCGGGCAGTCCACTTTTGTTCCTTTTCTTGTATTTATGGTAGAATTAGCTGTCTTTTTGCTTCTTTTGTGATTTTGAGCTCATTTCATCCTGAAAATACAAAAGGAAGACAAAAACACTCTTTTTCCAACATTAGTACTTAAAAAGGGTTAGTTTTATGCCTTAATTGATGTGATTTATATGTTGCATTTTACACACATCAAATACCCCCACACTTGAACTTTTGCTTGTCCTCAAGCAAAACTCTTTAAATGTGGCTTACACTCCCAAATGGAATAGGTAGAAGAGAAGTTTTTTTTTTTTTTTTTAGCTTGTCCTAGAGTGTCGGGAATCCAAGGTTTTTATAGGTTTTATTTTTATTTATTTACAATCCTATTCGTTATGATTTATTTTGAACTTTTCATAAGATGAATTACTTATTTGGGCATAACATGCCTTATTAAAATTCCATTTATATACAAGTTCACATACCTCACGGGAGATCACTCAACACTCGGCCGAAGGTGTATATTTTAGTGAATCACTCGAGAGCGGCACGGAACTTACGTCTTCCATAGGCTTGCCAAGCAATCAATCCTCCTCCTTTTTAACTTTTTACCTTTGTAAATATCAAGAGGACTTTTGGGTGAAGGCTTGGGTTTAAAGGTGGGTGGTTGGTTAGTGGTTAGTAAAAAGGGCGAAAATCGTAACAAGCGTCGGTTTTCGTGAAGTACCTTATTTTTAGTGACTTTTTATTTTGAAGTATTTCTCCAAACAAGCTTTTATAGCTTTTGTTTGTTTTTGACTTCATCATCAAATATTTTTTTTTTTTAGTCGTCACATAAAAAGGTGAGTTTACGAAAAAGCGAACTTGTTACTAAAATAAAAATAAATAAAAAGGTTTTTTGGTGGGTAAAAAGGGTTTTGGGGTAATGAAATGAAAGGTTTAGGCTCAAAGGGGCTATCTAGGGGGATTTTGGGTAGGTAAAAAAAATGAAAAATAATGGTTTTGAAAGAAAAAATGGTTAGTCCTAATGCCTCCATCATTTACTTACTTGGGTTTAAGTTGGTAAGGACCGGGAATGTATCGTCGTGGCAAGTTCTAGTTTTGTAAGGACCGAGCGGCTATTCACACAAGAAACGAAAAATGAGCATTTAATCTAAATATGTGTATTTTTATGCTCAATAAATGCTCAAAACTCACTTTTGTGGGAATGGGTTTTTAATGTGACCAAGCATATATAATCGAATTTTTAACTAGACTTGTTATACCGTTTCATAATTTTCTTATGTTGGTTCCTTTTTTATCACGACGCTATCGGTTGTAAACTTGTAAAAATATAACCTTTTTAGAACTTGTTATTCCCAACTTAAACTAAGACAAGTAAAAAAAATGAAAAAGTTTTTGAAAAAAAATTTGGGGTGTTTAGCGGTTCCAATAGAGTTTTGTGTAAGGCTTGTGTTTAGGATTTTGCAAAATTTCAAGGTTTTAGCATCTCCCCCACACTTAAATTACACATTGTCCTCAATGTGTCCAAAAATAATGTTTTTGGTTGATTAGAATGTATAAAAGTGGGTTAAAAAGCAAAGATTTATGTTACTGGCATCCTGGACACGGCCCCGTGTTCACCGGGCACGGCCCCGTGGTCAAGTGCCAGTAACAAAAATTTCAGAATTGAAACAGAAGCCTGGACACGGGGGCGTGTCCGCTGAACACGGCCCGTGTCCAGTTACCTGAACTGGGTGATTTTCTGCAGGGGCTCAGCACGGGGCCGTGTTGGTTTGGCACGGCCCGTGTTGAGCCTTCTGTGATGGAGATTTTTGTCGGGTTGCTCTGTTCTTCGTGCATGGTTCCATTTTCCTCGTTCCCTTTTTCATCCATTACCACCATGAGTGTGTTTTATTCTGCAAAAACTAAAAGATTAAACTAAACTAAACTAAGGATAGATCCGCGGAATGCCTCCGTGGTGCGCCACGTTTATAAGGGTCCTTGGCTAGACCCGATTCCCGGTTATATATCTTCTGAGTGGAGTGCCTTGCTTCCCAAGTTACACCGTCGGAGAGCGGCATCCAAGCTTGAATCAATAACCTTCATGTAATTGACCGGGTCGTCGTCCTCTATTTTCTTCCCAACTCCGAACTTCACCTCATTGTCCCCATATCTCAAAGTCAGTGTCCCGTCATTCATGTCTACCACTGCTTGTGCTGTGGCAAGGAAGGGTCTTCCTAGGATAAGGGGGACCTCGGTGTCTTCCTCCATGTCGAGTATGACAAAGTCAACTGGATAAACGAATCTGCTTACCCTTACCAAGACATTCTCGATGACACCTTGTGGGAACTTGACTGATCGATCAGCGAGTTGTATGCTTATTTTTGTAGGGCTCGTGGTTCCCAAGCCAAGCCTTTTGAACATCGATGAGGGCATGAGGTTAATGCTAGCCCCTAAGTCGGCCAAGGCATTGCGAACTGGTGATTCCCCTATTGAGCATGGAATCGTGAAACTTCCGGGATCGATTTTCTTTTGGGGTAGTTTATTGAGTACGAGGGCAGAGCATTCTTCGCCTAAATTAACTAATTGCAAATTTTCAATTTTCTTTTTATGTGTAAGGAAGTCCCTCATAAATTTAGAGTATTTGGGCATTTGGGTTAGGACTTCGATAAAAGGAATATTGACATGCAATTGTTTTAACAGACTTTCAAATTTTGCGAACTGCTCATTGGTCTTTTGACGAATTAACCTACCGGGGTACGGAACTCGAGGAGCCTTGGTAGGCTCTGGTGATGGGGGAGAGTTCTTTTCCTGCAGATGTGTTGGCGTTGTTTCTTCCGTTGGTGGAGGTACTTCTGCAGGCCCTACGGTGCGGTTTCGTAGTGTGATGAGGTGAACTTGCGCCTTTGGGTTTGTTTCGGTATTGCTAGGTAATGCGCCTTGCGGTCTCTCGGAAAAATTTTGTGCTAGTTGATTTATTTGTTTTTCTATGTTTTGAATGCTAGCTTGTTCATTCCTAAAATTAGATTCTAATTGTAGAAATCTTTCCGAGTTTTTCTTATCAGTGTCAGAGACGAGGCGAGATAGAGTATCTTCGAGCCTTTCTCGTCCACCTTGTTGTTGAGTGAAATTTTGTGACTCATTTCTTGATTGCTGAAAGTTTGTTCGTTGGGTTTGTTGGTTACTACTATTGTCGGTTTCCCTCCAACCAAGGTTTGGGTGATTTTGCCATCCTTGGTTGTAAGTTCCCGTTGGAGGACCCGACGGCCTAGGTCTATTATCAATGTAGTTTACCATTTCTTGTTGATCGTCCGTTTCTTTCATGCAACTCCAATTTTCATGTGACCCACCACACCCTTCACAAGCCATAACCGAGACTGTTTTTATCATTTCTAATTTTTTTATTTTTGAAGAAAGGGCCTCGATTTGGGCTTGTAAAGAGGTGCTTTCGTCGACCTTATGGGCGCCCGGGGCGATAGACTTATTTCCCCGGGGAGTGTGCCATTGAAAATTGGTTTGAGCAATTTCCTCAATCTGATTATATATTTCGTGTGGGCGTCGATTACCTAAAAGTCCCCCGGAGCTAGAATCAAGTGTCTGCCTAGTGTGTGGCAACAATCCATTGTAGAAAGTGGATACTTGTTGCCATATTGCGAGGTCGTGATGGGGACACTTGCGTAATAGCTCCTTGAACCTTTCCCATGTTTCATATAAGGATTCCCCGTCCTCTTGTGAGTATGTATTAATTTCAGCCATTAATTTAGCAGTTTTAGAAGGAGGGAAATACTTATATAGAAACTTTTGGGCTAGTTCATCCCAGGTGTTTACCGATCCAGCTGGGAGGGTGTTGAGCCAAGCTTTCGCTCGGTCTTTTAGTGAGAATGGAAACATACGGAGGCGGATGGCGTCGTTTGATGCTCCATTGATCCGAAAGGTATCACATATTTCTAAGAAATTAGTTATATGTAGATGAGGATCCTCGTCCGCAAGCCCGTGGAAAGTTGCGGAGTTTTGGAGCATTTGTATCAAATGCGGTCGAAGTTCGAAGTTATTGGCTTCGACATTCGGAGCATTGATAGCGGCGCCTAGATTACCTACGGTGGGCCGTAGATAATCCATAAGGGTACGTTGGTCCGCCATTGGGGGTGGATCACCCGAAACCTTCTCTTGGTTTTTGGCTTTTAACCTTTTTCTGAGAAAGCGTTCGGGTTCTTCTAGCGGTTCCTTTATGTCTTTATTGGAACCGGAGCTCATACACTACGTGAGGATGGCGTCGGGTTCCAAGTCCTGCAATAAAAACAGAAAAAGAATGTTGGTCAGAAGGTTCACCACGGCCCCGTGTTGAGCGAACACGGCCCCGTGGTCGGAATTACAGTGATTGTTTTTCAGATCCCAGTTACTGGAAGTTGGACACGGCCCCGTGTTGCACCGGCACGGCCCCGTGGTCAGCTTTCTGTAACTTGAAAAACAAAAAACTGCCAGTAACGTTGCTGAGCACGGCCCGTGTTCGACCAGGCACGGCCCCGTGCTGAGCTCTGCAGAAGCTGAAAATTTAAGAAAAATCCAAAAAAAAAAATTAAAGAAAAATAAAAAATATGATTAGGCTGTTGATTCCTAACTTTCTTAAAATCCTTGTGTCCCCGGCAGCGGCGCCAAAAACTTGATGCGTGTCAGTGTGTTATATTTTTAGATATATATTTAAGCCCTTTTTACACTTTTTGCCAAGTTTTAAATTTATAAAACACGATATTCACTAACACTAAACACACATATGGGCAAGTGCACCCATCGTGGACGTAGTATAGTGTTGGTAAGATACCGAGGTCGTCCAAGGACACAAGAGCTTTTAATACCGGTTTATCCTCAACGTCTAATCAAATCAAAAAGTTAGAAAAATGTTTTAAACTAAGAAAATAAAAACTAACTAAATGCTGAAAATAAAAATAAAATAAAAACAGATAGACAAGATGAATCACTTGGATCCGACACGTGTATTAGTATAACCTTTGATTATTTTCGCACTTTTGCACTTGTTTAAGAGATTATCTTAGTTATTGTAGTAGGCCCCTCTTTTGAAGGCGACGTTACCCTCAACCCAGTAGTTTGAGTCAGCAAGGATACAATCCTAAAGGGTCGGATTATTGAAAGATAATGAATTAAGTTATTAATGCAAATTGTGGTAGGCCCCGCTTCTGGCGGTGACGTTACCCTCGGCTAAGTAGTCTGAGTCAGTAGGGATACAGTCCTAAATAGCCGGGTTATAGTATTAATAGTAGTTAACTTATGAGGGGGTCAAAGAGTTTGGATCCCCGCCATCCAATACCTATGGGCATTGAAGGAGATCCTACTAAATTTGACCCAGGTCCCAAGCAGGACCTCTAAACGCTGAACAAGGGCAAGACCCTTACCAAACCGTTCCCTTAACCCCCGACCAGGTAGCCAACATATCTCCATATAGACCGTGGAGATATGAATGGTGAAAATCTTTTATTTTATATAGACAGTAAAATAATGCCAAGACACCACGGACAAACGATAAGGAAAGATCACCTTCAACATAAGTAACTAGTTATTAAAGTCATTAATACAAAACCAAATAAAAAGTGCAAAAGATTAAAAATAAAAAGTATTATACTAAACACTTGTCTTCACCAAGTGATGTAAGAGACTTAGGCAAACATGGCCTTGATTGTCAAGAACTCTTACGATCAATCTTGGATCCCGAGACGACTCACACACTCTACGATGGACAATGGATGATGGTGGTGGATGATGGTGTTATGGTGGTGGTGGGTGGTGGATGAGGTGTGAGAGAGGTGGTGTGCCAAGGGATGAGAGAGAATGAAGCCAAGCTCCTCTATTTATAGGCTGAACAGAAGGCTGGACACGGCCCCGTGTCCGCTGGACACGGCCCCGTGCCCGCCTGACACTCTCTCTCCTCATTAATTGTAATTGCGAATTACAATTAATGCGCCTGCTGTACTTTCACCACGCCCCCGTGCTCGCTGGACACGGCCCCGTGGTGGGCAATGGAAGCTTCTACTGGTTTGTCTTTTCTGCTGCTTCCTGGGCACGCCCCCGTGTTCGCTGGATACGGGGCGTGTTCAGACTCTGTTTCTTCTCCTTTGCCTTGGGAGGTGTTGTTGAGGGTCCGGGCAGTCCACTTTTGTTCCTTTTCTTGTATTTATGGTAGAATTAGCTGTCTTTTTGCTTCTTTTGTGATTTTGAGCTCATTTCATCCTGAAAATACAAAAGGAAGACAAAAACACTCTTTTTCCAACATTAGTACTTAAAAAGGGTTAGTTTTATGCCTTAATTGATGTGATTTATATGTTGCATTTTACACACATCACATATGCAACAGAAATGTTCATGTAAATCAATGTGTCCATATGCTGAGTAAACATATGCAACAGAAATGTAATATAAATCAATGTACTAAGTACGCACACAATGGGCATACATAGCATAAAATGTAATGAAATCGTGTACTATAATGTACTAACAACATAGCAGGCATATGTTGTGAAAACATGTAAAGCATGAAAGTAACAGATAGGCACATGTGTTTCACCCCAAAACAGTTTAGAAAACAGTAAAAGAGGGGTTCAATGTACTCACCTGAGATTGCTTTGTAGTTCTTGTATAATAACCAAATAATGCTAGAGATCACGGAATATCAAACGGCACCTAATAGGTAGCTATGTCAAGATACCGGACCAAATCGGAAGGATCGGATAGTATGCGGGTTCGTAAACCAAACGAGTATAGAGACTCGTGTAATATGGTTTAACAAAGCCTACATACTAAAATGAAACTTAACCTAAGTGCTTGCGACCCATCACGACCCGTTTAGGTAGCTTATGCTACCTTACGCGTCGTTCGCGTAGAACGCGTCTGGAACGCCTAACATCGTGACCACAAGGTATAACCTCGGAAGGTTATAGCTATGGTCACCTAATGTGTTTGGTCGGATCCTAAGGATCGACCAAATGGGTCAGGTTCGAAAGTATAAGCGATTGTTTAGATCGCTTACCTTACGACCCTATATAAGCACTAAACTAAAAGTGACGAGCTAAGCATGTTAGAACATGCTTAACTAAGTTTAGAAAACAGGTTTGGCATCAAAACAAACGGCTTTGATGCTCACGAGTAGTTTGGTTACAAAATACGCAAGAATGCGCATTTTGGCCGAAACTACGACTCGTCACTGAGCCTAGATAACGTGGTGACCAGTAGGTATAGTCACTACGGACTATAACCATCGTGATCACGCTCACGTTATGAAGTTCCATGAACTTCGCATCGACCATAAGCTGGTCAATGCAGAAAGTCAACAAAACGTCGACTTTCGGACTCGAAAAGCGAATAAAAGAATGAAAGAACACTTACGGAGGGTCCCCGAATGCTAATCTAGATCAAAATAGCTCAGGTATGAAACAATGGTTCCAACTTAGAGCCTTAAGATCAGATTGTGTGGGTTTTGAGCAAAATGGGGGGGGGGGGTATTTATAGGAAAAGTGAAATCGTTAGGATCGTTTCTCAAATAACGTGCCACGATCTTGTGCGTACATGTGTCAAATTGTTAGGTTCACTGAATATGGCCCTTGGCCTTTGATTGGGTGAAAAGGCAATTGGACCTTTCGCCATTTGAAGAGCCAATCAGCATTAAATGTGGGTTCTGCTGTACTGGGGACCCCTTACGGACCGTATGGGCTTTGGCTTACGGTCCGTAAGCCCCTAGTTTGGCAGATTTACCATTTTGGTCCCTGCAGCACCAAAACTTGGTTTTTGGTGCGTTTTTGGCACGTTTAAGCCCCGTTAACCTCATTTCAAAGTTCTAAAATGAAGTTAAAGTATAGGGAACTTAAAATGTGTTCAAAAATATGTCGGATGTTGGTTCGTTTGGCCGTACGGTCGCGATGTTCGGTTAATTACGACGGAATGCGCATAAGCGCGAAAGACGATCCAAATTGCGCGACGAATGGATTTTTCTCATGCCAAACACTAAGGCATAATACTAGGATGCTTACATAAATCTTTGGATGTCCGGATGTATTCAGAACGTAAGTTATGCGCGAAAGTGCAAACTTGTGCACTTTTTGACACTTTTAGCCCCTGAATGTTCCAAAAGTTTGTTTTAGCATACCAAACCCCTCAAAGCCTATTTCTAAGCTATGTAAAGGATATTTATGGTATGTTTAACTTATGGACATGTTCCGGAATGTTCGTTACAGTTTAAATTGGCATACTTTCGCAGTTTGTCAAGTTTAGTCCCTGTAAGCGAATTAACTTGTTTTTGCTATACCAAAGCCTTCAAAACTTATTTCTAAGTTATGTAAAGGTTATTTAAGGTATGTTGAGTATATGTTGATGTTCCGGAGTATTTGTCGCGTTAAACTGGGTACGTTTAAGCACCAGTTAGTGTATAATCCTTCAGAAAACGATGTAGAGTTTGAAATTAAACAAAAGTCAAAATGCGAAAAGTGTAAAACACAACCAAACAAACATTGGGATCAAACAACATTGTTTTATTGATAATTGAACTGTTCACAATGATTACAGGAACAAATGTTACATTAGCAAGGAGATTTTCCTTCTTTATGGCCTCGACTTGTGTGTTTCGGATTTGTTCAGGAAGGCTAGAATGAATGGTAGGTTGTAACGCGTGGATACGCTTAGGTTTAGCTTCCTTTCGGCCAAGGGCATCGGCTACAACGCTTGCCTTGCATGGATGGTACTTGATCACACTTTCATAATCGTTTGAGAATTCGAACCACCGACATTGTCGCGTGTTTAATTCCTTCTGATCGGGGACGTGTCGGAGACTCTTGTGATCGGTATAAATCGTACACTTAGTACCATACAAGTAATGCCTCCATATCTTGTGTGTGAAAACTACAGCTCCCAGCTGTAGGTCGTGAATAGTGTAGTTCTTTTCGTGGATTTTGAGTTGTTGGGACGCCTAAGCAATGACTTTCTTGCGTCACATCAACACACAACCGAGTACCTGAATGGGCGTATCGCAGTAGACAATAAGGCCATCAGTGCCTTCGGGTAGGGTAGAATAGGTGTACTCCATAGCTTATCCTTAAATTGCTGGAATCGCGGATTCTTAGGCATCTCTCTACTGGTAGGTGATACTCTTTCGAGCTAAGCAGTGAGGGGTTGAGCACGTGATCGAGAAAAGTGGGCTTCACGAAGCCAAAAGTCGCATGTTGGAAACCTAGCGTAGAGTTGTCAGTTTCGTAGAAGTTCCAAGGTAAAGTGTATAGGTTGCTCGGGTTCCTACTGGCTCTCACAGTAGATTTAGAGGTCATTAAGGAAAACAAGTGACAAACTTGTCAAGGTAGAGTTTGCACACATGGCTCATGAGTTTCATGAAATCTGAAGGTGTGTTGGTTAATTCAAACGACATGGCCAGAAACTCATATTGGTCATATCAAGTTCTAAAGGCAGTGCTTGAGATATCTTCATCTCTAAGGTATCCATGGCTCGTTGCTCCTTGAGTAATTTACGCAGGGGGAAATTCATTCAAGCGAAATTTCGCACAAAGATAGTGTCAGAAAAAATGATAGTGTTTATGAAGCATAACAAGATAAGACATGGGAAACATCCTAAGATGTAGTCAAATTCGACGCATTCAACTTGATGTAGTTTGTAAAAATTTTAGGATTAGTAGTAAGGGTTTATCTGATATCGCAGATGTAGTCGGTCGTATGCAAGTAGTGTAAATACAAATAAAGAACGCTATTTGTCAATAAATGTGTTACGTCGATGGTGTCGATACAAGAAAAATTAGCCAAAGAAGGATGGTTATAGCACTAGTTTGTAATGTTAAGGTTCGCTAAAATGTCTGTCAAAGTTTTCGAGCTAGGCCGTGTGTGAGAGAGGAGTAATTCACCTTGATCTATGTTCTTAAATGAGTTTGCGGTTTATCAAGTTGGTAAGCAATCAAATTATAAGGGTTTGTTGTAAGTCGTGTGAATGAATTTGAAATAATGTTTGGGTCGTTAAAAGGTTCCAATATATCATGAAAAAGAATTCTCTCATGGGATAACGACTCTTGCAACGTAGGGGGTAAGGTAATTTTTTTAGATCATTGCGTTTACTGTGGGCTGGCTAATTCGTATCTTCATCCTCCAATGTCTCTAAAACCACCGAATCATTAGGAGACATCCATTTGCTGAGTTGGGTATGCCAAGGTATAAATCAGGTTGATCCAAAAGTTAAACACATGGCAGGGTAATGAGAGTAGCCGTACCACCATGAGAAAGTATATACCACGTATACTTTTCATACCTGTTACAAGTAAACAAGAAATAGAATAGTTCAGGCATGGTTAAAACAGTTCTAGTCATGTAGTAGAACTCAATCAGACAAGGGAACAAATCTCTTCTTCTAGGTTAGAGGAAGAAGTATATGAACAAAAGAGAGTAAATGATGTTGTCGGTACTTCTCAGCTTCGCTAGACACTTCGTGTTTCGCTTACCATTCTTGATTTTGAGTGCGAGTGTGTCGTAACTGCTTTGCGTTCCGAGCACCGATGCCTACAGTTGTTCCGTGTACGTGACCAAGTTGTGGTGTTGTGTGCCACAACAGCTTGTTTTTCTAATAACGCGTGATTTATGGATGACTCTCCTTTGATATTTCACTCTTGTGGCCTCCCTCTAGGACCCGCCCTTAGTGTGTTACGGTTTCGAAATAGAGTTAGGAGAATTCACTCCTACTTAATGCATATCATGGTTGCATAGTTTTGTTCGTGTATGAATCACAGTATTGAATACCAAATATACACATACATATATATCCACATATATTATGTACAAGTAAGTGCCGATAATTACAATTACCATGTAAGCATCTAAGTCTGACGAACCTTACAATCCGGCGTGCGGTGTCGTTGTGGTTTTCAATAAGAATGATTATAGTCTGGTTTTCCTCTAAAGACTTTCTTTTTAAAACCGAGTTCACTATAACCAATGGCTCTGATTCCAATCTGTCACACCCTCAAAATCCACATGCAGAGTACTACTGTGAGGCGTGTGACTGACCAGGATCTAGTCACTAATCATGTTAAACCATTTACGTAAGTTATAAATTATCCTGATCAACACGATTGGTAATCAATGTTTAAAAGTCAAAAAACACAGTTTAATTTAGCAGCGGAAATATAAAGAAAACCCATTATAACTTAAAACCACAAGTTCCTTAATTATAAGTTAACATGAAGCTTACAAACCACCCACTCCAGCCGATTGCAACATCCCTCATAGCTGTACCAAGCAACCTGCAAAGCATGTAGTAGGGTGTCAACATATGTCAACATAAAGTTGGCGAGTTGATGGGTTTCCAGTTTTATTTCCAAAAACTTATGTTGTTAAATTACTTATTTACAATCATGTTATGGGGAGCTATCCCATCTCTAAGCTACTAAACTCCGTAATACCGAACACTTGCGACTGTTGTACTGTTGTTGCCCCATTTGTAAATGTCTATCATCATTGACGGTTGCCAAGGCATAGTAGTTCACACCCGTCCTCAAAAGGCACGGTGTAAGGTTAGTGAAACCTAATAGCGCTATCAACTAATATCCTGTTCGCCAGGCCTCGGAGATTATTCGATATAGTAAGTGGGGACTTCGTGATAGAGTTTTGTTTAGTATACTAAGTCATGAAATATAAATAGCATTCCAAACCAGGAAAACTAGGCAATCCTAAACCAGGGAAAGTGTTGCCCGTTTTGTTCCAACCACCGGGAATACATGCTTTTAGTAGAGTGTCTGAACTCACCTTTGCTTTGCTCGGCAGATAAATTACTTGTGTTACGTTGGTCAACCACACCCTATTATGGTTACCAATATTTATTAGGTTCGTATGCAAGTAATGCACGTATTGTTCTACACGTATCTTAGCAAGTAGCACATCAATTAAAGATATCACGTATCCCATCAAAACATGTGGATATATAACGAAAGCCCAAGAGTATACAGTAACGATGCGACACAATATATCATATATAAGTGTGCGGTCCAAACGATGTATAGCCCAAGTGTAAGTGTGTGGCACACATGAGGATATGCGGCACTGATGCATGTGTAGTGTAATATATTTTTAATGTATAATTAAGCCCTTTTTTACACCTTTAGCCAAGTTTTAAATTTATAAAACACGATATTTACTAACACTAAACACACATATGGGCAAGTGCACCCATCGTGGACGTAGTATAGTGTTGGTAAGATACCGAGGTCGTCCAAGGACACAAGAGCTTTTAATACCGGTTTATCCTCAACGTCTAATCAAATCAAAAAGTTAGAAAAGGTTTTTAAACTAAGAAAATAAAAACTAACTAAATGCTGAAAAATAAAAATAAAATAAAAACAGATAGACAAGATGAATCACTTGGATCCGACTCGTGTATTAGTATAACCTTTGATTATTTTCGCACTTTTGCACTTGTTTAAGAGATTATCTTAGTTATTGTAGTAGGCCCCTCTTTTGAAGGCAACGTTACCCTCAACCCAGTAGTTTGAGCCAGCAAGGATACAATCCTAAAGGGTTGGATTATTGGAAGATAATGAATTAAGTTATTAATGCAAATTATGGTAGGCCCCGCTTTTGGCGGTGACGTTACCCTCGGCTAAGTAGTCTGAGTCAGCAGGGATACAGTCCTAAATAGCCGGGTTATAGTATTAATAGTAGTTAACTTATGAGGGGGTCAAAGAGTTTGGATCCCCGCCATCCAATACCTATGGGCATTGAAGGAGATCCTACTAAATTTGACCCAGGTCCCTTGCAGGACCTCTAAACGCTGAACAAGGGCAAGACCCTTACAGAACCGTTCCCTTAACCCCCGACCAGGTAGCCAACATACCTCCATATAGACCGTGGAGATATGAATGGTGAAAATCTTTTATTTTATATAGACAGTAAAATAATGCCAAGACACCACGGACAAACGATAAGGAAAGATCACCTTCAACATAAGTAACTAGTTATTAAAGTCATTAATACAAAACCAAATAAAAAGTGCAAAAGATTAAAAATAAAAGGTATTATACTAAACACTTGTCTTCACCAAGTGATGTAAGAGACTTAGGCAAACATGGCCTTGATTGTCAAGAACTCTTACGATCAATCTTGGATCCCAAGACGACTCACACACTCTACGATGGACAATGGATGATGGTGGTGGATGATGGTGTTATGGTGGTGGTGGGTGGTGGATGAAGTGTGAGAGAGGTGGTGTGCCAAGGGATGAGTTGGAATGAAACCAAGCACTCCTATTTATAGGCTGAACAGAAGGCTGGGCACGGCCCCGTGTCCGCTGGACACGCCCCCGTGCCCGTCTGACACTCTCTCTCTTCATTAATTGTAATTCGCAATTACAATTAATGCGCCTGCTGTACTTTCGCCACGCCCTCGTGCTCACTGGACACGGCCCCGTGGTGGGCAATAGAAGCTTCTACAGGTTTGTCTTTTCTGCTGCTTCTTGGGCACGGCTCCGTGCTGGCTGAGCACGGGGCGTGTTCAGGCTTCTGTTTTCTTTTCTTTGCTTGGGAGGATGCCGTTGAGGGTTCGGGCAATCTACTTTTGTTCCTTTTCTTGTATTTATGTTAGAATTAGCTGTCTTTTTGCTTCTTTTGTGAATTTGAGCTCATTTCATCCTGAAAATACAAAAGGAAGACAAAAACACTCTTTTTCCAACATTAGTACTTAAAAAGGGTTAGTTTTATGCCTTATTTGATGTAATTTATATGTTGCATTTTACACACATCAAATACCCCCACACTTGAACTTTTGCTTGTCCTCAAGCAAAACTCTTTAATATGTGGCTTACACTCCCAAATGGAATGGGTAGAAGAGAAGGTTTTTGGGCTTGTCTTTGAGTGTCGGGAATCCAAGATTTTATTGGGTTTTATTTTTATTTATTTACAATCCTATTCGTTATGATTTATTTAGAACGTTTCATAAGATAAATTACTTATTTGGGCATAACATGCCTTTTTAAAATTTCATTTATATACAAGTTCACATACCTCACGGGAGAAATCACTCAACACTCGGCCGAAGGTGTATTTTTAGTGAATCACTCGAGAGCGGCATGGAACTTACGCCTACCATAGGCTTGCCAAGCAATCAATCCTCCTCCTTTTTAACTTTATACCTTTGTAAATATCAAGAGGACTTTTTCGGGTGAAGGGTTAGGCTTGGGCTAAAGGTGGGTGGTTGGGTTAGTGGTTAGTAAAACGGGCGAAAAGCGTAAAGAGCGTCGGTTTTTCGTAAAACACTTTGTTTTTAGTGACTTTTTATTTTGAAGTATTTCTCCAAACAAGCTTTTGTTTGCATAGCTTTGTTTGTTTTTAACTTCATCATATATATATATATATATATATTCTTTAGTCTCATAAAAGAACGAGCTTGCGAAAAACCGAGCTTGTTACTAAAATAATGGGTGAAAAATAAAAAGGGTTTTTGGTGGGTAAAAAGGGTTTAGGGTAAAGAAACGAAAGGTTTGGGCTCAAAGGGGTTAACTAGGGGGATTTTGGGTAGGTAAGAAAAATTGAAAAATAATGGTGTAGAAAGAAAAATGGTTAGTCCTAATGCCTCCATCATTTACTTACTTGGGTTTAAGTTGGTAAGGACCGGGAATGAATCGTCATGGCAAGTTCTAGAGTTGTAAGAACCAAGCGGCTATTCACACAAGAAACGAAAAATGAGCATTTAGTCTAAGGATGTAAATTTGTATGCTCAATAAAGGCTCAAAACTCACTTTTGTGGGAATGGGTTTTTAATGTGATCATGTATATATAATCAAATTTTAACTAGATTTGTTATGCCGTTTCATAATTTTCTTATGTTAGTTCTTGTTATCACGACGCTCTCGGTTATAAAATTTATAAAAATATAACCTTATTAATCTTGGGATTCCTAACTTAAACTTTAGACAAGTAAAAAAAATGAAAATTTTTTGAAAAAATTTGGGGTGTTTAGCGGTTCCAATAGAGTTTTGTGTAAGGCTTGTTGTTAGGACTTGCAAAATTTCAAGGTGTTAGCTTACCCCCACACTTAAATTACACATTGTCCTCAATGTGTCCCAAAAATAAATTTTTAGGTTGATTGGATGTGTAATGTGGTGTTAAAAAGCAAAGATTTATTGTTACTGGCAATCTGGACACGGCCCCGTGGGGACCGGACACGGCCCCGTGTTCAGGTGCCAGTAACAGAAATTAAAGAAATGAGACAGAAGCTTGGACACGGGGGCGTGTCTGGTGAACACGGCCCGTGTCCAGTTACCTGAACTGGGCGTTTTTTCTGCAGGTGGCTCAACACGGGGCCGTGTTGGTTGAGCACGGCCCGTGTTGAGCTTTCTGTAATGGAGATTTGTGTCGGGTTGTCTCGTTCTTGTGCATGGGGCCATTTTTCTCGTTCCTTTTTTCATCCATTACCACCACGAGTGTGTTTTAGTTATTATAAACCATCAAACTTTAGAAACCATCATTTCATTGCAAACATAAAGAGATACATATAGTTTCTCAACAAAATAAACTAAAGACTTAACTAAATAACTATGGAGATACACGAGGTTATCATAAAGGGTTCTACTTCTTTAAGAAAATTTCGGGAATAGTTTCCCGATGTAGTAAGACCTTTAGCCGATTATTCCTCGGATATTGTTCAAAGCCACTCTTCTATCTCTCTTGGAAGGAAGAAAGCGGCTTCATTTTCCTCAGTGGCTTGAGGAGGAACATTCACCGGGACTCCTTGAACCACCCTTTGCGGAGGCTCTTGGTTCATGGCATACCATTCGGCCGGAATGATGACCTCGGGCACTACATTCCACGCTCTTTGGGTTATTATGGGAACCAAAGGCGGGGAAGCGAGAAGGTTTAACCTCTGGTGCAAGAGGTTCACGTCTCGAAGACAGCCCTCCAACCCCACCGTCAGATGGTTAATACGGTCCACTAACGCTTCCTCTACTCCCGTCATTTCGTCTATGGCCTCCCTTAAGGCGTACACGTAGTTCACTAGGGAGTCTTCTGCTGTGGACGACCTTCTTCCATTTCGGTTACCTCTTGAAGATGATCCGCTTGTTCTGCTGGCCATTTTCTGTGAAAGAAACCGAAGATAGCTAAATTTTTGCAAAACAGTACCTCGAACACGGCCCCGTGCTCGCTGAGCACGGCCCCGTGTTCAGTTATCTGCAGGATTTTTGGCTAAGGATTCTTGGAGTTATAAATTATTTTAATGATTTTTAACTGTGGTTTAAGCTTAGATAATTTAAAACAAAGTTATACAACTAACTTTAAACAAGAATCCATAGCAAATAATCTTACAAACTTCATATAGAAGGTTGGAATCATGGAGTTTCCAAGCTTCCATGGAGGAGATGTTGAAAAAAAGTTTGAAAGAAGGGGAAATGAACAAAAGTGGAAGGGACAAGATGGTCCTTGGGAACCTTCTTTTAGCACTTACCTAGGATGGTATAGGTGAAGATCCCAGGTATCTCTGTCTAGTGAAGTGGTCAAAAGTGAGCAGGAATCAGGCTGCATTTAAAGAAAACGACAGCGCGCTGGACACGGCCCCGTGTCCGCTGGACACGGCCCCGTGTGCAGAGAAAATCCTGACACATTTTGTCCGTATTCTGACATAATCAGCAGAGAATCTTTTTAGATGAGCACGGGGGCGTGTTGACCGGACACGGCCCCGTGTTTGGAGGCTGTCTTATGGAGTTTTGTTGTCCCTAAGGATCTTATTGATATCGGGTGGTTCCTTACTGGATGGAACAACCCCAAAGTGCCTAAGATACCTTAATTGTCCTATACTAAGGCGAGAACGCAAGAGGTTGTCGGTGAGGGTAATTCCTATTTTCATTCTAGGTGGACAAGTCCAACCCTTTCCCGGGCTCTCGTTAAAGAAGGTGTATGCCGAATCGCTCAGGTCTATGTATGCATCGAATGAAGTCGATGGAGAGTCCTTCACGGCACAATCGGCACAGGGACGACTATCGTCCAAGTCTTTTCTAGGTATGAAGATATTTTCGGGAGCAACGAGGTTGTCGGAATGCGGTTCCAACATTTCTTCATGGTCATCGTCTTGGGGCGGATCAATAAAATCCTTCCTAAGTTCTTTTGACCAATTTAGAATTAGTTCTTCTAGTTGAAATAACTCGTCAAGGAGCATTTCTCCTAGAATATCTGGCTGGGCGCATTCGAGGGAGAGATAATGCTTATTTTTACTTTCGCCCCTCTTAAGGTTATAAGGGATTGGTGGGTCTATATAGTGGGGCCTATAATTTAGAAAATAACATTTTAATTCTTCATGTTCGCCTCCACATAATTGACACCACATACCATAAGAGTGTCGAAAGTAAAAAGAATTACTATCACTCATGTTTATGTCAGAAATTACCAACCGCCGGGATCTAACGGTTCTGTTTTCAGTAAGAGAATCTTGGGCACGGGGGCGTGTTGAGTGAGCACGGCCCCGTGTTCAGCTTACTGTCTGACTTAAAACAGGATTGCCAGTTCCAATGATTGAGCACGGGGGCGTGTTCAGCGGGCACGGCCCGTGCTGAGCTCTGCAGAAGCTGAAAAACTAAGAAAATCCTAAAAAATTAAAAAGAAAAATAAAAATATGATTAGGCCGTTGATTCCTAACATTCTTAAAATCCTTGTGTCCCCGGCAACGGCGGCAAAAACTTGATGCGTGTGTAGTGTAATATATTTTTAATGTATAATTAAGCCCTTTTTTTACACCTTTAGCCAAGTTTTAAATTTATAAAACACGATATTTACTAACACTAAACACACATATGGGCAAGTGCACACATCGTGGACGTAGTATAGTGTTGGTAAGATACCGAGGTCGTCCAAGGACACAAGAGCTTTTAATACCGGTTTATCCTCAACGTCTAATCAAATCAAAAAGTTAGAAAAGGTTTTTAAACTAAGAAAATAAAAACTAACTAAATGCTGAAAAATAAAAATAAAATAAAAACAGATAGACAAGATGAATCACTTGGATCCGACTCGTGTATTAGTATAACCTTTGATTATTTTCGCACTTTTGCACTTGTTTAAGAGATTATCTTAGTTATTGTAGTAGGCCCCTCTTTTGAAGGCGACGTTACCCTCAACCCAGTAGTTTGAGTCAGCAAGGATACAATTCTAAAGGGTTTGATTATTGGAAGATAATGAATTAAGTTATTAATGCAAATTATGGTAGGCCCCGCTTTTGGCGGTGACGTTACCCTCGGCTAAGTAGTCTGAGTCAGCAGGGATACAGTCCTAAATAGCCGGGTTATAGTATTAATAGTAGTTAACTTATGAGGGGGTCAAAGAGTTTGGATCCCCGCCATCCAATACCTATGGGCATTGAAGGAGATCCTACTAAATTTGACCCAGGTCCCTTGCAGGACCTCTAAACGCTGAACAAGGGCAAGATCCTTACAGAACCGTTCCCTTAACCCCCGACCAGGTAGCCAACATACCTCCATATAGACCGTGGAGATATGAATGGTGAAAATCTTTTATTTTATATAGACAGTAAAATAATGCCAAGACACCACGGACAAACGATAAGGAAAGATCACCTTCAACATAAGTAACTAGTTATTAAAGTCATTAATACAAAACCAAATAAAAAGTGCAAAAGATTAAAAATAAAAAGTATTATACTAAACACTTGTCTTCACCAAGTGATGTAAGAGACTTAGGCAAACATGGCCTTGATTGTCAAGAACTCTTACGATCAATCTTGGATCCCGAGATGACTCACACACTCTACGATGGACAATGGATGATGGTGTTATGGTGTTGGTGGGTGGTGGATGAAGTGTGAGAGAGGTGGTGTGCCAAGGGATGAGTTGGAATGAAACCAAGCACTCCTATTTATAGGCTGAACAGAAGGCTGGGCACGGCCCCGTGTCCGCTGGACACGCCCCCATGCCCGTCTGACACTCTCTCTCTTCATTAATTGTAATTCGCAATTACAATTAATGCACCTGCTGTACTTTCGCCACGCCCCCGTGCTCACTGGACACGGCCCCATGGTGGGCAATAGAAGCTTCTACAGGTTTGTCTTTTCTGCTGCTTCTTGGGCACGGCTCCGTGCTGGCTGAGCACGGGGCGTGTTCAGGCTTCTGTTTTCTTTTCTTTGCTTGGGAGGATGCCGTTGAGGGTTCGGGAATCTACTTTTGTTCCTTTTCTTGTATTTATGTTAGAATTAGCTGTCTTTTTGCTTCTTTTGTGAATTTGAGCTCATTTCATCCTGAAAATACAAAAGGAAGACAAAAACACTCTTTTTCCAACATTAGTACTTAAAAGGGTTAGTTTTATCCTTATTTGATGTAATTTATATGTTGCATTTTACACACATCAGGCACACACAAGAGTGTGCGGCTTCCTTATAGTGTACGGTCATGTAGTTGATAGTTGTACGAGGTGCTTTAAACGTGTGTACCATATAAAAGTGTGCGGTCATGTTATTTATGGTTGTACTTTATGCAACAGGTGATTGTACTACATGTGTGTGGTCGAGCAGTGTGAGGGGTGTGTGTGTTGTCCAGTTAAACCCATCCGTAAGCTAAGGTTGCTCAACCGTAGCCTACAGTGCGTGTTATCTCATCATAATAATAATCACCCAAGTCTAGCTGTTTAAAACAGTTATATTTTATGAATTCTCAAGAATCCTATTTTGATCATTTCATCATCATCACGGGCATCAACATCAGGCAGTTCTGTGAACTCTATAGCACATGAAATCATCATCATATAATTCTACAATGTCTTATCATGTCCTCTAATCATCAAAAATCAGATCTAGACTTCCATATCATCAAAACCATTCCAGATTTATGAATGTCATTTTGCATAAAATCACCAACACGTAATCATTATGCAGCCCTTTTTTATCCAATACATCAACCATACAACCAGATATACTAATTTAGTTAAAACGATACTGAATCATGATTCTAGTATAAACCCTAGATCTCCAACTAACACTAAGTGCCTCATTAGTTCTAAGTTCACAGTTTATCACCCACAAGAATTTCATCAAAACCCTATCATCACTCTAAACATCAAACACATACTTTCATTCAAATACTCATCAATATGCATCAGAAAGCATAAACACAGCCGGGAACAACAAAGGAAATCGAATCAAATAATGATAAATTCACTAACAGGATATGGAATGCAAGAGAGGATGAGAAGAAGAGAATCCCGAGAGAGTGTGCTCGCGTAGGAGGGAGGAGGGTGTTGCCGTCCATTTCCAAAAAGGGGGAAAAATGCTAGGTTTTTGGCAAGAATAATGTTGCAGAAGAAAAGGAGAGAGAGGGAGCTGATGGTGGAGAATGTGGGCAAGCTAGGGTTTAGATTGGTATTTATACGCAGAGAATATGATGTTTCGGGCTTGCATAATAGGCCCACTAGTGTCCGGGTTTACTAAATGGGTCCGGGTTTACTATTTGTGCTATATGTTTCGGGTTTGGGGAGGGTTCCAGGTTTACATTGTGTGTCCGAGTTTAGATAGGTGTGCGGCCATGGTGTGAGTCTGAGTTTAGCTAGGTGTCGGCCATGGTGAGAGTCCGAGTTTATTAAGGGTGTTCGGATTTATTATAACTGGTCCAAGTTTACCAATCCACCCTAGGGTTCCGAGTTTACAATGTTAATCCGATTTTAGATATGGCCAGGTGAGTCCGAGTTTACGAGTGTGCGGTTAGGTGTGGGAGTGTGCGACCCGAGATGGTGTGCGGGTCCAAGTTTACCAATCCACCCTAAATTCATATAATATAATCATTTAACACTCAGTATTCAACAACTACATAAACGTTCAAATATAATAAATCACACATAATCAAATATACTTGAATGCGAAGAGTGATGATGCGAAGTTAAAGTTCATAAGATTAGTCAACGCCAATCTCGGAGGCACGAATTGTCACATAACCTGCTAATCCCTAGCCCTCCGGACTCCTTAGGTATAGGAACTCTTTCCCAAGCAACCCAGTGCGTCTTCTTATTCATTCCATCTCCACCCCATAAGAAATTATTGATTTTAGCTTCGAGGTCCTTTATAACAGGCACTAGGGCTCTATAAAGGGAGAAATAATAAATGGGCAAGCTTTCAAGCACCGCTTTAATTAACATGATCCTACCCCCAATGGAAACCAGACTTGCTTTCCATTTAACAAACCTCACATCAAATAAATCGTAAACTGACTTTCAGTTCACTACCCGATTCACATTAGCACCAACCAACAGATGAAGATATTTAAACGGAAAATTCCCTGCTTTACATCCCAGCTTAGAAACCATATTGTTCAAACCCTCTGAATCCACTCTAATAGCAAAAGTATTAGTTTTTTATAAAATTGATCTTTAACCCCGAACATAAGTAAAACACCCGAAAAATTCGAAGAGCATTACCAATATTGAGCATATTCCATTCACCAATAATCATGGCGTCATCTGCGTATAAAAGATGAGAGATCACCGGGCCATCGTTAGGGATTTTGAATCCCGTGAACTCACCCAGCCTTTTAGCTTTATCCATCATACACGAAAGAGCCTCCATAATCAAAATGAATAAAAAGGGGAAATCGGGTCTCCTTGTCGAATACCTTTGGTGCGTGATTTTAAATACTCATTTCGTGATTACGTGATTCATTATAGTATTTATGTGAAACCCTATTGAGTGATTAAGTAAAAACAAAACACGTAATACATAATATTTCATATGGAATAACTAATATTTCAAGTAGAATCACGTATTAAGGATAACTTATAGGAAAAATTACAAGTTTTGTCCTTTATCTTAATACCACTTATCTGGTGTGATAACTCGAGTTTTCAAGATCCTTACTTGGCACGTTACTCGTTTCACAAAGTGTTTTCGTAATCCGTTTGCGTTGTAACTTGTTCACGTTTGATATATGTTGGTGTATTGTATTGTAGTTTAGTATGTAATAAACTTATGAAGTTATGAACAGTTTGAGTTATAAACTATGCCCACGAAACATAGAAGTTTCGCCACAACCCTCACTCGATGAAACCTAGGGGTTTCGTCATGCACATTACGACGAAACTAGGGTGTTTCGCCATAGGCCTGTGGCCCAGATGAGGCCCTGATGCGAACCAGTTATAATGACCTCATAACATCACGTAGGATCCAAACGGCGAAACCCTAACACTCTTTTCCTCTCCCTTGCACTCGACGGCAATCACCATGCCTCTTGAAGCCCTTGCTAGTTTCATCTCGTAACCGGTTAGTATACGAACATCTGATTAAGGCCTGCTTGTTTCATTATTCGATTGTTTTGTGTGATGTTTGAGAAACATTGTGGATTTAGGGTCTTGAAGAGACTGTGCTCTCATAGTTTGTCAATTAGGGTTTTGATGTTCTATTGCAAATCAATTAGTCTAGAAACTGCAGGATGATAACTCAATGAACTGTATTCATTCATGTCCACTAATCAGAGTCCATGCTTCTGTTTGATGTTTGTATTGTGTGTTATTAGTTGTTTATGAATGATAAGTGAATATGTGATTTGGATTTGTACATGACGATGATTTGGTATTATAGAGTTCACAATTAATTGAGGAT
Source organism: Helianthus annuus (assembly GCF_002127325.2). Taxonomy (NCBI): domain Eukaryota; kingdom Viridiplantae; phylum Streptophyta; class Magnoliopsida; order Asterales; family Asteraceae; genus Helianthus; species Helianthus annuus. The sequence continues at coordinate 91,308,224 of NC_035448.2, forward strand.
TTGGAATGATTAACCGATGATTGCAACTGATCGTTTTGGCATGAATGAAACGACGGCAGTTAGGGTTTCTGTGTGAACATGGTTATCTGGCAGCATGACGAAACTACCCTGCAGACGAAACGCTGGATGTTTCGTCACTCGCATTATCGACGAAACTCCTTAGAGTTTCGCCACCTAACATATCGACGAAACTCACCTATCATATCAACGAAACACCTCGGTGTTTCGTCATTGGAAGTTTCGCCGCCCAGGAGTAGTGCACAACAGACTGTAGTTTTGAGCATGTAACATAATGGATAACTATGTCACTGTCTGTTGATGATGCTAGTAAAGACTGAGAAACATGGAATTAACTTTGATGGATGGCACAAGTAACTGTTATGTGTTGTTATGATCATATATGTGATGTATGGTTTTGCTTAGGCTTGAATAACTGTTGTGTGTTATTTAGTGATTGTGATTCTAAATGCACACTGTGACTATAAACTTATACGTGTACCATGCGAACATAAACTGATTTTTGTACACATGAATACAATAGGCTTGATTGATAAATTGTGAACAAGTAACTAATCAAACCGAGCAAACCAAGGTGAGTTACTGCTCTTTTTCCAAGCATGCGTCCCGGGGAGGGACATCTGGTAAATGTTCCGGGGAGGAATGCTGGGTTATTGGGATGTTTGTTAATACTCGTATATCTATCACCTATATCCATCTACCGATTGTTTCCGGGGAGGTAACGGGGTATTAGTTAATAGCGCTATTTAGGTTTGGCAACCTCACACCGTACCGGGGAGGTCGGAAGTGAACTAATGATCCCAATCTTGACCATTGCTTTGATAGAGGCAATAGGGTTTGGGCAAAACAACTTTAAGCCATCAGCGGTAAACGAGTTATTACAACATCAAATCATTGAATCGCCTTATATTCATATCTGGTAACTAAAACGTGTTAACAAACTTTGAACTCACCAGCGTCGTCTGACACACTTGTCTGCATGCTTGCAGGTCGTTAGATTCTTGATTATGGACTTGCTATCTAGGAGCGCTGGAGTGGTCATGGATCGAGACTCTTGGATACGTGTTACATTGGTTCTTGAACACTTGTTTTGAAACAATTGATTAACTATTACAATATGCTTCCGCTGAACATTTACTTTGGTTTAAACATATGACTTGGATTTATATTTTGAAATGAATGGAATGTTTTATTTTAATATTATGCGTAGTTCAATGTGATTTGTGGCTTGGATCCTGGTACGTCACACGTCCCGCGGTGATTCCGCATATGGTATTTTGGGGGTGTGACATCTGGTGGTGTCCTCTTTAACGAAGTTTGACAAGTTTTGCCCTTTACAAGGAATTTTGTTGCACGTTTTGTCATTTAGGCTTAACCCAATTAGATTTTTTTGTTAAATCTTGTCACCCAAGGGTATTTTAGTCTTTTTACCCGTTTATTTCAAGAGTCAACCCTAAAATATTTTGTTTTATTCTTTTAAATAATATTAAATAAATGGGTAAAAAGACTAAAATACCCTTAGGTAACAAGATTTAACAAGAAAATCTAATTGAGTTAAGTCTAAAGGACAAAACGTGTAACAAAATTACTTGTAAAGGGTAAAACTTGTCAAAAATTCGTTAAAAAAGGACACCGCCTGATAAGTGGTATTAAGATAAATGACAAAACTTGTAATTTTTCCTAAATTATATACAAAACATTAGTCAAACCAACCTATAATAACAACATAATGTCGTATATTAGAGATTTAACCACGTAATAAAGCATAAACAATCAAGTTCTTATTATTGAATGTGTAATCACGTAATAAGCATAATTGTATTAACATTAATTATAACAAATCATATTGAATGTGTAATCACGTAATGAAATTACATTAAATCCGTAATGACTTATGTTGAATGTGTAATCACGTAAAGGGTATTCAAAAATCACGTAGTCATGTACTGGGTATTCAAAATCACGTAATGGGTACTAAGTATTCAAAATCACGTAATGAGTACTTGGTATTCAAAATCATGTAATCACGTAATGGGTATTTAAAGTCCTGTAAATTATTTTTAAGAACACTATAGCAATAGACTGCTCGAATTAAAGAGAATGAAATGCTTGTTAATACGATGTCATTTAGAAAAAAAATATTAACGTATGAAAAAGTTATAGCTGTTTGAAAATCAAGGAGAAAACTAGTTGAAAAGATAAAAGACGATCATATCCTTCCTTCTTTAAATTTAGTAAAACAAATGTGTGGTCATAATCAACTTTTATATTGTATTTATTGGTATAACTCTACTTTTGACTTTTTTTCCTTCTATTTTGGTTTTCGTCGTCTTATAATATTATAACTACCGAAAATTCGTCGGGAAAATATGAATGCATTACAAAATAAAAAAAGGTTTTTACAATAGTATTAAATTTAATTATACTAGAGTTGAATAATATTCGACACTTGTTATATATTGATCGTAAATCATAAAAATAAATACCTATTCCGGTATAAATGCAAGAGAAAGATAAATTCAATGATAAATGAAATTATCAAAAGCGAAAACCATAAAAATGAATACGAGTACAGGTATCACCGATATTGTTCGATGGGTATCGGTTTGGTTCCATATGTCAGTGGTACAATTCGTTTTATTGAAACCAAAATCTATAAAAATAAACACTGGTACCGATTTTGATATTCGGTAGGTATTGACACAGCTTGTTAGATAGTGGCATGGATGAAAAGCACACATCTTTCATCACCAAAATATATCTTGCATTAATGTGCACTTCCATGCTTGCAAGACTGAGCTGCTCTTGTGACAACTTTCCTTTTCACCTATTTCAAAAACAATTTGACTTAGTAACATCTACTTTTAGTTGGACTACACGTGAAAACAAACCCATCTCTCCAACTTTTTCTCTAGGTCACAAGCCCACAAGTCACAACAATTTAGTATTATGATTTTCTTATTTTCATGAATTATACATTATACATTATACATTATACAAGTATAATCAAATGAGAACTTATATGCTTCCTGAGAACTCAAGAACGCTTTCAAAAACCGATCAATGTAAAAAAAATACATCTTAATTATTGTTAAAATACAAGACCAAAATTTCTTTGAGATGTTTACATTTATATATATTCATAAATATACTTTTTTTATAACTTGTGTAAGTTTATCATTTACCCGTGTAAAAAAATTATTAAGAGTAATTTAGAGAGAATGAAAGAATTAATCAGAGAGTAAATTATTTTCTAATACATTATAATAATAATGATGGTAGTATAAAAAATGAATTTACTTGGGTTTTCTTTTCTTTCTTTTTTTTTTTTTTTTTTTTTGAGTTCTCTTCTTATACACACTAACCCACATACACACAGTTATATCCTCAAAGCGATTACTTATTCTCACGCCGAAGGGTAGTTACAAGGAGAACCCCCCAACCTCGCCTCCTTGTAGTGAGTTCACCGGTGTTGTTCTTTTTGCAGGATTGATAAGAAATTAAGAAGGGATCAGATTTATTGGCGAGAGAAGAATAGATATTGATCGATAATCAGGAGACAAACAGGCTGAGTTAACCATAGGGTTACTTAGTGTTTCTTCACAGATGGAGACAATGAGTCTAAATTATTTTATGTTTTTTAGTACGGATATTAATATAGACAAAAGATCAAATACAAATACCCTCATCATACAAACGTACGAATCGGGTGAGAATGTAAAAAAAATGCGGTGTTATTTTCGTAATTATTTACTCGTAGAGTAATTATCAAAATTACTCTACAAATGATCTTGTAGGGTAATTTTGATCTTGTAGAGTAATTTTGTAAAATGTTCTTGTAGGGTAATTTTTATCTTGTAAAGTAATTTTATAGAGTATCATAATTACTCTACAAATAATCTTGTATGGTAATTTTGATCTTGTAAGGTAATTTTGTAGAGTATCATAATTACTCTACAAATGATTTTGTTAACTAATTTTGAATTGTATGTTGTTTGATAAGTTTGCAGAGTAATATTTGATACATTTATAGAATAATTTTGATAATTACCCTACAAGATCAAAATTACTTTACAAGATCATTTTTAGAGTAATTTTGATAATTATCCTACGAGCAAATAATTACGAAAATGTCACCGCGTTTGTTTGCCTTTTTCATGCATTTCGTACCTTTTGTACGATAAGACACTTTGTGCGTGAACTTAACCCTATTAATATATTATTAAAATATGTTTATTAAATAATTTTTTTTAATAAAAGTAGCCGTTCAACAAAAAAATTAAATAACTTTTTTCAGAACATAAAAAGCTTATATATCTATGAAAGAAAAATATACATTTCATCTGTTTTGATCATAATCTATTATTATTATTATTATTATAGCTGTAAAAGTTTTGAAGCTGACAACTCCATAATTTGTCAACCAAAAATCTCGTGTATGCAAAAGTGACATAACACCCGCATGCACGCACGCACCTACCTATAAATCAAACACTGCCAAAGTGACCCCTGTTCATTCTCATTTTTTTGTCGATCGATCGATCTCATCAGATTTACCATTTTTTATAATATATTTTTGTTTTTCAGGGTTTAAAGATGTGTTCTATCGGTGTTTGGGGCGATTACGCAAGGGTGGAGCTTTGGAAGAAACGCGCTCGTGTATACGTTGAGAAAACTAAGAGATTTCTTGTATCGTTGTGTCGGGAAATCTGGAAAGCGGGTCGAGATGATCCACGAAAGGCAGTTCATTCAATCAAAGTCGGGTTATCACTATCGTTGGTGTCTTTGTTATATCTTTTAGAGCCATTGTTCAAAGGGGTAGGGGCCAACGCCATATGGGCTGTCATGACCGTTGTTGTCGTTCTAGAGTTCACTGCTGGTAAAACTCACTTTTTCTTGGGCTACTAAATTTTCATGGTTTTTTCTTCGGCTCCTAAATTTTGATTGTTTTCTGAGAGGGCATACCCAAGTGTTGAGCACCGGGGTCAAATAACAAGAACAATTTAATTTTAGTATTCAATATTTGTTTTTGCTATGTATTATACAACGATTGATGGTTGACCGCGATTTGGAACATATATATTTAAAAAGTGAGATATAACAAAAAGATTTATATTATTTAGTTTTAGACAAAAGATCAAATACAAATAAAGTTAACATACAAAACGTATGAACTGAAAGTTTTGCTAAAAAAACGCTGTGATATTTTCGTAATTATCAAAGTTACTCTACTAATGATCCTGTAGAGTAATTTTGATATTTGTAGAGTAATTTTATAAAATGTTCTTATAGAGTAATTTTGATCTTGTAAAATTACTCTACAAGTGTATCAAAATTACTTTACAAGTAAATCAAAATTACTCTTCAAGTTTATCAAACAATATACAATTTAAAATTAGGTAAATTACTCTACGAAAACATTTTACAAAATTGTTTTACAAGATCAAAATTACTCTACAGTATCATTTGTAGAGTAATTTTGATAATTACCCTACAAGCAGATAATTACAAAAATGTCACCGCGTGTTTTTGTTCTTTTCATGCTATTCGTACGTTTAGTACGTTAAAGTTATTTGTACGGGAAAGGGAAAGAAGTATTTGAGTAGGATTTTGTATGGTTAATAATAATTTGTATTTGTAGAGTCAAGCTTTATTTATAATAAACAAAAAGAGTGGTGTTGGTTGGAAGCAAATTTTGTGTTGGTGTTGTTGGGCAACAGCAAGCATATAACTCATTTTCATAGACTGATTATATAAATAAAAAATGTTTATGACAGGGGCAACTTTATGTAAAGGATTGAATCGAGGTCTGGGAACATTGTTGGCGGGATCTTTGGCCTTCTTATTTGAGTTTATTGCTAGAGAAAGTGGGAAGGTCTTTTATGCCGTTTTCATAGGAACTTTCGTTTTCCTCGTCGGTAAGCAATTTCTTTCAAAAATGAGATATTATCACTAGGCTGGCTGGCTGGCTGATTATAAACAAACAGGGGCATTTTTCGATCCGAAAATTTCATAACAGTGTTCTGGATTTTGTGTTAGCATTGAAGTTGCTCTAAGAAATAAATAGACTTCACCTTCCTTAATAGTTGGTGACATCACATTGAAGTCGCTATATATAGCGACCTCAAGAGACAATGCCAGGCCTTGGTGAATGAATTCATTCTTCTCAAACAACTAGTGAGGGATTTTATACAAAATGTTTCATATTAATTATATCTTCAGTTTAGTTTTATCAACTCCATGACTGACATATAAACCCTAGCTAGCTAATCTTAAGCAGCGATTAACCTGTAAACAACCTACCTATTCTTAATTAAAAAATAATAATAATCATCATTTTTTTGCAGGTGCCATGAGTACATACCTGAGGTTTTTTCCCAAAGTAAAGAAAAACTATGATTATGGTATTGTTATATTCCTCTTGACATTCAATCTGATTACTATATCAAGTTACCGAGTCGAAGATGTACTAAAGTTAGCACGTGAGCGTCTCTACACTATGGCAATTGGTTCCGGCGTTTGCATCCTCATGAGCCTTTTCATTTTCCCGATTTGGTCCGGAGAAGATCTTCATACGTTTTCGGTTTCCAAAATCGAAGGTTTGGCGAAATCAATGGAAGGTATTTGAATGTTTAATTTATTTAATGATTTGAAATAAAATGTTACATACATACAGAAATAACATTTGCATGCAATGCAATGCAGCCTGTGTGGATGAATACTTTAGTGATAGGGAAGCCGATGTGGGAAAAGATAAATCGATGGAAGACCCTATTTATGAGAATTACAAGGCTGTTTTGGACTCTAAATCAACAGATGAAACCCTAGTACGTACGCTACGCTCGTTTTATATGATGTTTTGTGACTGGCATAATATCTGTCACTGATAAATCAATCAAGCCCTGGCCAACTATAACACAAAGACAAGAGATGACTCCCTCTTTTCTTATAAACCAAAGCACACTACAGGGACCCTATTTATTTATTTTTTTTTATTTATAACAAACCAATCCTATTTATTTAGACTAACTAATACACCTATTAAATGAACCAGATAATTAAATCACACTTATCATCCTAACCACTTATTTAAAATGAAACTAAACAATTAAACGACTCAAAGGCTCATAATCTTCTTTTTAGCCATGAATATCAAGATTCCTGGCTGGCTTAGTGTGGGTAATATTTATGTGGAAGATGACATGACGATGATATCCTTTATTAAAATTTCTCTAATTTGTAGTGCTACATGATTTCATTTTTAGGCGTTGTATGCGAGTTGGGAGCCACGACACACGTGGCACTGTAATCCATTCCCATGGCAACAATATGTTAGATTAGGAGCGGTTCTGCGTCATTTTGGATACACAGTTGTCGCTCTACACGGTTGTTTACAAACTGAAATTCAGGTATTCAGTTTTTATCACTTATATATTTAAAACAATAACATCACTAATGAACTCTCCATAACACTACAAAACAAAGTGATTGAGACAACATTAGAATCCTCAAGTATATTACATCAAGTGTTACTACTACATTGCATTTAGTAACATTGGTAATGACCGAATCCTACAGCTAAGCTACTTTGGGACGGTTGATAGTCGAAAAATATATATACTAGCTAGCATGGAATATGATTGTTTTTTTTTTTTTTGCAGACTCCAAAGTCGGTTCGATTGCTGTTCAAAGATCCGTGCACTCGCCTAGCAACCGAAGTATCAAAAGCCTTAACGGAATTGGCCAACAGTATACGAAACCATCGCCAATGTTCACCGGAAATACTCTCAGATCACCTCCACCAAGCTCTACAAGACCTTGACACCGCCTTGAAATCCCAACCGCGTCTCTTTCTTGGGGGAAATGGCTCTAACCCAGCCAACATGCTAGCCTTGGTGGCCCTATCAAAACCCGAAAAGCAGTTATCCAGTGTAAAAACAGAAGCATCAGCATTGTCTGAGTGGAGATCAAAACGGGTTTCCAAGCAATCGATAGAGGCCGAGAGGAGGTCGTTGAGACCCACATTAAGCAAGATTGCAATCACGAGCTTAGAATTCTCAGAGGCGTTGCCCTTCGCCGCCTTCGCTGCCTTGCTGGTGGAGGCTGTGGCCAAACTTGATCTTGTGATTGAAGAAGTTGAAGAACTGGGTAGGATTGCTTGTTTTAAAGAGTTTGAATTAGTTGGTGACGGTGTGATCCTGAATGTTGAAGACAAATCTAAAATAGATGTTAATTTGCCTAGCAATACTTCAGAGTAATTTTAACGTTCTCTTTTATTATTTGTTAATATTAATTAGGTGTTGGTTGACACTCATTTTATACATACGATTAGGTTCCCACTTATTTATTTTTCATATCATTTGATTTATGCATCAACTTTAATTCAATCCTTCTATTGTAGTTTTTGTTTGGTCGACCCGGTTGGGGTCGGCTGCGTTGTTAATGAAGTTTTGTTTTTTAAAAAAAAAAACTTTAATTCAATCCATATAACACCATTTGTTCTTACATGAATGAAATTGATACTATCTCACTCATCATCATCATCATTATCATCATCATCATCATCATAGTCAGTATATCACACCAATAGTAAAGATAAGGTAGAGTCTGAGAAGGGTGAGATATAGACAGCCTTACCTCTACCCTGTAGGAATAGAGAGGCTGCTTCCAATGAGACCCCCGGCTCGATAGTAGTTTTGCATCAAGCCTTATTGATAAGGCATATAACACTCAGCAATTGAGACAAACGCCGATTAGTGCATGTATCCCTTGTCTTTCGGCTATCAACGCCACCACATGATGCATGATTAATCATCCCCTCTTTTAACGTTATTTTCACGAAATTAGTAAAATAACGTAAAAATTAGTGCACTTTCACTTCCCCCCACCCCCCGAGCGCCCACACATATATAAATTATATGAGCATACTGCAAGCGGGGCATATTGATACTCTCTCACTATATATAAAAATTTCCACGTATCAGGCCTAGTATCTCTATATCAAGAGGGAAAGATATCTTCGATTCAAAGCAGTCTTAATAATTATGATGTGACGTTTTTGTTATCACGAAGTTGTACGTAAACGGCATTAAAAACTCATACGAAACCGATGCCCTGCTACACCTTTCGGTATATGTCAATGGTGTCTCAAAGAGGATAAACATGCATTCTGACTAAAGAAACACCAAACTAATCTGGTGATTAGTTTGTGAATTGTGCCTTGACAAATAAAGGTTAATCTTCTTTCGTCTCGTCTAAACAGCTGTGAAGATCCTGCAAAACAATCAACACGCCGTAAGCTCGTTACAAGGAGGAGAATAGTGGGTTCTCCTTGTAACCACCCTCCAACATTAGAATAAGTATCGGTTTTGAGGATAATAGTGTGTGTATTAAGTCAGAGGGTAAGATAGCAATCCTTAAAACTGGAGGTTAAGTTCCCTACTTATAACCGAGGTGGTTTGTGAAGGAGATTGGCTGATGGGCCTTGGGCCTGTAGACGACAACAAGGAATATCCATTATGTCCCCTCTGCCAAGACCGTTAGTGATTCCAGACGAGAGGGTAGCTGGCGCACGCTGAATGGATCCACGTGTCCTAACATTTGTCCTTGTTGTCTGCTTTGTCATCAGCAGCTAAGTGGAGATCGTGGATGTGACGCCCTGCTTCTTCGTACTTTCCATAATTAGAAGGTCTTGTTTGTATTTCTATTTTTGGAAGTCCTGTGTCCTTGTAATCGTATTTCATTTCGAGCCAATATAAATCCGAGACTTTGATCGTAATGAAATGAATCTTTTATACATCGTTTATACATGTTTATACATTGATACGTGCATTCGTTTGATACATGATTCGTAATTCACATAAACGTAAATTTAAATCATAAACAACTAGGTTATATTCGTAATTCTTAATAGTTCCATGCAAACAAAACATTTGGTTATTCAATTTTGAGACTTATACACATTCAACACTTCATTACTTGTTACATATGCTTGTTACATCATTTCAACACTTCATTCGTTCTTACAACACCGAATCCATGTTCAATTACTTGATTAAACTCTCACTTCAGGTTTGATTATGTATGTTAGGACATGATACTTGACACATATACAATTGATACACCTTAAATACATAAAATACACAACGATTAATCATCTAATATGTTACATATACTTGTCACTTACAATCATGTTACATACTTATATATCACACTTTTGTTTAGTTAAATCGCGTTTTATTTCATGTTATACCTTGTTACAAGTTAGGGGAACATTGTTACATATTAATTACATAACTTAATCAGCAAAAATTACACATTTTAATGTTTAGAAAAATAAATATAAAGGAAATATAGGGCTGAATTCAGCACCTAAAACAGCCCCCTTAGGCTGAGTTTTTTTTTGGCTTGTTTCAATGATTGATCCTTCTAAACACTTCCAAAGCCCAACCCAATGAAACCCTAATCCATCCCCTATATAACCCAAGCCTCCACCAAGCAATTTTCACTTTCTAAACACTCTGGGTGAATAGACACACAAAACCGTAGCTGATGTCACACCCTGTCTTTTGCGGAAGCGTATGATGTGTGACTGGTTTAATATCATTGCACTCAATTGTAATAAATAACTACATGATCAAAACGACGTTCATCCATTCATAAAATTTATGTATTACAAACATTGTTTATTCAAGTTTTTAAAACACAACCTTGGACTAGGTTACAAACCAACAAAAGTGGATGACATCTAAACTTCTAGTTACGACACCTGCGTCCAAGATCCATCCTGTTACCTGGAATACATGTAATTTTGGAAAACATCAACAAAAAGTTGAGCGAGTTCTTGCGTCTTGTTTATGTAATGTAATTCTTGTAAATCATTGAGAGACTCCTTTGTAAACAGGTATGAAAAGCGTGTATGAACATGAATGTTTTTCAAGGACTTTAAGGCATGTGAGGACATAGGGAGCACTCGTTATGGCTCATAGGGAGCACTCGAAATGGCTCATACCCTTGTCGATTTTCCTCAACTGTGTGGATTAACATCGACAGTGTCAATTTACCTTGATTGTGTCGATTACCCTCGACTGTGTCGATTAACCTCGACTGGGACTCCGAAGCACTACTAGGTACTAGTTGTGACCATAAGTGGGGTTCGGCCGTACCCGTTAGATCTAACCCTCGTCCCTAATTATGTATTCACATCTTGGTACTAGTTTTCACCAAGAATTTATGGCATTTTAATATTAAGTCTAAGCTCACATGATCTAGTATTTCATAGGCGTTTCATACCGTTTAAGCATTTGTAACATGTATTTCACCCCCGAGAGTTATAAAACCAAAAACAGTTAAAGAAAAGGGGGAGCATGAACTCACTGTTTTGCGTCTTCAGTACTCGTAACTCAAATCTCGTCAGCAAATATGACTACCTATAATGTGCTACGGTCTATTAGACGAGCGGGTCATGCCTTGTCTTAGTATTCATGTTTTGAGTTACGGTTTCTTTATGTCTTTACATCATCCAGAGTTATAATACTTTTCATGTATTTGTTTTCGCGTCTTTCCCAAGGATGGGAGTATTTCATACATATATTCTCGTATTCTTGTATTTGTAGTTTCCAAAATAATATATTTTCACTTAGAAAATATACATAGACTTGTTTTGTCCAAAAATAATGTATCGCCAAGAAAATATATATTTTTCTTCAAAAATCATATATCTTCTAAATATTCTAAGAAAATATATTTTTACTTCCAAAAGTAATATATGTCCTCTTTGTCGAAAATATGATATACTTTGTAATAATAAAAATCATACTTTCGTTTCTTTTGTGTCCAAAATAATATTTGCCAAAAATATATTGTAACGGTACTTCTCGGAATATTTCGTAAGTTACGTTATTGCGTTCGGTTTCACAATATCAAGTGTGTAACTTATATATTTCATTCCATGTAATTTTTGGTATTATTTTGGTGTTGTAAATTATTGGTATTTGTGAGTTATATTATTTTCCCTCAAATAATATAACTACTTCACATGATCACACACAATGTCTTTAATGTAAATATATATTCTAAATACATATTTACCCATTTTTATTTGTGAAAACCAACCTCCATTACTTGTATTTTTGTTACAAAAATCTATGGCAAAATTTATATGGAAAACTCATGATTAAAATACACTTGTAAATATTTGTTTGAAAATATTTTTCTAAGTGTTTATATATTTAGAAAATTCTGCCATAGTTTCCCCTAAAAATGGAGGTTTCCATGCTTTCAAGCATATCATTTTCTTTTGTAAAATCATCACCAATCATCAACAAATCATTCAATACTTACAATATGCCAAAAATATGAAATTTACACTATGTCATGAACTTGAAACTTTGTAAAAATTTGTAGTAACTTACTAGTGTACTTAGTAAGTTTAGTTACCCTTTAAAGTGTGGTTATTTATTTGAAAATATCATTCTTGAAGAATTTAGATCCTCATAACTTGTGAAGTGATTTTCTAAAAATGTTTCTTCTTGAGCTTTTCTTGTTAAATATATTTTTCTACACTTGATTAACCACTAAAAACATGGTTAGTTTCTTTAAAAATCATGATCTTGTAAATCTTGTAAATAACTTTGTTCTCTTGAAAATATTATCTTTGAAATCCTTTATTTTCAAGACTTATAACATGTATCACAAATCATTATACACTAAAACTAGTTTATTTTCAAGTTCATGTTTAACATAAAGGATGATCATTATGATTTCTTCAAGATCTATCCTTATACTTGCTAGATCACGTGTTTAATCACCATCTAGCAAGCTTCATATGGTGATCTACACCATACACACAAGAAATCAACAAACAAGTTCAATACATACACTAGAACAACTTGATCTTCATGTTTTAGAGCTTTATGATAATGTTCATCTTTATGTTTTCTTGAGATTCTTAGTTTACCAAGTTACTTCATACTTTAACCACTAAAATTATGAGTGAAAACAAGATCAAAGAGGCTTACTACTAGCACTATGGCTAGGGAAGAACAAGTATGAAGATGATGAAGAAGTAGAGTGGATAAAAGCTCCTAGATGAGGTCCTTCCACTTCCAATGCTTCCAAGCCTCCTAAATATGCTTAAGACACCTTGTAGTAGGCTTGAATCTTGAAGGAATGGATTGAATATGGGGAGGTTAGAAGAGGGTGTTTGGGCCGTGAGTTTAGGGAAAGGAGAAGAGTGGTTTGTGAGTTTTCATATGTTAGAATGTAAATGACCAAGAACTTGTAGTTTTTATAAACAACTTCAACATTAAGGATGGCATATGGTAGCAGAATTCAGCTTTCTTTCTGCGAATACAGCTTTCTTTCACAATTCAATCAAAAGCAAGAACCATCGTAGCAGAATTGAGATAGTCAAGGATGTTAATGGGACGCAACATGAGGGGATAGATGCTGCAAAAGCGCTTCTAGACCACTATGAAAACTTTCTTGGTCGGAAAGATAATAATCTGTTGAATACTTCCCCTGAGTTATTTGTTAATAAGCTGAATCCTGACAAAGCTCAGTTGATGGTGAGGGAGGTTTCGAATGAAGAAATCAAGAATGCTATGTTTGACATTGGGGACAATAAGGCTCCGGGTCCGGATGGATTCTCGTCTGTCTTCTTTAAAAAAAGCATGGAATATTGTAGGGAGTGATGTTTGTCTTGTGGTTCGGGAATTTTTCAGGAATGGCAAACTCTTAAAAGAGGTAAACCATACTATCATTGCATTAATCCCTAAAAAGTCCACTCCGGAATATGTCACGGACTATAGACCAATTTCTTGCTGCAATACAATTTACAAGTGTTTGAGTAAAATCATTACTAACAGAATCAAGCAAGGTTTGCATGAGCTAGTTAGCATCAACCAATCGGCGTTTATCCCGGGAAGACGAATTTCTGATAACATTATGCTTACACAAGAACTGATGTATAATTACCACAGAAATACGGGTCCTCCTAGATGTGCTTTTAAAATTGATATTTAGAAGGCATATGACACAGTTGACTGGAGTTTTTTGAGACGAATCATCACAGGGTTCGATTTCCATGATCGTATGGTCGAATGGATTATGAAGTGTATCTCATCCACAACGTTCTCATTGAGCATAAACGGTAACCTGCATGGGTTCTTCAAAGGTGAGAGGGGGCTTCGACAAGGCGACCCGATGTCGCCTTACTTGTTTACTCTTGTTATGGAAGTTCTCACTCTTCGGTTAGATCACATGGTAGCCACATCGCTGAATTTTCCGTTTCATAATAAGTGTGATAAACAACGAATTGTGAGCTTATGTTTTGCTGATGACCTGTTTATGTTTGCGAGAGGTGAAGTTAAATCGGTCAAGCTGGTGCTAGATGCGCTTGCAAGCTTTAAGAACATGTCAGGTTTAGTTCCGAGTATCCCTAAAAGCACGGTTTACTTTGCTAACGTGAGCAATCAGGTAAAGCAAAGAATTCTTGAGCTTGTGTCGTTTAAGGAAGGATACCTTCCAGTTAAGTATCTTGGCGTCCCCCTTATAACTTCACGGTTATTGTATAAAGACTGCCAAATTCTCGTTGAAAAAATGGAAAATAGAATCACGTTTTGGGGAAATAAGTTTCTTTCATTCGCGGGAAGACTCCAACTAATCAGATCTGTCCTATCGTCTATGCATGTCTATTGGGCATCCGTCTTCATCCTGCCAAAGCGTATCACAAAGGAGCTCGAAAGGAAAATGAAAGACTTTCTTTGGAGAAGCGGATCAGTAGGGAAAGGCAAGCCAAAGGTCGCGTGGAAAACTATATGTCGGCCTAGGGAAGAAGGGGGTTTGGGGATCAAGCGGGTTAATGACGTTAACAAGGCGTTGATGACTTATCATGTGTGGAGCCTTTTAACTAATCGAGAGTCGCTTTGGGTCAAGTGGATTCACATATACAAACTGAAACAAAGATGTTTTTGGGATGTTCCGGTTAAGCAAGGTAACACGTGGGGGTGGAGGAAAATCTTAAAGCTTAGACCGCTAATTCGTGAGCATATGTGGTCAAAGATAGGGGACGGCATGGCGACTTATGCTTGGTATGATAAATGGTCTCATGGGGAGCCAATTGGGAACTATATTACGCCGAGAATGATTCAACAAGCGGGGTTTCACATTAATACAAAGCTAGCGGAAGTGGTGAATGATGGTCAATGGGTATGGCCGGAGACTTGGTTAGACACATACCCGGCTCTGGCTAATGTGCAGGTACCGAACTTAACGCCAAATAAAAAAGATACTATTGCCTGGATTGATGGTAATGGTAAGGAAACAACCTACTCGTCCAAGAATGTTTGGGATACACTTCGATCGAGTGGCCCGAATGTAAATTGGCATAGAGCTGTTTGGTTTTCTCAGTGCATTCCGTGTCATGCTTTCCTCATGTGGTTAGTGATTGGAAACAAGCTCAAGACTCAAGATAGGTTGAAGCATTGGGAAGTTGGTGGTCCTATTAACCTTCGGCTGATGTGTTGTCCTTTGTGTCAGTATGGTATTGATTCTCATCCACATTTATTCTTTGAATGCCCCTATTCGAATCAAGTTTGGATGATAGTTAAACCCATGGGAGCTATGCAACATCTATCGGATAAATGGGAGGATATTTTCCAGCATCTTGTTAATACATCGGGATCAAAATTGGCAAAGCATGTGATTGGTAGGATTTTGGTAGCGGCGACTGTTCATCAGGTTTGGATAGAAAGAAACTCCAGGTTGTTTGCGAATACTAAACGATCAGCTAAACAAGTTGCGGACGCTATTAATTCTTCGGTCCGATTGAAGCTGGTAACTCTGAAGTTCAAGGATTCGAGACTAGTGGACAAAATTCTAAGAGAGTGGAAGCTGCCCAAAGGGCTTGTCATTTACGATCATATCGGCTAAAGTGTTTAGCTTAGAGGACTTCTCAGATTAGCTTCGTTTAGGTGCTAGTCTGTTTTGTTTGGTGTTTTGCTTTGGTTCGTGTTTTTTTAGTGGTTGTGTTTTCTTGGTTGTGCATATTCCCGGCATGTCGGGTATATGAATTGGTAGGCGCTTATGTCTATCACTTGTACTTCTTTGGTTTTTTATTGTGATATAAAATTTACCAGGGTGAAAACCTTTACCCAAAAATTAAGGATGGCATATGGTATCTTGTGTGGGTTTATTCTCGAACATGATCTAATAAAATATTGTAAACAAATATTATGTGGGACCCATGTCCCCTAACCATCCAACATGGGGGGGGGGGGGTAAAGTGTAGCTTTTAATGGTTAGTTACTTGATTTAGTTAGGATTCAATGGTGCTAGTTAGGTATTTTATGTATTTAATATTTATTAGATGTGTTATGATGTTCGGTGACCATAACTAGCTTTATAACACTAAAACAATGCTTCTAGCAATATTTTGGTGTTCCGGGTAATGTCCGGTTGTTCGGTTAGATACCGGTTTGTTAAAGTGTTAAACTATTCCGTTTAGCGTTCATTAAGTACCCTTTTGTGATCCTTTTAATTCCCGACACTAAGGAAAGCATACAAGACCAATAAACCACTTTTCTGCATTATATTTTGGAGTTTAAATGCTGAAAATAGCTGAATTTTGGTTATTTTTTGCAGAATTCTGCACTTTTAATGTGTTTTAGGCACTTTCCGGCACTTTGTCTATCACTTAAGCATGCAGTTTTGTGGTCCTTACTTCCCTACACACTATACTAGTGTAAGACGTCATCTCTAGCTCATACAGGGCCTTGAAATATTGTCTGTCTATGTACTGAACGTCGTCAGCATTTTTTTGTTTGTCTGGTAATGGTGCCAATTCTGTTCTGTGTAACATTTGAACTATCTCGTGTTGCATGTAGCAACGAATAAAGTCTTGTAATGTGAAATGCCATTGTATGTATATAACAGTAATCAAAAATTCATTTCTCTTGTAAACTAGATCATGCACAATTATTTAAGCACAAATTACTGTTCAATTAGTGTACGAAATGTACGGAAAAGTGACGGTTGTCACAATCTCCCCCTGTTAAAAGAATTTCGTCCCGAAATTCAAGCGATGCCATCGGTCGCAGGGGAGTTGTGAGTGAAATGTGGTCACTTATGTTTAAACTTTGTCTTCATGTTCCCATGTACTCTGGGTCATGTTATGAATTCTATTGTACTCAAGAAAATCAATTATGTCTTTTCTGTGTCTTGTGGACTCTTGGTCCGTCACCTTAACAGGTTCTATAGTATTGTGGACTCTTGGTCCGAAACCTTAACAGGTTTTATAGTAATTTTTTGTTTTGTCATTGACGTGAATCTTATTTGTGGGAACTATGACTGTTCCTTGAGTTAGACTCATTTAAAGACACGTAGAATGTGTCACGATCACTACTGATCTTTTTCTGGAAGTTTCATCTTGTGAACAATGGTTCCGATCCCTACATCGGGGTCCAACCTTTATGTTTTCCAAATCACACCATGCCTTCTCTAGGCGAGGCTCTCATTAAAGCCATACTTCTTGTTTCAAATTCCTACGATTTCCGCTGCTCATCGGCGCAATCTTTCTGTATTCTGCGGGCTGCCTTGATATGTTCACATATCTAAACGGTTTGCCTCTAGTTTTTCCTGAGCCAACTCGGGCCAGTAGATTGTTTATTCCCGGTCTCTGATCAACACGACGGGGATCGACTTATTATGTTCCATCTAAAGCTTCACACGAAGCGGTTTAGACGGCGGTGTGATAATTACTGTTGTGGGAAAACTCTACTAAGGGCAAGTGAGTGTTCCAACTTTTTATCAAAGTTTATCACACATGCACGTATCGTGTTCATACAGTCTGCATCGTTCAGTAGCTTAGTCCATCTATGTTAATATTCAAGTTTTTACGATCAACGGTGTGCTACAACCCTTGTGTTCAGTAAAGGTCGTGCAGTGTTTTCTTACAAGTAATGTTGTCAAATTCGCGGCGCGCAATCACTGTATCTAGATCATGGTTTCTTATTATGATTCTTTAATCAATGTGGCGCGTATGCAATGTCGTGATCTCGTTGTATCGATGTGCAATCGAGACTTTGTCGAGGAGCGTTACATAAATGCAACTCTATCTCCTTAGCTCTTGGTTGCAGGGTTGGCATAGTTTTCGTTCTTATCCACCATGTATCTTAGAGTTCTCACTTCGCGAATTCGAAATCCGTTTTTCGTCATCATAGCACATAACTATTCTTTTCTCTAAGAGTTGCAAGGTAAATTGCAGCTGTTGTTTACGACCTTCCTTGGTCGTTGACCATATAAGAATGTAGTCAATAAGTATAATCATGATTTATCCAGGTATGGCTTACACGTTCGATTCATGAGGTCCATGAATATTGTCGATGCATGTGTTAAGCCAAATGGTACGACAAGGAACTCGTAACGCTCGAAGCGAGTTCTAAAGTCGTTTTAGGGATATTTCCTTCTTGTATTCACAATGGAGGACATCTTGTCCTCAAGTTGATCTTTGAGTGGTATCTATAACCTGACGATTTGTCTGTTCATGTTATCAGTCCTTGGCAAAGGGTACCAAACCTTGATATCCAGTTCTCTGGAATTTATGCAAAATGGAAACTGTCAACTTTCTCCTCATGTCCTTAAGCAAGGACGCCATGTCCTTAATTTCCTTCTTTCTAGCAGCTCTTGCAGTTATATCGGAAGCTCATGCTTCGCGGACGGAGCTAGTCGGTAAGTCGTCATTGGGCATTGGTGCTACTCCTGGCACGAGGTTTATCTTAAACTCCTCTTGACGCTGCGGAGGGGCGTTCCTGGCAAGTCTTCAGAAAAGGCTTCTGAAACTTCTTCCATAACGGGGATGTTCTCGGGCTCTATACTTAGATATCCAATCTATGCTGACTATCATATTATGACTTCTCAACTCAATGGTAACAGAAGGTTCCGACCTTCTGAGTCCCTAAATACAATCCTTAATTGCTTCGTCTGCTTAAACTAGCCTTTTATATGCCCATTTCTAAAGAATACGAGATGACTATTTTACTCGAAACTAGGCCAAGCAGTTTCTTAAGTGCTAAGCATGCAAGGTTAAAGTTGATGCCATTATTAATCAAAATAGATGCATAAGGTTGGTTAATAGGGAACGTACCCGTAACCACATCTGGATCCTGGCGTGTCTCACGAGTTTCGATCGTGAAAACCCTTCCTTGCTTGTTTCTTCCTAGGGCAATCTTTCCTAAAGTGCCCTGCTTCACCACATTTGTAGCAACCTGGTACTCTCTTATTCCTTCCATCTGGGTCCTTCGCCCAACAGGCGTCCTTGCTATGCCCTTCTTTTCCACACTTTCCGCACTTAGGCCTCAGACATTGACCTTCATGGTGGAAATTGCATTTCCCGCACCTCGGCTTAGTCCCGAGTAACCTTTACCACCGGCCTTATTAGTGGCTCCAACAGTTTTCCTGCCATGCGGCGGATTCACTTTCTTTCTTTTGTTTGTTTTAGAGCTCCCATAGTTGACTTGGGTGCTTATCTTTAAGTTTGAAGACTTCCTCTTCTTGTTGCCTAATGACTCCACATGAGTCTCTTTCTTGTTATCCTCAGATTCCGAAAATTTCCCCATGCGTAGAGCTTCTTCAGTAAGAGTGACACTCAAATCGATAGCTTCTTCGATGGTCGAGGGTTTTGAGGAAGTAACCATGCTCCTGATCTAAGGTGCAAGTCCCCAGATGAATTGTTCAACCCTCTTGAATTCCGGTTCGACTAAGTAGGGGACGACTCTAGACATGTCGTGAAATCGCTGGACATATTCAGGAATCTTCGGTCCGTCCATTTTCAAATTCCAGAACTCCACCTCAAGCTTCTGGATTTTAGCTCTAGAACAGTATTTCTTTTCCATCATTTCCTTGAGCTCGTCCCAGCTAAGTGCATAAGCAGCATCTGCACCAAGGGTTTGAACCTGAAGGTTCCACCAGGAGAGTGCGCCATCAAAAAATAACCCTGAGATAAAGGTAACCCTCTGCTGGGGTGAACAGTTACTCATTCTTAGCACGGCGTCAGTCTTTTCTGCCCAACATACAAATGCAACGGCACCTCCTGTGCCATCAAAATTCAGTGGCTTGAAGTCCAGAAATTGTTTATAGGTGCAGCTAGTTGGAGGGTTATTTCCGGTAGTGCCACCGCTGTGTTTGGAGTTGTCACACCCTGGCTTTTGCGGAAGCGTGGGTTTATTTGGTGTAACTTCTTAATACCATCGCAACAACCACAACAATGCTATATGATAAAAATACGTGATGTTCATCCATTAGGATAGTTTAAAGAAAAGCATAACATATTGTCTTTAAAAATACCAACCACTGAATACGTTATAAACCATGACTTGTTTTTAAATTGAGTTCATAAGACTCAACGAAAGACTACCAACAACACAAGGATTTGAGACATGCAACCCGTCCAGGAAGGAGTCACACTTCCCAAACCTATGACCCTGGATGACATCCTTATTTAATACGCAGCTTGTCTAACATGCATCACTCGCCAGATCCAATTAATTCCCTGAAATACATGTAGTTTAAAAGTCAACGAAAAGTTGAGCGAGTTCATGTGTATGTGAGTCTGTATAAACCTTTGATATGTGTCTGTATGTATGAAAACCCTGGTATGTAGCAATTAAGGAAAAATAAAAGAGATCACCAATGGGTTGCAAATCCATTGATATGTGTGAAACGGTGCAGGAAGTACTCAAACCTAGCAAATTTGTTACCGGGCCTCCGGCTGTAAGACACAGTCATCTCTATGGGCCTCCCTGGCCTCATGGGTGTGGCCTCGCTATACCCAAATAGATCTATCACTCATGTCCCTCGGTCCTACGACGAGGATTAATGGCCTTAAGTGTTGTACCCACCTTTCACATGATCTAAGCGTCTAAACCCTCCTTAAGCTAACCATACCAATTATAAAAGCGTCTGTAATAAATATTACAAGTATTTCACCCCCGAAGTATAAAACTGAAAATAGTTAAAGGAAAAAGGGGGACATGAACTCACAGTAGTGCGTCTTGAATCGAATCTCAAACTCTGTCCGCTACATGACAACCTACAACGTACTAATGTCTATTAGACGGACGGGCCGTGCCTTGGCTTAGAGTTTAGTATTTTATGTCACGTTTCTTATATTGTTTCGTGCGATTATTATTTGTCAAAATATTTAATATTTTAACTTAGTCATGTGTCATGTTGGGATATTTGTTCGTTCAATGTTCTAGTAAACTGATGTCTAGTAAATATTTACTAAGTGTTGGTTTTTCGGAAAATTTCGCCATGGTCTCCTTTGTAAATGGAGGTGTCCATGCTTAATAGCATATCATTTTCTTTTACATATATCCAGTAGATCATTTTCCAACAATCATCCCGACTTTTAGACATACCAAGCATTACTTACGTTATTTCAGCTTCATTACCCAAAACTGGACTGTTTTCGAGGATTTTTATAAAATAGTTAACCTTCTCCAAAAATTCTCAAATTTTTACAGAATGTCATATATGATGCAAATTTTATTGTGTAAAAATTTCGGGGTCCAGTTCGTTACCAATATTTAATAGAAATTCATTTACCCGACTGCAATCAGATTTGCTACTTTCTGATTGCAGTTTACAGAATAATTCAGTAAAAATTATTTGTAAGTCTGATCGACGAAATTCCAGTTGGAGGATCATCGAGACAACGGTGACCACCTACTGTAAAAATTCCATGAGTTGATTCTACTCAGGTTTCACGTTATGACTCCGAATACAACACACTTTTTCTGCAGTAAAAACTCAGCTTAAGCTGCTGTCCAAAAACAGTCCTTTAAAAATTGTAAACGTCCTCGAAAAATTACGATTCCAGTGCCATTTGTTCGGTTTTTCAAAAATACATAATTTAGGCTTCAGAAAATTAGTTTTTCGATTTAAAACGGTCCAGTTACAGCCTGTTGAAGTTGGCTGTAAATATCAATCCGCATGCTTTTTACAATGTAAAAGTTACTAAAAACGCGTCAACGATTGTTCTAACAACGGGTTTACCGAGAAATCAATGATCAAACAACATGCATACTTATACCAACATAATCCAACCAGATTTTATCATTATATAAGTTTGTGTTTAGGTTCCTTATTCACTTTCTCTTTGTGTTCTTATTTTAAGCTTCAAACAACAATGTTTCGAACAATCAACGTAGAAATGATTCGTAAGCTAGATCGAAGACTTACTACTAGCACAAGGGCTAGGGATGAACTTGTGAACAAGAAATGATGGTGAAAGAGGTGTGAGAATGCAGGTGGTGATGCTTCTTCAAGGCTCTAATGCTCCAAACTCCACAAGGCTTCTTTCTAACACTTGTTTTAGACTTAAAAATGGATCAAAGGAGTTTGAAGTGATGGTGATGGATTCAGATGTGGGCAGCTGAAAATGAGAGGGAGAGGAGTGAGGTGAGAGAGTAAATGATGGTGGTGGTGATATAGAGGGCCTTGGGAACTCACAAGCCACCCTAACCAACCTAGAGAAATGATTAGCTAGGTTTCTTGGCCAATCATAATTAAGAAGATAAAAATAAAATTGAAACAAAATATTTAGTAATGATGGGGCCGAAATTTGGTAGGGGGGTAATTTGTAAAATTTGATAGTTAGTAGGTAAATAATTAGGAGGTTACGGGTATTTTCTAGAATAGTGGGTGTATGTCATGTTTCTATAGTGTGTGGGGATTTTTCTGACCGTGATTACTTAAGAATAATAAAATAATGTTTCTGACAAAATTTTGGTGTCCCGAGTAATGTCTGGTTGTTCGGTTACGTATCGTTCTGTTAAAGCGTTTAATTGTACCGCATAGTGTCTTTTATGCATCTTTTCGTAACGAATTTTAATTCCAACACTTAGGGAAGTGTTCAGGACCATTTAGTCAATTCTCTGTATAATACGAGTGTGTTAAAAGCTGAATCGTTACTAAAATGCATAATTCTGTACTTTAAAATGAGTCTTAGGCACTTTCGGCACTCAAACCATCACCTAGTGACACACTCTTATGGTCCTCACTTCCCTACACTCCATACTGGTGTAGTACTTTGTCTCTGGCCCATACTGGCCTAAAAATAGTGTCTGTCTATGTGCTGGCATTGTCAGCACGCGTCTGAGTTATCCGCTCATTGTGCTAGCTGTGCTTTGTGCATCAGGTTTGTCACTAAGAGTCTGTTTGAATAAATGGAGTGACTGTATGTATATAACATAAATCAGTAAGCAACTTAAAGTGTCAGTTGTAATCAAGCACAGTCATTAAGCACATAATTAGAGTTAATTAATTTGTACAGTACCTGTAATTGTGTGGGTTGTCACATTCTCCCCCCGTTAAGAAAATTTTGTCCCGAAATTTTAAGTTCTACTTCTAGTTGAAGGGGTCTTGGGGAATAAATGTGGGTACTTGGCCTTCATACGATCCTCACGTTCCCACGTGAATTCTGGGCCGTGTCGCGCATTCCATCGAACTTTGACGAGTTTGACACTACTCCGGCGTGTCTTGTTAACCTTCCAATCCGTAACCTCAACCGGTTCTTCAACAAAGTGGAGTGTGTCATCGATATGAACCTCGTCAGCAGGAATGACAACTGTCTCTTGAGTTGGACTCTTTTTCAGGTTCGATACGTGGAATGTATCATGAACACCGTTAAGTTCAGCAGGTAAGTCCAGTTTGTATGCTATAAGCCCAATCCTTTGCAGGATCTTGAACGGGCCAATGTAACGCGGATTCAACTTCCCACGCTTTCCAAAGCGTGCCACACCCTTCCAGGGTGAAACCTTTAACAAAACCATATCTCCAACTTGAAACTCTAAAGGTTTCCTCCTTTGGTTTGCATAGCCTTTCTGTCTGTCGCGAGCTGCCTTGATGCGCTCTTAAATTTGAAAGATCTTGTCTGTTGTCTCTTGAATTATTTCGGGGCCAACCAGCTGTCTATCACCCGCATCAGCCCAGCATAGCGGTGATCGACACTTGCGTCCGTAAAGAGCTTCGAATGGTGCCGCTCCAATGCTTGTGTGGTAGCTGTTGTTGTACGAAAATTCGACCAATGGCAAGTGATTGTCCCAGCTACCACCCAGGTCCATTACACATGCTCTCAGCATATCTTCCAATGTTTGAATTGTTCTTTCACTCTGGCCATCCGTTTGTGGGTGAAACGCGGTACTCAGATTTAATTGAGAACCAAATGCTTCTTGGAAGGACTGCCAAATCCTTGACACAAAACGTCCATCTCTATCAGAGATAATCGAGAGAGGCACTC
This sequence comes from Helianthus annuus, assembly GCF_002127325.2. Lineage (NCBI taxonomy): Eukaryota > Viridiplantae > Streptophyta > Magnoliopsida > Asterales > Asteraceae > Helianthus > Helianthus annuus. The sequence continues at coordinate 91,332,543 of NC_035448.2, forward strand.
CATGGCGCGCAACAATCTCCCTCATGTATATTTCAGCAAGTTTACTCGTGTTGTCCTTCTCCTTGATTGGCAGGAAGTACGCAGACTTTGTTAGACGGTCTACTATTACCCAAATTGTATCATGACCCTTGGGCGTCTTTGGCAATTTCGTTATGAAATCCATGGAAATCTGTTCCCATTTCCATTTGGGTATTTCAGGTTGCTGTAGAAGACCTAAAGGCTTTTGGTACTCGGCTTTAACCTTGGCGCAAGTTAAACATTTGCCAACATATACTGCAACGTCGCCTTTCATCCTAAGCTACCAATAGAAATCCTTAAGATCTTGGTACATTTTATCCGCTCCTGGATGAATCGAGTATCGTGACTTGTGAGCCTCATTGAATATAACCTTTCTCAATCCTCCAAACAGAGGAACCCAATTTCGATTCATGAAACACAAGGTTCCTTCCCTGTTTGGTACCAACTGCTTCTCCATCCCACGGAGGTACTCATTCTCGATATTTCTTTCTTTGAGAGCTTCCTTTTGCGCAGCACGAATGCGCAATGAGAGGTCTGTCTAGAAAATCATTTCTAAAGCCCTAACCCTTATGGGCTTAATCCTTTCCTTTCGACTTAGGGCTTCAGCGACCACATTCGCCTTCCCTGGATGATACTTGATTTCACAGTCGTAATCGTTCAACAGCTCAACCCAACGTCTCTGTCTCATGTTAAGTTCTTTTTGATCAAAAATGTGCTGTAAGCTCTTGTGATCAGTAAAGATTGTACATCTTGTGCCATACAAATAGTATCGGCAGATCTTCAATGCGAACACCACAGCGCCTAACTCCAAGTCATGCGTGGTGTAGTTTTTCTCATGAACCTTCAGCTGGCGAGATGCATATGCTATGACCTTCTGTCGCTGCATCAACACGCAGTCTAAACCCTGACGCGAGGCATCACAATATACCACGAAGTCGTCCGTGCCTTCGGGCAGAGCTAAAATTGGTGCGTCACAAAGTTTGTTTTTTAACAACTGAAACGCTTCTTCTTGCTTGTCGCTCCAATCAAACTTCTTGTCTTTCTGTGTGAGTACGGTCAGAGGTTGAGCGATTTTAGAAAAATCCTCAATGAACCTTCGATAATACCCAGCCAACCCTAAGAATTGCCGAATCTCGGTTGGCGTTTTCGGAGACTCCCAATTCTTGATCGCCTCGATCTTTGTGGGATCCATATGGATTCCATTTCCATTAACCACATGTCCAAGAAACTGGACTTCATGTAACCAAAACTCACATTTCGAGAACTTAGCGTACAACATCTCCTTTTTAAGTAGCTCTAAAATAGCTCTTATGTGTTGCTCGTGTTCTTCCTTCGTCTCCGAGTAGATCAAAATATCTTCAATGAATACGATTACGAACTTGTCGAGGTACGGCTTGCAGACTCTGTTCATCAAGTCCATGAAAACTGCTGGAGCGTTTGTTAACCCAAACGGCATAACCAGGAACTCGTAGTGTCCATATCGAGTTCTAAAGGCAGTCTTGGGAATACTTTCCTCTTGTATCCTCAGTTGATGGTAACCTGATCGTAGATCGATCTTTGAGTAGAAACTTGAACCTTGTAGTTGATCGAACAGGTCATCGATCCTTGGCAAAGGATATCTATTCTTGACAGTCAACTTGTTAAGCTCGCGGTAGTCTATACACATACGAAAACTACCATCCTTTTTCTTAACAAACAAAACTGGAGCTCCCCAAGGTGAAAAGCTTGGTCTGATGAATCCCTTGTCTAACAGCTCTTGGAGTTGTGTTGACAGCTCTTGCATCTCTGAAGGTGCTAGTCGATAAGGTGCCTTCCCAACTCGACTGGCAGTAGGTCTAGAGTAAATTCGTGCCCTCCCAGTTCTATTATGCATCCCCTGATGACTTCGCCCGTTTCAACTAGTTTCCCATTCGCCAATTCGATCGAGTACAGAACATCTAGCTTACTAGCAGTTAACCCAAGCATATTCTTAAATTCTAATGATACAAAGCTATAATCGGCACCAGTATCAAACAGAACAGACGCATAGCGTTGATTTATAGGGAACATACCAGTGACAACATTCGGGTCCTGGCGTGCTTCCCTAGCTCCAATGTTGAATACCCTTCCACGAGCTTGGTTGAGCTTAGGGCATTCCTTTTTAAAGTGTCCGACTTCTCCGCAGTTGAAACATCCCGTACCTAGCATGTTACCATTACCACCTTGAGCATTGTTTGCTCCCCGATTCCAAGTTTGATTTCCAACATTTCCCCGATTCCCACTTCCACCATTGCGGTTCCCATTTCCGCTTCCACCGCGATTGTTGTTACCAAAACCTCTATGATTATTATTTCCACGACCAGCGCTTGTGCCAGCCCAGCAAGTATTCTTCGAATGGCCCTCCTTACCACAAGACTCGCATCTCCTCAACCTGCACGACCCCGAGTGATGGTAGAGGCATATGTCACATTTGGGCAAAGCGCCCATGTAACCCTTCCCTTTGCTTTCGACACCAGTCTTGACCCTGGCCGGTGTGTTTGATTCACCTCTCTTGCTCACGCTGTTGGTTCCTTGCTTGAAGTTAGAAAACTTCCGTTTGTTTTCTTCTGACGACTCCACATGAGTCTCTTTCTTTTTCTAATCATCATTCGAAAACTTGTTTAGCCTGATGGCTTCTTCAGTCAGTTATATGCTTAGGTTGATGGCTTCAGTAATGGTTGCTGGTTTCGACGTTGTGACCATGCTCATAATCTGAGGTGCTAACCCCCAGATGAAACGTTCAACGCGCTTGAATTCGGGCGTGACCATGTACGACACTACATGGGACAGATCATGGAACCTTTGAACATACTCAGCGATTTTTGGGCCTTCCATCCTTAAGTTCCAAAATTCTGTTTCCAATTTCTGGATCTCAGCTCTGGAACAATACTTCTTGCGCATCAGCTCTTTCAGTTCAGCCCAAGTCATGGCGTACGCTGCAGCCTCTCCTAAGGTTTGAACTTGGAGATTCCACCATGATAGGGCACCATCAGTAAAGAGCCCAGTGATGTATGTAACTTGTTGTCCCGGCGCACATTTGCTCATTCTTATTGTCGTCTCCGTCTTTTCAGTCCAACGGGTAAAAGCTACGGCACCTCCAGTGCCATCAAAGTTTTACGGCTTGCAATCTAAGAATTGCTTGAATGTACACCATGTACAAGCAATGTCAATTACAGGAATTATTAGCAGTCGCACATGAATCGTCCAAATATAGTGTAATGTGTCTCCTATGACTGATCATTACCATTCGGAGGGTTGTTGTTGTTGTTCGAGATGTTTCCGCTTGTTTCTCCTTGAGAAGCAGCATATTGCGCAATAGCGGCAGCGATAATCCCTTGCAGTTCCGCCTGGGTAGTCGGCATGCGCGCTTCGCGTCGTGGAGGCATTTTCTAGAGGATGTTTCATATTGGTCAGGTCATAGTAAGTATAATAATCATACGTATATATAGTAACATTCATCATCCACATAACATCTCATGCCATAATCATAAAAACAAATAACTTTAACAAAGCATGTAATGAGAATACTGCGACTGAGCTTTCATATAATTAAAACCACAATACAATGTTTGTAAATTTTCCAGAAAGTATCGTACAACCCAAGAGACTTAGGGTCACAATGCCCGTGTCTGAACTCTCTAAACAAATACAACTGACAAAATCAAATATCCAGAGTCATGATGTAAAAAGTGGTCTTCAAAAATGCTGTAAAGTCTGGCTCGATCGCTGTTTTCTCGTCAAAAGTAGTCAATACCTGCAATATACCAATAGTAGCTATGCTGATGGCGGCGGAGGAGGTGGGAAGCGAGAGAAAAGTAACCGGCGTAAATGCACCAAGTCCTCCTCAAGAGCATAGGCGAAACACAACAGGTAAGCAACCTGCTGGTCAAGAGGAAGGAAACGAATATCTGAATCATGGGATGATGAAAAAGGAACGTGAGGTGCTGCAAACGGGGTCTAGCAGGGGCATGGAGGATGTGGAGCTCTCCCCAACTCCTTGACATGTCGTCTTAGGGCGTCCTGCTGTAACTGCAGTGACGTGAAACGGGTGATAAGGGTCGGATACTGGCATAACATGGGGTGATGACCATAGAAATGGCTCGCCCATCGGAGCTGAAACTAGGTGAGTAGTGTGTGGGGTAGATGTAACCGGTAAAGTAGTATGGGGAAACTGAGACATGAAGGGTGCAGTAGATGACACGGGTGGAACAAAACTATGATAAGGAATATGTGGTATAAACTGGCTATCTCCTGACATAAATGGTGTGGGGCTGAAAGGATGTCTTGACGATCCCTCCCCAGGTCGTGGCGGAGGAATGTCCTGAAGGAAAGTAATCGGAAGATCGGTACGATGGGTATCAGATGTGGGTGGAGGAAACAACGGAATATCGAGTGGTGCAGTAACAGGTACGGTAGTGGGAGTGACTGGGACCACATACGGAGGGTAGTCATCCTCCTCGATCCACCCATTGTAGGTGTCAGTGTATCTCGGGTCAATATGGGTAGCAAACGGTGCAAGGTCATCAAAAATCATCATGGGGTCGGGCATGGGTGCTACATTTGGGATCTCAACAGCTGGTGGTGCAAAGACGGGTGCATCAGTGACAGGAACAAGGTCAAGGGCAAGAACGGGCTCTGGAATAACAGGAGTAGGCTGATGATCAGCAAGCATAACAAGAATCTGATCATCTGGGAGAACAGGAGCCCCAACAGGCTACTCCTCGGGGACCAACTCGTCCACCATCTCCATCTCCTCATCATCGTCAATACGAGGAATGTAACCGAATCCCAACGGTGGGATAGAGGAAGCTACCGACTCAAAAGAACCTGAGGCGGACGAATCAGAATGAACCTCCATCTCAGGAAGCTCAACCATAGGAACAATGGGGTCAACAACTGGGATATCAGCAAGCGGAACATCGTCCTCCATCGGGGCCCCGCCATCCGAGTCTCCCTCCGGGGGACCCGCGATGAGCAGATCGATGTGGCCCCTCGGGTAACGCGTCGAGAGGCTTTTCCTCAAAGGGAACTGCAGCAAATGGGAGAGGGGCAGGGATTGGAACAAGGGGTAGATCCTCTCCCGGTGGGCCATCAGCTAAGGGTACGTCGTCTCCGAAGATCGGTAGGGCAAAAGGCTAAAAATCATCTTCATCGGAGCTCGTGGTGTCTGATGTCACACCCTGGCTTTGCGGAAGCGTGGGTTAATTTGGTGTGACTTCTTAATACTATAGCTTAATCACAACAAAGCTATATGAAAGTAAAACCATGCAGATCATCCATTGATTTAAGTTTTAAAATAAAAGTAACACAACATTGTCTTAAAGCGTTGACACATGCAACGGAAATTACAACCAAACAACATAAAACATTGTTCAAAAGACGCAACCACAAACATAAAATAAACACCGTTTAAGACTTGCGACTCGTCCAGGTAAAAGTCGCAATCCCTAAATATGGATGATCCCATAACTCTAACGCAGCGCGAAAATGTAGCATACCGTGCCAGATCCTTAGTTCCCTGAAATACATGCAAGTTGGAAAAATCAACAAAAATGTTGAGCGAGTTCATGTGTAGTGAGTATGTAAAACCTTCGTAAGTATAAAAATCCCTGATATGTAGCAAATAAGGAAAAAGAGATCACCAATTGTTTGCAAGGCCATTGATATGTGTGAAGTGTAGTAGGAAGACTTAAACCTAGCAGATTTTACGTTGGGTACAAAGTCACCCCGAGGTCCGTTCTGATGGTCCTGGGGCTGGGCTCGCTACACCCAGATAGATCTACTGGTACTGTCCCTCGGTCCTATACTGAGGATTAATGGCCTTTAGTTCCCGCCTACCCACTCACATGATCTAAGTAGTAACCCTCCTTACGCTAATCATACCATGTGTAAAAGTACTCGTAATCATAGTAACATGTATTTCACCCCCGCAGTTTAGAAAACTGAAAACAGTTAAGAGAAAAGGGTGACATGAACTCACCGAAGTGCGTCTCTAACTAGAAATCTCCCGGTCAACCTGCTATGCGACGACCTACACGTACTAACTTCTATTAGACGGACGGCCGTGCCTTAGCTTAAGGTTTAATGTCTTTGAGAAATAGTTAGGCAACTATTTCGTAATTACACTTCGTAATTATTTGGTAAATATATTCCTTCCCAATGATGGGGGTTTTAATACATGTGCGTTCGTATAATTTCGAAATATATTATTAAGTCTCACTTAAAATATTTTTTATTTCTATCTCCAAAATATAAATATTTTTCCCAAAAATATTATATTTTATTCCATATAATTTTCCAAAATAATACTTTTATCAAAATACGCTTTTAAGAGCATTTTCTGAAAATACGTAAGTTACGGATAAAGTTCGGGTGGTAACAATAATTACCGGTGTAACTTAAATATTTATTGTGAAGGCGTTAGTATTATTTTGGAGCCGTTACTATTCAGTGTGTACGAGTTATATTATTTTTATTCTAAAAATAATATTTGTATAGTTCACAAAATAATCACAAAAAAATTTCACACAAGTGCTATTATAAAAATATATATTCTAAATATATATTTTAGCAAGTTTTATTTGTGAAAACCCCACCTCCGACACTTAGAAGTTTTGTAATAAAATCAAGGCAAAATTTATTTGGGAAAACAAGTTAAAAGTATAGTTATAGACACTTGTCACCAACAATATTTCCAAGTGTTTATATTTCTGTAAAAATTTCGCTAGAGTTTCCCCTGTAATTGGAGGTGGCCACGCTTTCAAGCGTATCATTTTCTTTTATAAATTCAATCAACAATGTTCCCAACATCAACAAACAATGTTTCAACATCAACTAGTTCAAAAATATACGTAAATCGCAAACACATGAACTTGTGGGTTATGTAAAAGTGTGAAGTAACCTTCCAATATTTGTAGTAGATCTTTCTATCTTTATAAATAAAGTCAGTTTCTTGTGATCTTTATTCTTGAAGAAAATACATTTTTACAACTTCTAGGTCAAATATTACAAAAATAATTCTTTGTTAAAACCTTTCGTTACACAAGTGTCTACACACTTATGTGTTCACAAAATCACCTTTGTTTTAAGAAAGATCCGACTTCTAAACATGATTTCATTTTACACTTGGTTCTTCGAAAATACCACTTGTAGATCTTTAGATCTACTAGTTTAGAACTCCATTTTATAAGAAAAATTACTTTTACACAAGTTCATGTTCATATGTAAAAGTGTTCATCATCTAGTCCTTTTCATACTTTAACATACACCAGTTCATGTTCCATGAACATGACTTAGCGTGGTTAGATGACGATCTGAACTACTACTAGCATAAACCAACATAAAAGAACCATAACAAAACAAGATCCAAGAGTTTTACACTAATATTCATTCTTTAACCACTTTGTTCATCATCTTACAAGACTTTTAGTTGCTGATCTTTAGTGTTTATGATTTTCATCCAACAAATCTCTTAGTAACCAATTTAGACAAGATCAAGAAGGTGTTTAGAGTCACTTACTACTAGCTCGTGGCTAGGGAAGAAACTAGACGAAAAAACGGGTGGTTAATAGCGTTGTGGTGAGGTCCTTGACAATCCGTAAGCACCAAGCTTCCTTGTACGCGATCCTTCACCTTCGAGTATACTTGGAATTGCAAGATCGAAATCGAAAAATGATGATGGGTGGGGCTATGGTTTCGGCCGAAAGGATCAAGAGAGGGAGATAGATGCAAAGTTTTGTGTTGGTGGTTAAGTGAATGTAAGGTGTCAAATGGTTATATTTATAAACCATGTTAAGTTATTAACCACTAAATAATGTGTTTCCAAGATATTAAGCACCCCTAAATAAAATATTCAAAAATTGTGTGGTGGTGTCCCCTTGGGGGAGCCGATCTCGTTGGGGGGGGGGGTTTACACTTGGGTTTCAACTAGTAGTTAAGTATTTATTTAGTTGGTTAGAGATTTAAAATTAGTTACTAGTGTGTTGTAAGTTATAGCAGGTGTTAGGGTATTCGGGGACCCTAACTGGCTCATAAAAAGAAAAACAATGTCAATGACAATATTTTTATGTCCCGGGTTAAGTCCGGTTGTTCGGTTGGATACTGATCCGTTAAAGTGCTTAAAAAGCATTTAAAGTGTCGTTAGTATTATTTTTAGTGACACAAAGAATACCCGACACTTTGGAAAGTGTCTCGTATTATTTTCCCATGTTTTTGCACTTTACTAGTTTGCTAAAATGCTGAATTTTATATTAAAGTGCAGGATTTTGTATTTAAATCATATTTTTGGCACATCCGGTCACTATAACTATCACCTAGTGACGCAGTTCTACAATCCTCATTTCCCTACACTCTCTACAGGTGTAGTAAACTATCTCTGGCTCATACAGACCTTAGAGGCAGTGTCTGCCTGATGCTGGTTATATCAGCATGTTTAATGGGTTATCCGTTCGTTGTGCTACTGTGCTTTTGTGCATCAAGTTTGTCACTATAGTTCTTGTGTAAGTAAATGGAGTGACAACAAATAAAGTATGATGCATGGTTATATATATTTCAGAAATCATGTAGCAGTTTATTCACAACTGTAAGCAAGCACAGTAATTAAGCAGTAATTAAATATTAATTAATTCATACGGATACCTGATTTGGTGAGGGTTGTCACATTCTCCCCCCGTTAGAAAAATTTCGTCTCGAAATTTTAAGTTATGCTTCTAGTTGCAGGGTTCTTAGGAAGTAAGTGGGGGTATTTTCCTTTCATTCGGTCCTCACGCTCCCAGGTGTATTTAGGACGATGTCTTGCGTTCCAACGAACCTTGACGAGCTTGACACTGCTCCGGCGGGTTTTGTTTACCTTCCAATCTGTAACCTCAACGGGTTCTTCCACAAAGTGGAGCGTGTCGTCAATATGGATCTCGTCTGCGGGAATGACAACAGTATCTTGCGTTGGACTTTTCTTCAAATTTGATACATGAAATGTATCATGAACACCGTTCAGCTCGGCAGGTAAATCCAACTTGTATGCTACTAACCCAATTCTTTCCAGAATCTTGAATGGACCAATATATCGCGGATTCAACTTTCCATGCTTCCCGAAGCGTGCCACACCCTTCCAGGGTGATACCGTCAACAAAACCATGTCACCTACCTCGAACTCTAGAGGTTTCCTTCTTCGGTCCGCATAACATTTTTGACGATCACGAGCCGCCTTGATGCGTTCTCGGATCTGTGCGATCTTATCTGTGGTTTCCTGGACCACATCAGGACCAACCAATTGTCTATCACCTGCATCAGACCAACAAAGCGGTGACCTGCACTTGCGGCCATATAGAGCTTCAAATGGCGCGGCACCAATACTGGTGTGGTAGCTGTTGTTGTATGAAGATTCAACCAATGGCAAGTGTTTATCCCAGCTACCGTTAACTCCATAACACATGCTCTCAGCATATCTTCCAACGTCTGAATAGTTCGTTCGCTTTGCCCATCGGTCTGTGGGTGAAATGCAGTGCTCAGATTCAGTTGTGAGCCAAAAGCTTCTTGGATGGATTGCCATATCCTTGACACAAACCTTTCGTCTCTATCATAGATGATCGAGAGAGGCACTCCATGACGTGCAATGATTTCTCTCATGTAAATTTCAACTAATTTGCTCGTGTTATCTTTCTCTCTGATAGGTAAGAAGTGTGCTGATTTTGTTAATCGGTCCACTATTACCCAAATAGTGTCATGACCCTTTGGCGTTCTTGGCAACTTTGTAATAAAATCCGTTGAAATTTGTTCCCATTTCCATTTGGGAATCTAAGGTTTTTGCAGAAGTCCTGAAGGCTTCTAGTATTCAGCTTTCACCTTAGCGCACGTTACACACTTGCTCATATAAACAGCAACGTCGCTTTTCTTTCTAGGCCACCAATAATAATCTTTAAGGTCCTGGTACATCTTATCCGCTCCTGGATGGATAGAGTACCGTGATTTGTGTGCCTCATCAAAAATGACCTTTCTCAATCCACCAAACAGAGGAACCCAAATCCTTTTCATAAAACATAATGTTCCTTCCTCGTTTGGCACTAACTGCTTCTCCATCCCACGGAGATATTTTGCTACAATGTTTCTTTCCTTAAGTGCTTCTTTCTGCGCGGGACGTATGCGCACGGAAAGATCTGTTAGGATGATCATCTCCAAAGCCCTAACCCTTATGGGCTTGATCCTTTCTTTTCGACTTAGGGCATCGGCGACCACATTCGCCTTCCCTGGATGATACTTTATCTCACAGTCGTAATCGTTCAGCAACTCGACCCATCGTCTTTGTCTCATATTCAGCTCTTTCTGGTCGAATATGTGCTGCAGACTCTTATGATCTGTGAAGCTTGTACACTTTGTACCATATAAGTAGTGTCTCCAGATCTTTAACGCAAATACCACTGCGCCGAGTTCCAAATCATGCGTGCTATAGTTCCTTTCATGTACTTTCAGTTGGCGTGATGCGTAAGCTATAACCTTCTAGCGTTGCATCAACACACAACCCAATCCTTGGTGTGAAGCATCACAATATACCACAAAATCGTCTGTACCTTCCGGTAGTGCTAAGATCGGCGCATTGCAGAGCTTGTCTTTTAACAGCTGAAATGCTTCTTCCTATTTGATTCCCCAATCAAACTTCTTATCTTTCTGTGTGAGGAGTGTCAGTGGTTGAGCAATCTTTGAAAAATCCTCAATAAACCTTCGATAGTACCCAGCCAAACCTAAGAATTGACGAATCTCGGTTGGCGTCTTTGGGGTTTCCCAATTCTTTATCGCTTCAATCTTTGTGGGGTCCACATGAATTCCATCCCCATTCACCACGTGTCCAAGAAATTGGACTTCACGTAGCCAAAATTCTCACTTAGAGAACTTGGCATGCAACTGTTCCTTTTTCAGCAACTCCAAAATAGCTCTTAAGTGCTGTTCGTGTTCATTCTTCGTCTTTGAATAAATCAGAATGTCATCGATAAACACAATCACGAACTTGTCCAAGTACGGCTTACAAACCCTGTTCATTAGATCCATGAAAACTGCAGGAGCGTTTGTCAACCCAAACGGCATAACTAGGAACTCGTAGTGTCCATAACGAGTTCTGAAGGCTGTCTTTGGGATACTCTCCTCTTGTATCCTTAACTGATGGTAGCCTGATCGCAAATTGATCTTAGAGTAAAATCTTGAACCTTGCAACTGGTCAAACAGATCATCAATCCTTGGTAGAGGATATCTATTCTTGACGATCAACTTGTTCAACTCCTGGTAGTCGATAAACATACGGAAACTACCGTCTTTCTTCTTAATGAACAGGACCGGAGCTCCCCAAGGTGAGAAGCTTGGTTTGATGAATCCTTTGTCTAGTAGCTCCTGGAGTTGTGTCGACAATTCTTGCATTTCTGAAGGTGCAAGTGTGTAGGGTGCCTTAGCCACAGGCACGGCGCCTGGAACTAAGTCAATACAGAACTCCACTTGCCTCTGGGGTGGCAATCCCGGCAAGTCCTCAGGAAAGACTTCAGGATACTCCCTTACGACAGGGATGTCTTCGATTTTTGATTCAGCAACCTTCTTATCCACGATGTGTGCCAGGAAGGCAGCACATCCCTTTTGTAAACACTTTCGGGCTTTCAGGCAGCTGATGATTCTTAAAGGCATATCTCGCTTTTCTCCATGAACCACAATTGTTTCACCATCTTTGGTTGGGATGCGAACGACCTTTTCATGACAAACAATCTCTGCCTTGTTGCTTGATAACCAATCCATCCCTACTACCACGTCGAAGCTTCCCAACTTGACTGGTAGTAGATCCAAAACAAACTCACGCTCTCCCAACTCGATTACACAACCTCTGACCACTTCATTGGCTTCTACTAACTTTCCTTTAGCCAATTCAATTGAGTATGGGATATCTAGTTTACTAGCGGCTAACCCAAGCATATTCTTAAATTCTAACGACACGAAACTATAATAGGCACCAGTATCAAACAAAACGAATGCAAGGTGTTGGTTTATAAGGAACGTACCAGTAACATCCTCGGGATCCTGGCGCGCTTCCTTTGCTTCGATGTTGAACAATTTCCCATGGACTTGATTCAGCTTTGGGTATTCCCTCTTGAAGTGCCCAACTTCTCCACAATTAAAACATCCTGGTACTCGACCATTCCCATTTCCTCTTCCATTTCCACCTTGGTTGTTGCCATTGCTCCCTCCTTGTCTGGGACTCTTCGTCCCACAGGCATCCTTGTGGTGTCCCTTTCTCTCGCACCTACCGCACTTAGGCTTCTGACATCCATATTCGTGGTGATACTTGCACCCATCACGTCTTGGCTTAGTTTCTGAGTAAATCTTAACATCGGCTTGTTTGTTGTTAGGGTAATTTTTCTTGAGGTGCCCTTTGTCTCCGCAGTCAAAGCAACCTCGAACAGATCTTCGGTCATCATTATTATTCGTTCGGGTATCTTCAGTGAGATTCCTTTTGTTCTTTCTGGTTGACTCTACCTGTGTCTCTTTCTTCCAGTCGGGGCTTGTAGGCTTTTCTAGTCTAAGCGCTTCCGTAGCGAGTGCCATACCCATCTTACTTGCTGCAATAGTTGTTGGTGGTGTTGTTTCTGTCATCAAGCTCATGACTTGAGGTGCCAATCCCCAAATGAGTTGTCCCAATTTCTTCAATTCCGGTTCCACCAAGTACGGAACCATGCGAGACAAATCATGAAGTCATTGTAGGTACTTCGACACCTTTGGACCTTCCATTATCAGGCTCTGGAATTCACCTTCCAACTTCTGGGTTTCCGTCTGGGAGCAATATTTCTCATGCATCATTCCTTTCAGCTCACCCCATGTTAACGCATAGGCTGCAGTCAGGCCCTTTATTCGAACCTGAAGATTCCCCCATATTCGAGCTCCATCTTGGAACAGCTCAGAAACGTAGGGGACTTGTTGTTCTAGCGTACAACCGCTCATTCGAAAAATGGATTCCATACTTTCGATCCACTTTACAAAAGCTATGGCACCTCCAGTGCCGTCGAACTTCGGAGGCTTGTAGCTGAGGAAGTGCCAATGGGTACAGCCCTGAGGTGGGTTGTTATGGCCGTTGTTGTTTTTTTGGGTAGAGGGTTACCCCGGTGATTCTATTAAAATGCAACCGCAATTAAGTACAAGTAGTGAGGATGTGTTCCACACTAGTTCATATACAGGACATGCCCCATATATGTATATCAAACAAAAAACAAAAGACCAACGACACCCCATAACCTAGCCTACTATACATCATGAAAAGATTCTAGTAGACAAACCAACGCAAACCACAAGACAAAATCTCAACCACCATCATCAAAGATAAAGTTGCCACAAAGCAGCAACCCCTTCAAACGAACATGAAACAGCCTATCCATTAGAGAATTTGGTAGAAGAGGTGCTTGCCCCTGCTTTTGAAGAAAAAGAATGAGTACCCGATGTCATAAATTCACTAGTTTCATTGTAGCCTTCAACGACCTCCTCCTCATCCGATTCCTGCCTGTCACTCGACTGTTTCTCCTTCTTCTCCACTCGACCCACAGTGGTACCTTCTTGATTACCATCGTCTTCTTTAAGACTATCAAAAGGGTTCGACGTTGAAACCTGATTAAAATTCGGATTTTTCAAAGACGATTTCGGTTTAGGTTTGACAACTGGACGATAGACTAACTTAGGCTTTTGATTTTTCATATGAAGCCCTTGATTATTAGCTTTCTTCTTTTATGGCCGTTGTTGTTCGAGTTACTTCTACTAGTTCCTCCTTGTGAGGCTGCATACTGCGCAATGGCGGCAGCGATGATTCCTTGAAGTTCTGCCTCGTTGGTAGGCATGCGTGTCTGGCTTCTTGGAGGCATCTTCTAAAAAGATGGTTCATGTGGGTCAGGTCATAGTAAGTAAAGTGTACGTATATAGCAAAAATATCATCACATAACATCTCATGTTATAAATAAATCAACACATAACATCTCATGTTATAAATCACACACAATCAATTAAAATATCACATATGATGAGAATACTGCGATTGCATTGCCATAAATCGTGACTGTAAAGTTTACAAGTACATACTGTATCATACAACATCAACGACCAAGGGCTACATCACCCCAGTCCAAAATATCAAATCAGTGTCAGCAATATCCGATACACATAACAATAAAAGTCAGGATCAATATGCAGTCTCCCAAAAGCTGTGCAATCTGTGCAATCGCCGTCTTCTCAACAAAAGTCCACCCGTGTCGTACAAAATAGCCCTACGCTGATGGCGGTGGAGGAGGGGGAAAACAGGAAAAGAACAAACGTCGCATGTGAAGCCAATCCTCCTCCATGGCTCGATGAGAACGCAACAGATACGCTATCTGCTGCTCCTGAGTCCAAAAACGAGCAGCAGAATCGGGAGATAACGGACGAGGAGGGTGTGATATCGCAGGGTGAGTCTGGCCCTGGCACTGGCATGGTGGTCGCTGTGCTCTCTCAAGCTCCTACCCGCGACGTGCCAGTGCCTCCTGCTGGATCATGAACGACCTAAGAATATCCTCTACAGAATAACCCATGTGATAAGGATGATAAGGATCAGATGGTGGCATGATGGGTGGTGAAGTCCAGAGAAAAGGCTCACTAGATGGAGCAAAGGATGGCACAACAAATGGTGCAACAGGGGGAACAGCAGTATGATGAGGGATCTGCGGGACGAACTGATCTCCTCCAGTCAGAAAAGGTGCATGGCCGAAAGGCTGATGAGATGACCCCTCCCCAGGACGTGGTGGAGGTATGTCCTGGAGAAATGTGATAGGCAGGTCTGCGCGATGCGCGTCAGTGACGTGTGAAGGAAACAAGGGTGCATCGATAGGGGCTGAAGTAGGTGCTGAAGCAGGTGTGACAGGTACCACAAAAGGCGGGTAGTCATCATCATCGTCAACATGGGTCGCAAAGGGTGCATGATCAGGCTCAACAGGCACTGGGTCAGGAGGAGGGGCAAGAACAGGATCAGCAGGAATATCAGCAATGTGAGGGGCATCAACCTGAACATCAATAGCAACATGATCATCCACCACCTGTAGAGCCACAACAGGATGATCATCGATAGGTACATCAGCAATCAAAGGATCAACAGCGGGTACATCAGCATGAATAGGGTCATGCTCGAATGCGGTGTCTGGAGCAACTACTGGCTCGGGGGCCACAGAAGGCTCCGGATCGTCAAACTCCATCTCAAAATCCGCAGGATCAGTGAACATGGGATCAACGGGGTCCACGGGATCCTCCATGGGCTGATCTAGGTGAATAAACTCAATCTCCTGGTCTGCATCAAAACCAGGTGGGAAAACGGGGTCTGAATCATCATCAATGTCATGATCGATCGCAAAACTAGGGGCAGGGGCTGGCAGATGACGCTCTATCAGGGTCTGTATCATGCGAATAGTGCTGCGCGCCCTGCGCGTGTGATGGTGCAGATGCCACAGACTCGAACGAGTCTGGGACAGGTGAATGGATAGGTGCCTCCTCTGCGGGAGCATCAGCGAGAAGTAAGAGATCGCCAGCAGCTATGTGGGCCTCGCCCTCAAAGTCGTCCTCTACTGGATCCTCGTCAAACAAGTCGACGTCGTCGTCAGCGACTACGTCAAGGGGCATGTCGATAACAGGATAAGCTGCAAGAGGTACAGGAGCAGGGATCACCGCAAGCGGCAAATCCCCAGCGATAGGGCCATCAGCGGGCTCAGCAACGGCATCGGGCAGCGCAAATGGCTGGAAATCATCGTCGTCCGTGCTGGTGGTGTCCGAAGTGTATACCTCATGCTCTGATGACACTCTGTCGTCCGATACTATGGGCATGGGGTCAGTGGTGTCTGACTCTCCTGTGCCGGATGAAGGCATGTCGTCTGTAACACAAACACACACATATGCACATATAATCAATCATATAGTCAAATAAACATATTAGTCACCAATAAGCAATCAAATAGTTCTCATAGTCCCACTAGTCTAATCTCCCAGCCTCCCAGACTGAATCTCCTAGTCTCTCAAACTACCTTCCCAACCTCTCAGACTGTTCTTCCTAGTCCCACTAGCCTACTTCCTCAGCCTCTCAGACTGAGCCTCCTAGTCCCACTAGACTACTCCCTTAGCCTCTCAGACTGAGCCTTAACTAACAAATAAGATGTGCTCAACATTTGTTCACAAAAACGTTTTGGATCTGGACTTAGTGGATGCAATGTAAAAATGTTTTCGTGAGAGCCCTAGTGATCATAGTCTAGACTCGAGAAGGAATCCTAGTTCGCTATGATCAGAGCTATGATACCAAGCTGTCACACCCTGGCTTTGCGGAAGCGTGGGTTAATTTGGTGTGACTTCTTAATACCATAGCTTAATCACAACAAAGCTATATGAAAGTTAAACCATGCAGATCATCCATTGATTTAAGTTTTAAAATAAAAGTAACACAACATTGTCTTAAAGCGTTGAGACATGCAACGGAAATTACAACCTAACAACATAAAACATTGTTAAAAAGACGCAACCACAAACATAAAATAAACACCGTTTAAGACTTGCGACTCGTCCAGGTAAAAGTCGCAATCCCTAAATGTGGATGATCCCATAACTCTAACGCAACGCGAAAACGTAGCATACCGTGCCAGATCCTTAGTACCCTGAAATACATGCAAGTTGGAAAAATCAACAAAAATGTTGAGCGAGTTCATGTGTAGTGAGTATGTAAAACCTTTGTAAGTATAAAAATCCCTGGTTTGTAGCAAATAAGGAAAAAGAGATCGCCAATGGTTTGCAAGGCCATTGATATGTGTGAAGTGTAGTAGGAAGACTCAAACCTAGCAGATTTTGCGTTGGATACAAAGTCACCCCGAGGTCCGTTCTGATGGGCCTGGGGCTGGGCTCGCTACACCCAGATAGATCTACCGCTACTGTCCCTCGGTCGTATACTGAGGATTAATGGCCTTTAGTTCCCGCCTACCCACTCACATGATCTAAGTAGTAACCCTCCTTACGCTAATCATACCATGTGTAAAAGTACTCGTAATCATAGTAACATGTATTTCACCCCCGCAGTTTAGAAAACTGAAAACAGTTAAGAGAAAAGGGGGATATGAATTCACCGAAGTGCGTCTATAACTAGAAATCTCCCGGTCAACCTGCTGTGTGACGACCTACACGTACAAACTTCTATTAGACGGACGGCCGCGCCTTAGTTTAAGGTTTAATGTCTTTGAGAAATAGTTAGGCAACTGTTTCGTAATTACACTTCGTAATTATTTGGTAAATATATTCCTTCCCAAGGATGGGGGTTTTAATACATGTGCGTTCGTATAATTTCGAAATATATTATTAAGTCTCACTTAAAATATATTTTATTTCTATCTCCAAAATATAAATATTTTTCCCAAAAATATTATATTTTATTCCATATAATTTTCCAAAATAATACTTTTATCAAAATACGCTTTTAAGAGCATTTTCTGAAAATACGTAAGTTACGGATAAAGTTCGGGTGGTAACAATCATTACCGGTGTAACTTAAATATTTATGGTGAAGGCGTTAGTATTATTTTGGAGCCGTTACTATTCAGTGTGTACGAGTTATATTATTTTTATTCTAAAAAATAATATTTGTATAGTTCACAAAATAATCACAAAAAAATTTCACACAAGTGCTATTATAAAAATATATATTCTAAATATATATTTTAGCAAGTTTTAATTGTGAAAACCCCACCTCCGACACTTAGAAGTTTTGTAATAAAATCATGGCGAAATTTATTTGGGAAAACAAGTTAAAAGTATAGTTATAGACACTTGTCATCAACAATATTTCCAAGTGTTTATATTTCTGTAAAAATTTCGCCCGAGTTTCCCCTGTAACTGGAGGTGGCCACGCTTTCAAGCGTATCATTTTCTTTTATAAATTCAATCAACAATGTTCCCAACATCAACAAACAATGTTTCAACATCAACTAGTTCAAAAATATACGTAAATCGCAAACACATGAACTTGTGGGTTATGTAAAAGTGCGAAGTAACCTTCCAATATTTGTAGTAGATCTTTCTATCTTTATAAATAAAGTCGGTTTCTTGTGATCTTTATTCTTGAAGAAAATACATTTTTACAACTTCTAGGTCAAATATTACAAAAATAATTCTTTGTTAAAACCTTTCGTTACACAAGTGTCTACACACTTGTGTGTTCACAAAATCACCTTTGTTTTAAGAAAGATCCGGCTTCTAAACATGATTTCATTTTACACTTGGTTCTTCGAAAATACCACTTGTAGATCTTTAGATCTACTAGTTTAGAACTCCATTTTATAAGAAAAATTACTTTTACACATGTTCATGTTCATATGTAGTAGTGTTCATCATCTAGTCCTTTTCATACTTTAACATACACTAGTTCATGTTCCATGAACATGACTTAGCCGGCTTAGATGACGATCCGAACTACTACTAGCATAAAACAACATAAAAGAACCATAAGAAAACAAGATCCAAGAGTTTTACACTAATATTCATTCTTTAACCACTTTGTTCATCATCTTACAAGACTTTTAGTTGGTGATCTTTAGTGTTTATGATTTTCATCCGACAAATCTCTTATTAACCAATTTAGACAAGATCAAGAAGGTGTTTAGAGTCACTTACTACTAGCTCTTGGCTAGGGAAGAAACTAGACGAAAAACGGGTAGTTAATAGCGTTGTGGTGAGGTCCTTGACAATCCGTAAGCACCATGCTTCCTTGTACGCGATCCTTCACCTTCGAGAATACTTGGAATTGCAAGATCGAAATCGAAAAATGATGATGGTTGGGGCTATGGTTTCGGCCGAAAGGATCAAGAGAGGGAGAGAGATGCAAAGTTTTGTGTTTGTGGTTAAGTGAATGTAAGGTGTCGAATGGTTATATTTATAAACCATGTTAAGTTATTAACCACTAAATAATATGTTTCCAAGATATTAAGCACCCCTAAATAAAATATTCAAAAATTGTGTGGTGGTGTCCCCTTGGGGGAGCCGATCTCGTTGGGGGGGGGGGTTTACACTTGGGTTTCAACTAGTAGTTAAGTATTTAGTTAGTTGGTTAGAGATTTAAAATTAGTTACGAGTGTGTTGTAAGTTATAGCGGGTGTTAGGGTATTCGAGGACCCTAACTAGCTCAGAAAAAGAAAAACAATGTCAATGACAATATTTTTATGTCCCGGGTTAAGTCCGGTTGTTCGGTTGGATACTGATCCGTTAAAGTGTTTAATAAGCATTTAAAGTGTCGTTAATATTTTTTTTAGTGACACAAAGAATACCCGACACTTTGGAAAGTGTCTCGTATTATTTTCCCATGTTTTTGCACTTTACTAGTTTGCTAAAATGCTGAATTTTATATTAAAGTGCAGGATTTTGTATTTAAATCATATTTTTTGTACATCCGGTCACTATAACTATCACCTAGTGACGCAGTTCTACAACCCTCATTTCCCTACACTCTCTACAGGTGTAGTAAACTATCTCTGGCTCATACAGACCTTAGAGGCAGTGTCTGCCTGATGCTGGTTATATCAGCATGTTTAATGGGTTATCCGTTCGTTGTGCTACCGTGCTTTTGTGCATCAAGTTTGTCACTATAGTTCTTGTGTAAGTAAATGGAGTGACATCAAATAAAGTATGATGCATGGTTATATATATTTCAGAAATCATGTAGCAGTTTATTCACAACTGTAAGCAAGCACAGTAATTAAGCAGTAATTAAATATTAATTAATTCGTACGGATACCTGATTTGGTGAGGGTTGTCACATCTGAGGTGTACACTCCCGAGTCTGTGGCCATCTCGTCATCAGAGGTAAAGGCCATCGGGTCGCCCGTGTTGGATACTCCACTATAAGAAGATGCCATGGTGTCTCTAAGACCGAACTTCCTAGCCTCTCAGACTACATCTCTGGTCTCTAAGACCAAGCCTTTCCTAGTCTCTAAGACTCAAATTTTCCCTAGCCTCTAAGGATGAACTCCCTCAGCCTCTAAGACTGAATTATAGCCTTTGAAATGTGTATTTGTGCCCCTTTTGGTTTGTAAAAAATATTTGTGCCCTGGATCTGGACTTTTAGTGTATGCAAATGTAAAAATGTTTGAAAACATTTTCGTGAGAGCCCTGGTGATCATAGTCTAGACTCGAGAAGGAATCCTAGTTCGCTATGATCGAGGCTTGGTACCAAGCTGTCACACCCAGGCTTTTGCGGAAGCGTGGGTTTTTTGGTGTGACTTCTTAATACCATCGCAACAACCACAACAATGCTATATGATAAAAAACGTGATGTTCATCCATTAAGATAGTTTAAAGAAAAGCATAACATATTGTCTTTTAAAATACCAACCACTGAATACGTTACAAACCATGACTTGTTTTTAAATTGAGTTCATAAGACTAAACGAAAGACTACCAACAAAACAAGGATTTGAGACATGCAACCCGTCCAGGAAGGAGTCACACTTCCCAATCCTATGACCCTGGATGACATCCTTATTTAATACGCAACTTGTCTAACATGCATCACTCGCCAGATCCAATTAATTCCCTGAAATACATGTAGTTTAAAAAATCAACAAAAAGTTGAGCGAGTTCATGTGTATGTGAGTCTGTATAAACCTTTGATATGCGTCTGTATGTATGAAAACCCTGGTATGTAGCAATTAAGGAAAAATAAAAGAGATCACCAATGGGTTGCAAATCCATTGATATGTGTGAAACGGTGCAGGAAGTACTCAAACCTAGCAAATTTGTTACCGAGAAATCAATGATCAAACAACATGCATACTTATACCAACGTAATCCAACCAGATTTTATCATTATATAAGTTTGTGTTTAGGTTCCTTATTCACTTTCTCTTTGTGTTCTTATTTTAAGCTTCAAACAACAATGTTTCGAACAATCAACGTAGAAATGATTCGTAAGCTAGATCGAAGACTTACTTCTAGCACAAGGGCTAGGGATGAAGTTGTGAACAAGAAATGATGGTGAAAGAGGTGTGAGAATGCAAGTGGTGATGCTTCTTCAAGGCTCTAATGCTCCAAACTCCACAAGGCTTCTTTATAACACTTGTTTTAGACTTAAAAATGGATCAAAGGAGTGGAAGTTGAAGTGATGGTGATGGATTCAGATGTGGGCAGCCGAAAATGAGAGGGAGAGGAGTGAGGTGAGAGAGTAGATGATGGTGGTGGTGATATAGAGGGCCTTGGGAACTCACAAGCCACCCTAACCAACCTCGAGAAATGATTAGCTAGGTTTCTTGGCCAATCATAATTAAGAAGATAAAAATAAAATCTAAACAAAATATTTAATAATGATGGGGCCGAAATTTGGTTGGGGGGGGGGCTAATTTGTAAAATTTGATAGTTAGTAGGTAAATAATTAGGAGGTTACCGGTATTTTATAGAATAGTGAGTGTATATCATATTTCTATAGTGTGTGGAGATTTTTGTGACCGTGATTACTTAAGAATAATAAAATAATGTTTCTGACAAAATTTTGGTGTCCCGGGTAATGTCTGGTTGTTCGGTTACGTATCGTTCCGTTAAAGCGTTTAATTGTACCGCATAGTGTCTTTTATGCATCTTTTTGTAACGAATTTTAATTCCAACGCTTAGGGAAGTGTTCAGGACCATTTAGTCAATTCTCTGTATAATACG
Source organism: Helianthus annuus (assembly GCF_002127325.2). NCBI lineage: Eukaryota > Viridiplantae > Streptophyta > Magnoliopsida > Asterales > Asteraceae > Helianthus > Helianthus annuus. The sequence goes on from NC_035448.2 coordinate 91,354,275, forward strand.
AGTGTGTTAAAAGCTGAATCGTTACTAAAATGCAGAATTTTGTACTTTAAAATGAGTCTTAGGCACTTTCGGCACTCAAACCAACACATAGTGACACAGTCTTATGGTCCTCACTTCCCTACACTCCATACTGGTGTAGTACTTTGTCTCTAGCCCATACTGGCCTAAAAATAGTGTCTGTCTATGTGCTGGCATTGTCAGTACGCGTCTGAGTTATCTGCTCACTGTGCTAGCTGTGCTTTGTGCATCAGGTTTGTCACTAAGAGTCTGTATGAATAAATGGAGTGACTGTATGTAAAGGATGCACATGTATGTATATAACATAAATCAGTAAGCAGCTTAAAGTGTCAGTTGTTATCAAGCACAGTCATTAAGCACATAATCAGAGTTAATTAATTTGTACAATACCTGTAATTGTGTGGGTTGTCACATTCTCCCCCCGTTAAGAAAATTTCGTCCCGAAATTTTAAGTTCTACTTCTAGTTGCAGGGGTCTTGGGGAATAAATGTGGATACTTGGCCTTCATACGATCCTCACATTCCCACGTGAATTCTGGGCCGTGTCGCGCATTGCATCGAACTTTGACGAGTTTGACACTACTCCGGCGTGTCTTGTTAACCTTCCAATCTGTAACCTCAACCGGTTCTTCAACAAAGTGGAGTGTGTCGTCGATATGAACCTCGTCAACAGGAATGACAACTGTCTCTTGAGTTGGACTCTTTTTCAAGTTCTTTACGTGGAATGTATCATGAACACCGTTAAGTTCAGCAGGTAAGTCCAGTTTGTATGCTACAAGCCCAATCCTTTGCAGGATCCTGAACAGGACAATGTAACGCGGATTCAACTTCCCACGCTTTCCAAAGCGTGCCACACCCTTCCAGGGTGAAACCTTTAACAAAACCATATCCCCAACTTGATACTCTAAAGGTTTCCTCCTTTGGTTTGCATAGCTCTTGAATTTGAAAGATCTTGTCTGTTGTCTCTTGAATTATTTCGGGGCCAACCAGCTGTCTATCACCCGCATCAGCCCAGCAGAGCGGTGATCGACACTTGCGTCCGTAAAGAGCTTTGAATGGTGCCGCTCCTGGATGAATCGAGTATCGTGACTTGTGAGCCTCATCGAATATAACCTTTCTCAATCCTCCAAACAGAGGAACCCAAATTCGATTCATGAAACACAAGGTTCCTTCCCTGTTTGGTACCAACTGCTTCTCCATCCCACGGAGGTACTCATTCTCGATATTTCTTTCTTTGAGAGCTTCCTTCTGCGCAGCACGAATGCGCAATGAAAGGTCTTTCTAGACAATCATTTCTAAAGCCCTAACCCTTATGGGCTTAATCCTTTCCTTTCGACTTAGGGCAACAGCGACCACATTCGCCTTCCCTGGATGATACTTGATTTCAAAGTCATAATCGTTCAACAGCTCAACCCAATGTCTCTGTCTCATGTTAAGTTCTTTTTGATCAAAAATGTGCTGTAAGCTCTTGTGATTAGTGAAGATTGTACATCTTGTGCCATACAAATAGTGTCGCCAGATCTTCAATGCGAACACCACAGCGCCTAACTCCAAGTCATGCGTGGTGTAGTTTTTCTCATGAAACTTCAGCTGGAGAGATGCATATGCTATGACCTTCTGTCGCTGCATCAACACGCAGCCTAAACCCTGACGCGAGGCGTCACAATATACCACGTAGTCGTCCGTGCCTTCGGGCAAAGCTAAAATTGGTGCGTCACAAAGTTTGTTTTTCAACAACTGAAATGCTTCTTCTTGCTTGTCGCTCCAATCAAACTTCTTGTCTTTCTGTGTGAGTGCGGACAGAGGTTGAGCAATTTTAGAAAAATCCTCAATGAACCTTCGATAATACCCAGCCAACCCTAAGAATTGTCGAATCTCGGTTGGCGTTTTCGGAGACTCCCAATTCTTGATCGCCTCGATCTTTGTGGGATCCACATGGATTCCATTTCCATTTACCACATGTCCAAGAAACTGGACTTCGCATAACCAAAACTCACATTTCGAGAACTTAGCGTACAACTTCTCCTTTTTAAGTAGCTCTAAAATAGCTCTTAAGTGTTGCTAGTGTTCTTCCTTCGTCTCCGAGTAGATCAAAATATCATCAATGAATACGATTACGAACTTGTCGAGGTACGTCTTGCAGACTCTATTCATCAAGTCCATGAAAACTCCTGGAGCGTTTGTCAACCCAAACGGCATAACCAGGAACTCGTAGTGTCCATATCGAGTTCTAAAGGCAGTCTTGGGAATACTTTCCTCTTGTATCCTCAGTTGATGGTAACCTGATCGTAGATCGATCTTTGAGTAGAAACTTGAACCTTGTAGTTGATCGAATAGGTCATCGATCCTTGGCAAAGGATATCTATTCTTGACAGTCAACTTGTTAAGCTCGCGGTAGTCTATACACATACGAAAACTACCATCCTTTTTCTTAACAAACAAAACTGGAGCTCCCCAAGGTGAGAAGCTTGGTCTGATGAATCCCTTGTCTAACAGCTCTTGGAGTTGTGTTGACAGCTCTTGCATCTCTAAAGGTGCAAGTCGATAAGGTGCCTTAGCCACAGGCGCGGCGCCTGGAACTAAGTCAATGTGAACTTCGACTTGTCTTGGAGGCGGCAATCCTGGCAAGTCTTCTGGAAAGACTTCAGGATATTCCTTTACGACTGGAATGTCTTCGATCTTTGGTTCAGCGGCTTCCTTATCAACGATATGTGCCAAGAAGGCAACGCATCCTTTCTTCAAACACTTCCTAGCTTTCAAGCAGCTAATGATCCTCAATGACGTATCGCGCTTTTCTCCATGTACTACAATTGTCTCTCCATCGGCCATTGGGATGCGGATGGTCTTTTCGTGACAAACCACCTCGGCTTTGTTGCTAGACAGCCAATCCATCCCTATCACCACGTCGAAGCTTCCCAATTCGACTGCAGTAGGTCTAGAGTAAATTCGTGCCCTCCCAGTTCTATTATGCATCCCCTGATGACTTCGCCCGTTTCAACTAGTTTCCCATTCGCTAATTCGATCGAGTATGGAACATCTAGCTTACTAGCAGTTAACCCAAGCATATTCTTAAATTCTAATGATACAAAGCTATAATCGGCACCAGTATCAAATAGAACAGACGCATAGCGTTGATTTATAGGGAACGTACCAGTGACAACATTCGGGTCCTGGCGTGCTTCCCTAGCTCCAATGTTGAATACCCTTCCACGAGCTTGGTTGAGCTTAGGGCATTCCTTTTAAAAGTGTCCGACTTCTCCGCAGTTGAAACATCCCGGACCTAGCATGTTACCATTACCACCTTGAGCATTGTTTGCTCCCCGATTCCCAGTTTGATTTCCAACATTTCCCCGATTCCCACTTCCACCATTGCGGTTCCCATTTCCGCTTCCACCGTGATTGTTGTTACCAAAACCTCTATGATTATTGTTTCCACGACCAGCGCCTGTGCCAGCAAAGCAAGTATTCTTCGAATGGCCCTCCTTACCACAAGACTCGCATCTCCTCAACCTGCACGGCCCCGAGTGATGGTACAGGCATATGTCACATTTGGGCAAAGCGCCCATGTAACCCTTCCCTTTGCTTTCGACACCAGTCTTGGCCCTGGCCGGTGTGTTTGATTCACCTCTCTTGCTCATGCTGTTGGTTCCTTGCTTGAAGTTAGAAAACTTTCGTTTGTTTTCTCCTGACGACTCCACATGAGTCTCTTTCTTTTTCTGACCATCATTCGAAAACTTGTTTAGCCTGATGGCTTCTTCAGTCAGTGATATGCTTAGGTCGATGGCTTCAGTAATGGTTGCCGGTTTCGACGTTGTGACCATGCTTATAATCGGAGGTGCTAACCCCCAGATGAAACATTCAACGCGCTTGAATTCGGGCGTGACCATGTACGACACTACATGGGACAGATCATGGAACCTTTGAACATACTCTGCGATTTTTGGGTCTTCCATCCTTAAGTTCCAAAATTCTGTTTCCAATTTCTGGATCTCAGCTCTGGAACAATACTTCTTGCGCATCAGCTCTTTCAGTTCAGCCCAAGTCATGGCGTACGCTGCAGCCTTTCCTAAGGTTTGAACTTGGGGATTCCACCATGATAGGGCACCATCAGTAAAGAGCCAGAGATGTATGTACCTTGTTGTCCCGGCGCACATTTGCTCATTCTTATTGTCGTCTCCGTCTTTTGAGTCCAACGGGTAAAAGCTACAGCACCTCCAGTGCCATCAAAGTTTTGCGGCTTGCAATCTAAGAATTGCTTGAAAGTACACCCTGTACAAACAATGTCATTTACTGGAATTATTAGCAGTCGCACATGAATCGTCCAAATATAGTGTAATGTGTCTCCTATGACTGATCATTACCATTCGGAGGGTTGTTGTTGTTGTTGTTCAAGATGTTTCCGCTTGTTTCTCCTTGAGAAGCAGCATATTGCGCAATAGCGGCTGCGATGATCCCTTGGAGTTCCGCCTGGGTAGTCGGCATGCGTGCTTCGCATCGTGGAGGCATTTTCTAGAGGATGTTTCATATTGGTCAGGTCATAGTAAGTATAATAATCATACGTATATATAGTAACATTCATCATCCACATAACATCTCATGCCATAATCATAAAAACAAATAACTTTAACAAAGCATGTAATGAGAATACTGCGACTGAGCTTTCATATAATTAAAACCACAATACAATGTTTGTAAATTTTCCAGAAAGTATCGTATAACCCAACAGACTAAGGGTCACAATGCCCTTGTCTGAACTGTCTAAACAAATACAACTGACAAAATCAAATATCAAGAGTCATGATGTAAAAAGTGGTCTTCAAAAATGTTGTAAAGTCTGGCTCGATCGTTGTCTTCTCGTCAAAAGTAGTCAATACCTGCAATATACCAATAGTAGCTATGCTGATGGCGGTGGAGGAGGTGGGAAGCGAGAGAAAAGTAACCGGCGCAAATGCACCAAGTCCTCCTCAAGAGCATAGGCGAAACGCAACAGGTAAGCAACCTGCTGGTCAAGAGGAAGGAAAGGAATATCTGAATCATGGGATGATGAAAAAGGAGCGTGAGGTGCTGCAAACGGGGTCTGGCAAGGGCATGGAGGATGTGGAGCTCTCCCCAACTCCTGGACATGTCGTCTTGGGGCATCCTGCTGTAACTGCAGTGACGTGAGTGTGTCCTCTATAGAGTATCCGACGTGAAACGGGTGATAAGGGTCGGATACTGGCATAACATGGGGTGATGACCATAGAAATGGCTCACCCATCGGAGCTGAAACTGGGTGAGTAGTGTGTGGGGTAGATGTAACCGGTAAAGTAGTATGGGGAAACTGAGACATGAAGGGTGCAGTAGATGACACAGGTTGAACAAAACTATGATAAGGAATCTGTGGTATAAACTGGCTATCTCCTGACATAAATGGTGTGTGGCTGAAAGACTGTCTTGATGATCCCTCCCTAGGTCGTGGCGGAGGAATGTCCTAAAGGAAAGTAATCGGAAGATCGGTACGATGGGTATCAGATGTGGGTGGAGGAAACAACGGAATATCGAGTGGTGCAGTAACAAGTATGGTAGTGGGAGTGTCTGGGACCACATACGGAGGGTAGTCATCCTCCTCGATCCACCCATTATGGGTGTCAGCGTATCTCGGGTCAATATGGGTAGCAAACGGTGCAAGGTCATCAAATATCATCACGGGGTCGGGCATGGGTGCTACATCTGGGATCTCAACAGCTGGTGGTGCAACGACGGGTGCATCAGTGACAGGAACAGGGTCAAGGGCAAGAACGGGCTCTGGAATAACAGGAGCAGGTTGATGATCAGCAAGCATAACAGGAATCTGATCATCTGGGAGAACAGGAGCCTCAGCAGGCTGCTCCTCGTGGACCAACTTGTCCACCATCTCCATCTCCATCTCCTCATCATCGTTAATAAGAGGAATGTAACCGAATCCCCACGGTGGGATAGAGGAAGCTACTGACTCAAAAGAACCTGAGGCGGACGAATCAGAATGAACCTCCATCTCAGGAAGCTCAACCATAGGAACAATGGGGTCAACAACTGGGATATCAGCAAGCGGAGCATCATCCTCCATGGGGCCCCGCCATCCGGGTCTCCCTCCGGGGGACCCGCGATGAGCAGATCGATGTCGCCATCGGGTAACACGTCGAGAGGCTGTTCCTCAAAGAGAACTGCAGCAAATGGGAGAGGGGAAGGGATTGGAACAAGGGGTAGATCCTCTCCCGATGGGCCATCAGCTAAGGGTACGTCGTCTCCGACGATCGGTAGGGCAAAAGGCTGAAAATCATCTTCATCGGAGCTCGTGGTGTCTGAGGTGTAAACTCCCGAGTCTGTGGCCATCTCGTCATCAGAGGTAAAGGCCATCGGGTCGCTTGTGTTGGATACTCCACTACCAGAAGATGCCATAGTGTCTGTAACACAACCACAACATATGCACATAAATCAGGTAAGCATGTAAACAAATAGCAATGTAATCATGTATGCATCCTAGTCTTCCCAGACTATCCCTCCCAATCTCTAAGACCGAACTTCCTAGCCTCTCAGACTACATCCCTGGTCTCTAATACCAAGCCTTTCCCAGTCTCTAAAACTCAAATTTTCCCCAGCCTCTAAGGTTGAACCCCCTCAGCCTCTAAGACTGAATTATAGCCTTTGAAATGTGTATTTGTGCCCCTTTTTGTTTGTAAAAAATGTTTGTGCCCTGGATCAAGACTTTTAGTGTATGCAAATGTAAAAATGTTTGAAAACATTTTCGTGAGAGCCCTAGTGATCATAGTCTAGACTCGAGAAGGAATCCTAGTTCGCAATGATCGAGGCTCTGATACCAAGCTGTCACACCCTGGCTTTTGCGGAAGCATGGGTTTATTTGGTGTGACTTCATAATACCATCGCAACAACCACAACAATGCTATATGATAAAAATACGTGATGTTCATCCATTAAGATAGTTTAAAGAAAAGCATAACATATTGTCTTTAAAAATACCAACCACTGAATACATTACAAACCATGACTTGTTTTTAAATTGAGTTCATAAGACTCAACGAAAGACTACCAACAAAACAAGGATTTGAGACATGCAACCCGTCCAGGAAGGAGTCATACTTCCGAAACCTATGACCCTGGATGACATCCTTATTTAATACGCAGCTTGTCTAACATGCATCACTCGCCAGATCCAATTAATTCCCTGAAATACATGTAGTTTAAAAAGTCAACAAAAAGTTGAGCGAGTTCATGTGTATGTGAGTCTGTATAAACCTTTGATATGCTTCTGTGTGTATGAAAACCCTGGTATGTAGCAATTAAGGAAAAATAAAAGAGATCACCAATGGGTTGCAAATCCATTGATATGTGTGAAACGGTGCAGGAAGTACTTAAACCTAGCAAATTTGTTACCGGGCCTCCGGTTGTAAGACACAATCACCTCTATGGGCCTCCCTGGCCTCATGGGTGTGGGCTCGCTACACCCAAATAGATCTATCACTCATGTCCCTCGGTCCTACGACGAGGATTAATGGCCTTAAGTGTTGTACCCACCTTTCACATGATCTAAGCGTCAAAACCCTCCTTAAGCTAACCATACTAATGATAAAAGCGTCTGTAATAAATATGACATGTATTTCACCCCCGAAGTATAAAACTGAAAATAGTTAAAGGAAAAAGGGGGACATGAACTCACAGTAGTGCATCTTGATTCGAATCTCAAACTTTGTCCGCTACACGACAACCTACAACGTACTAATGTCTATTAGACGGACGGGTCGTGCCTTGGCTTAGAGTTTAGTATTTTGTGTCACGTTTCTTATATTGTTTCGTGCGATAATTATTTGTCAAAATAGTTAATATTTTAACTTAGTCATGTGTCATGTTGGGATATTTGTTCGTTCAATGTTCTAGTAAACTCATGTCTAGTAAATATTTACTAAGTGTTGGTTTTTCGGAAAATTTCGCCATGGTCTCCTTTGTAAATGGAGGTGTCCATGCTTAATAGCATATCATTTTCTTTTACATATAACCCGTAGATCATTTTCCAACAATTATCCCGACTTTTAGACATACCAAGCATTACTTACGTTATTTCAGCTTCATTACCCAAAACTGAACTGTTTTCGAGGATTTTTATAAAATAGTTAACCTTTTCCAAAAATTCTCAAATTTTTACAGAATATCATATATGATCCAAGTTTTATTGTGTAAAAATATCGGGGTCCAGTTCTTTACCAATATTTTATAGAAATTCATTTACCCGACTGCAATCAGATTTGCTACTTTCTGATTGCAGTTTACAGAATAATTCACTAAAAATTATTTGTAAGTCCGATCGACGAAATTCTAGATGGAGGATCATCGTGACAACGGTGACCACCTACTGTAAAAATTCCATGAGTTGATTCTACTCAGGTTTCACGTTATGACTCCGAATACAACACACTTTTTCTGCAGTAAAAACTCAGCTTAAGCTGCTGTCCAAAAACAGTCCTTTAAAAATAGTAAACGACCTCGAAAAATTACGATTCTAGTGCCATTTGTTCGGTTTTTCAAAAATACATAATTTAGGCTTCAGAAAATCAGTTTTTTGATTTAAAACGGTCCAGTTACAGCCTGTTGAAGTTGGCTGTAAATACCAATCAGCATGCTTTTTACGATGTAAAAGTTACTAAAAACGCGTCAACGATTGTTCTAACAACGGGTTTACCGAGAAATCAATGATCAAACAACATGCATACTTATACCAACATAATCCAACCAGATTTTATCATTATATAAGTTTGTGTTTAGGTTCCTTATTCACTTTCTCTTTGTGTTCTTATTTTAAGCTTCAAACAACAATGTTTCGAACAATCAACGTAGAAATGATTCGTAAGCTAGATCTAAGACTTACTACTAGCACAAGGGCTAGGTATGAACTTGTGAACAAGAAATGATGGTGAAAGAGGTGTGAGAATGCAAGTGGTGATGCTTCTTCAAGGCTCTAATGCTCCAAACTCCACAAGGCTTCTTTCTAACACTTGTTTTAGACTTAAAAATGGATCAAAGGAGTGGAAGTTGAAGAGATGGTGATGGATTCAGATGTGGGCAGCCGAAAATGAGAGGGAGAGGAGTGAGGTGAGAGAGTAAATGATGGTGGTGGTGATATAGAGGGCCTTGGGAACTCACAAGCCACCCTAACCAACCTAGAGAGATGATTAGCTAGGTTTCTTGGCCAATCATAATTAAGAAGATAAAAATAAAATCTAAACAAAATATTTAGTAATGATGGGGCCGAAATTTGGTGGGGGGTAATTTGTAAAATTTGATAGTTAGTAGGTAAATAATTAGGAGGTTACGGGTATTTTATAGAATAGTGAGTGTATGTCATGTTTCTATAGTGTGTGGGGATTTTTGTGACCGTGATTACTTAAGAATAATAAAATAATGTTTCTGACAAAATTTTGGTGTCCCGGGTAATGTCTGGTTGTTCGGTTATGTATCGTTCCGTTAAAGCGTTTAATTGTACCGCATAGTGTCTTTTATGCATCTTTTTGTAACGAACTTTAATTCCAACACTTAGGGAAGTGTTCAGGACCATTTAGTCAATTCTCTGTATAATACGAGTGTGTTAAAAGCTGAATCGTTACTAAAATGCAGAATTCTGTACTTTAAAATGAGTCTTAGGCACTTTCGGCACTCAAACCATCACCTAGTGACACAGTCTTATGGTCCTCACTTCCCTACACTCCATACTGGTGTAGTACTTTGTCTCTGGCCCATACTGGCCTAAAAATAGTGTCTGTCTATGTGCTGGCATTGTCAGCAGGCGTCTGAGTTATCCGCTCACTGTGCTAGTTGTGCTTTGTGCATCAGGTTTGTCACTAAGAGTCTGTATGAATAAATGGAGTGACTGTATGTAAAGGATGCACATGTATGTATATAACATAAATCTGTAAGCAGCTTAAAGTGTCAGTTGTAATCAAGCACAGTCATTAAGCACATAATTAGAGTTAATTAATTTGTAGAGTACCTGTAATTGTGTGGGTTGTTACATGGAGGGCTTCATGTCGTGCAATTGCCTGAGAGATTCGTTCTTGAAGCTCAGCTTCTGTACTTGGTAACATACTGGTGTCTGTGTCTCGTCTGGGCGGCATTCTTTTCTGTCAAAAGATATGCGGTAGGTTAGACAATATTCCATAAGTGTCTATGAGGTACATAGTACCTTAAGTAAACAGGTAATCACCCAATATCACATGTATATATAATCATTATTGTATGAGCGAGGAAACGATTACTGAGCCTTCACATAGGCTTGGTGACTTAGATTGTTGTTTATAATAACGTATTCGAGGCTACATCGCCTTGGTCATACAAGTTACATGAAGTGGTAGGGTGTAATGTTATTGAATCTTTCTGAATGCTATTCCTCTTTTCTTGCTTAAATATCATTTCTCAAATGTCTCGTACACGGGTAGACACGAAGTAGGCAAGACAGGTTTTCTACTTTATAAAGTGCTAAAGCACTGGTCTAGGTAGTGTTCCACCATATGAAGGTGTGAACACCTAGAGTTTATTTTTGGAGGGATGGTGATCTTTAGCTTGACCCGCAGAGTCCACCAGGATTTCCATGCACTACAAGTCGTTATTACGTGGGCCCCCGTAATAATAAATTGTCTTGCACAGTTACCCCAGTTTTCTCTCGTCCAAGCAGATGATCAATCAAGGAGGGGACACTACTGTCCTTACACCTCTATCATGGAAAGGACCATTGCGGTGGTCCACGCGCTAACACTCGTTATCGTTACGCGCGTATAGGCACGATGATAGGAATAAAGAGAATTCCTAGTAGTTGGAGGGGCACCTTTGAGATGAATACTTCATCTTCCTTTTCTGGCCAAGTATGTTGCCAATCTTGCTTCACATAAGTCGCAGGGATCTCGACCCGTTGATTAAGAATTTGTTCAAGGTTGCCGCCTCTGCCTCGTCATCATCACCGTAGTCAGGCACCTTCACGATCAAGAGGGAAGAGCAGCCATCTCCTACGGAAGGAAGCTCATAATCTTGTTTGGTAATCACTCCAGCCATGAGCTTTGTAATGAACGCGAGGTCGACAGCTTCATCGTGCGAGTCAAGTATAGTAATAGGAGTCGGAGTCGAATGTATCTTGTTCACGTCAATAATCATTCGTACACTTATTTGTATGTATTCACGTCAATATTTATTTCGTACACTTATCCGTATGTATGTATCGATAAACAAATATGTTACTTAGCATAAACAGGCATTTCGATGCATCATATTACATATAACTCTCGTTTTAGGGGGTCATTTTTCTAGTTGTCGATTCACGACAGAAACACTACTTGGTACTAGTTATCACCAAGAGTGTATTTTATCTTTGGCAAGTCTAACTCGTGTAGACTATGCCTTAATTGGCACCTTGTCTTGAGGGTATTCCCTACTAATGTCCTGGCCTTGTCCCTTTTTGAAAAGTGTTTGACTCATGGATCTTGACGCTTACGTGAATGCAATGAAAACCTTTTTGTAAAATGTTTTCGTGAGAGAACTCTAGTGATTGTAGTCTAGACTCGAGAAGGAATCCTAGTTCACTACAATCGAAGCTCTGATACCACACTGTCACACCCTGTCTTTTGCGGAAGCGTATGATGTCTGACTGGTTTAACATCATTGCATTCAATCGTAATAAACAACTACATGATCAAAACGATGTTCATCCATTCATAAAATTTATGTATTACAAACATTGTTTATTCAAGTTTTTAAAACACAACCTTCGACTAGGTTACAAACCAACAAAAGTGGATGACATCTAAACTTCTAGTTACGACACCTGCGTCCAAGATCCATCCTGTTACTTGAAATACATGTAATTTTAGAAAACATCAACAAAAAGTTGAGCGAGTTCTTGCGTCTTGTTTGTGTAATGTAATTCTTGTAAATCTTTGAGAGACTCCTTTGTAAACAGGTATGAAAAGCGTGTATGAACATGAATATTTTACAAGGACTTTAAGGCATGTGAGGACATAGGGAGCACTTGTTATGGCTCATAGGGAGCACTCGTAATGGCTCATAGGGAGCACTCGTAATGGCTCATACCCTTGTCGATTTTCCTCGACTGTGTCGATTAACCTCGATAGTGTCGATTTACCTTGACAGTGTCGATTTACCTTGACTGTGTCGATTATCCTCGACTGTGTCGATTAACCTCGACTGTGTCGATTAACCTCGACTGGGACTCCGAAGCACTACTAGGTACTAGTTGTGACCATGAGTGGGGTTCGGCCGTACCCGTTAGATCTAACCCTCGTCCCTAATTATGTATTCACATCTTGGTACTAGTTTTCACCAAGAATTTATGGCATTTCAATATTAAGTCTAAGCTCACATGATCTAGTATTTCATAGGCGTTTCATACCGTTTAAGCATTTGGAACATGTATTTCACCCCCGAGAGTTATAAAACCAAAAACAGTTAAAGAAAAGGGGGAGCATGAACTCACTGTTTTGCGTCTTCACTACTCGTAACTCAAATCTCGTCAGCAAATATGACTACCTACAATGTGCTAGGGTCTGTTAGACGAGCGGGTCGTGCCTTGTCTTAGTATTCATGTTTTGAGTTACGTTTTCTTTATGTCTTTACATCATCCAGAGTTATAATACTTTTCAAGTATTTGTTTTCGCGTTTCTTTCCCAAGGATGGGAGTATTTCATACATGTATTCTCGTATTCTTGTATTTGTAGTTTCCAAAACAATATATTTTCACTTAGAAAATATACATAGACTTGTTTTGTCCCAAAATAATGTATCGTCAAGAAAATATATATTTTTCTTCAAAAGTCATGTATCTTCTAAATATTCTAAGAAAATATATTTTTACTTCCAAAAGTAATATATGTTCTCTTTGTCGAAAATATGATATACTTTGTAATGATAAAAATCATACTTTCGTTTCTTTTGTGTCCAAAATAATATTTACCAAAAATATATTGTAACGGTACTTCTCGGAATATTTCGTAAGTTACGTTATTGCGTTCGGTTTCACAATATCAAGTGTGTAACTTATATATTTCATTCCATGTAATTTTTGGTATTATTTTGGTGTTATAAATTCTTGGTATTTGTGAGTTATATTATTTTCCCTAAAATAATATAACTATAACTACTTCACATAATCACACACAATGTCTTTAATGTAAATATATATTCTAAATACATATTTACCCATTTTTATTTGTGAAAACCAACCTCCATTACTTGTATTTTTGTTACAAAAATCTTTGGCAAAGTTTATATGGAAAACTCATGATTAAAATACACTTGTAAATATTTGTTTGAAAATATTTTTCTAAGTGTTTATATTTTTAGAAAATTCTGCCATAGTTTCCCCTAAAAATGGAGGTTTTCATGCTTTCAAGCATATCATTTTCTTTTGTAAAATCATCACCAATCATCAAAAAATCACTCAATACTTACCATATGCCAAAAATATGAAATTTACACTATGTCATGAACTTGAAACTTTGTAAAAATTTGTAGTAACTTACTAGTGTACTTAGTAAGTTTAGTTACCCTTTAAAGTGTGGTTATTTATTTGAAAATATCATTCTTGAAGAATTTAGATCCTCATAACTTGTGAAGTGATTTTCTAAAAATGTTTCTTCTTGAGCTTTTCTTGTTAAATATATTTTTCTACACTTGATTAACCACTAAAAACATGGTTAGTTTCTTTAAAAATCATGATCTTGTAAATCTTGTAAATAACTTTGTTCTCTTGAAAATATTATCTTTGAAATCCTTTATTTTCAAGACTTATAACATGTATCACAAATCATTATACACTAAAACTAGTTTATTTTCAAGTTCATGTTTAACATAAAGGATGATCATTATGATTTCTTCAAGATCTATCCTTATACTTGCTAGATCATGTGTTTAATCACCATCTAGCAAGCTTCATATGGTGATCTACACCATACACACAAGAAATCAACAAACAAGTTCAATACATACACTAGAACAACTTGATCTTCATGTTTTAGAGCTTTATGATAATGTTCATCTTTATGTTTTCTTGAGATTCTTAGTTTACCAAGTTATTTCATACTTTAACCACTAAAATTATGAGTGAAAACAAGATCAAAGAGGCTTACTACTAGCACTATGGCTAGGGAAGAACAAGTATGAAGATGATGAAGAAGTAGAGTGGATAAAAGCTCCTAGATGAGGTCCTTCCACTTCCAATGCTTCTAAGCCTCCTAAATATGCTTAAGACACCTTGTAGTATGCTTGGATCTTGAAGGAATGGATTGAAAATGGGGAGGTTAGAAGAGGGTGTTTGGGCCGTGAGTTTAGGGGAAGGAGAAGAGTGGTTTGTGAGTTTTCATATGTTAGAATGTAAATGACCAAGAACTTGTAGTTTTTATAAACAACTTCCACATTAAGGATGGCATATGGTATCTTGTGTGGGTATATTCTCCAACATGATCTAATAAAATATAGTAAACAAATATTATGTGCGACCCATGTCCCCTAACCGTCCAACATGGGGGGGGGGGGTAAAGTGTATCTTTTAATGGTTAGTTACTTGATTTAGTTAGGATTGAATGGTGCTAGTTAGGTATTTTATGTATTTAATGTTTATTAGATGTGTTATGATGTTCGGTGACCATAAGTAGCTTTGTAACACTAAAACAATGCTTCTAGCAATATTTTGGTATTCCGGGTAATGTCCGGTTGTTCGGTTAGATACTGGTTTGTTAAAGTGTTAAACTATTCCGTTTAGCGTTCATTAAGTACCCTTTTGTGATACTTTTAATTCCCGACACTTAGTAAAGCATACAGGACCAATAAACCACTTTTCTGCATTATATTTTGGAGTTTAAATGCTGAAAATAACTGAATTTTGGTTATTTTCTGCAGAATTCTGCACTTTTAGTGTATTTTAGGCACTTTCAGGCACTTTGTCTATCAGTTAAGCATGCAGTTTTGTGGTCCTTACTTCCCTACACACTATACTAGTGTAATACGTCATCTCTAGCTCATACAGGGCCTCAAAATATTGTCTGTCTATGTATTGAACGTCGTCAGCATTTTTTTGTTTGTCTGGTAATGGTGCCAATTATGTTCTGTGTAACATTTGAACTATCTCGTGTTGCATGTAGCAATGAATAAAGTCTTGTAATGTGAAATGCCATTGTATGTATATAACAGTAATCAAAAATTCATTTGTCTTGTAAACTAGATCATGCACAATTATTTAAGCACAGATTACTATTCAGTTAGTGTACAAAATGTACGGAAAAGTGACGCTTGTCACAGCTGATTCCAGGAGTTCGGATAGATTCAGCACATCATACAAAAGTGAGCATAACTTACTCATTTCTTAACCGTTTCACTTGATTCTTTTTCCTACTTACTTGGATTAACCTTAGGAACATTTCCATAGGTTTTTCATAGAAAACCAAGGTCTAGAATGTCACCAAAAAGGCTCTAAAATTGACTGGTCTTTCTGTTCTTGATTCATACTTTGTTAAACTTGATTAAACTAGACTATCTCATCTCAAACCTATGTCCTTATGCTTATAACCACATCTATGGTTAGTTGGGCTTAAGAACAAGGTTGAGACATGTAAAATCAGAGGTGTAAACCTCACAAACTTTCTGTTTTGTTCAAGGGTTTAACCCACAAGTGATGTTCAAGCCTAAAGCTTGATGATTGTGTGATTTAGGATTAGCTTGGGCTATCTTGCTTGAAAATCCATATATTGCTTGATGTTTTCTCTTAGATTAGTTGTTCTTATTCCATTATTACTTGTAATTTCATTACCCTCGTTGAATGTTCATAACATCAAGTGTAGTGGTGAACATCTAGAGGTACCAAAATTGAAGACTTGTTCTTCCTACCTCCTACATGACTTCCATGATACAAAGAGGTTCCTAAATGGTGGATTTATCCTCCTACCTCCTACTTGACCTATATGATATAATGAACACTACATACTACTTATATGTATATTCCAAATAATCGAACATTTGATGGTGAATTTGTGTTCATTTGTCAAAGTACTAGGTTACATCATCTAAAACATTATGTGTTAAAGATGAAAAACTTTATGTTATATGCTATTTTATGTACTTTGAACTCAAAATCCTTAATCTTCCGTTATCATCCAATACTCATACGCCTTGTTTTCTTCGTGTAGAAGGACTTGGTGTTCCAACCTCCTAATCAACAAACAACTCTCCCGGATTTATCAAATGGAAGCTTGCAAAACCGTGAGTACACTTGACCCATTTACCTTTTAAAAACACTTTGGGTTGTAACATGTTATTATACAAACTTCACACTCACACACTTAAAACATACTGTATGATCTCAATCCGTTATACATGCTACTTGTTTACTTAGGTTCATGCTAGACTTTACATGCTTTATGTCATTTACTTTGCTAAGCCCTCAACTTAACATATATAGCGCTATAGGAGTAGCACACCACCCGTCGGGGTCTTATTAAGTCTTTATTCTAAAACGGTCTCGTTACTTTTGTGGCGAGGGATGCTAAATACTAGTGGACACTTGGGTTTGACATATTGTGATGCATGCTAGTTACCTTGTTAACAAATTGCCATGTGGATTCGAGAAAATACTTTTATACTTATGCTATATTTATTCAAACCTTGTGTACTCGCCTTTGCTTTTGCATTGAACTTTATTTTAAGCATGTTACAGGTTGAGGATGATGATGCTATGAAATGAAGTAGCAATGATGCCTAGATACACATTTAGACGTCTTAGGCTTAATATGTTGTATCAATTTTGTTCAAGTTGTTATGTATTTTCATTTGAACTTGTTGTTATTTGAATTATTATGTAATGTTGACAATTCGAAGTTATGAAATGAAAATGGTTGATTTAAATATTGTCACAATAGTGTTATGAAGTCTCTTGCACTCTCGTTTTCGTCTCACTCCGATGTTTCACCCATTGGTTGGGTGTGATAGTGGAGCAGTGGTCGGCGCATGCTGATTGGTGCCACGTATACATCCTTGTGTACCTTTTTGTCTCCTATACGATTGTCCATCGTGCGGTACGATCAGGTACACCCTGTTGGACGCTTATTGGCCCACTGCTCTGCCATTTGTACTTTTTGTACCTGTCCGATGTTTACGAAGGTTTATAGTTAAAAAGGAGGAGGATTGATTGCTTGGCAAGCATATGGTAGAAGTAATTTCCATGCCGGTCTCGAGTGTTTCACAAAGATACATCTTCAGCCGAGTGTTGAGTGATCTCTCGTGAGGTATGTGAACTCGTATATAAATGGAATTTTAAAAAGGCATGTTATGCCCAAATAAATAATTTCTTTTATGAAACGTTCTAAATAAATCATAACGAATAAGATTGTAAATAGAATAAAAATAAAACCAAATAAATATCTTGGATCCTCGACACTCAAGACAAGCCCAAAAAAACTTCTCTCCTACCTATTCCATTTGGTGTGTGTAAAGCCACATAATAAAGAGTTTTGTTTGAGGACAAGCAAAGATTCAAGTGTGGGGGTATTTGATGTGTGTAAAATGTAACATATAAATTACATCAAATTAGGCATAAAACTAACCCTTTTTCATGGTTAAAACCTTTTCTCAAAAATCTTTAGCTTGATTAGACGTTGAGGATAAACCAGTACTAAAAGCTCTTGTGTCCTTGGATGACCTCGGTATCTTACCAACGCTATACTACGCTCACGATGGGTGCACTTGCCCAAGTGTGTGTTTAGTGTTAGTAGAATATCGTGTTTTATAAATTTAAAACTTGACTAATGCGTAAAATGGGCTTAAAATATCAATAAAATCATAACACACCTAACGCACACTAGTGATGGTGGTTGTAGATGTTGAAGGGTGGTGACGGTGGTGATGAAGGTGGTTGTTGATTAGGAGATGGTGGTGGTGGTGGAATGGTGGTGGTGGTGGTGGAGGGTGGTTGAATAATAATATTTTTTTAAATTATTTTGTTTTATTTTTTAATAATATCTATACTACTTTATAAAGCATATCCAAAGGACTTCTTAAAGTCCATAAAAATTCCCTTAAAACACCCCTAAAGCATGCTGTACAACCCTCTAAAGCACAATATAATTTACAATTCCAATTGTGCCCTCCAAAACTTTTACCCTTTACCCGAATTCATCATCAACCGTCCATTTTCTTTCATGTCTTCACACGGATCGTGATCTGACGGATGATGTTGTTTTCACACGGATCCACCTTTACCCTTCATTCTCTCTCATCTCTCTCACAACTCACATCTCACCAGTCACTCTCTCTCTCTCTCTGGCGATTCCAGATCCAGATCTGGATCTAGGGTTTCTCTGCTATCTCTCTTGCGATCCAAGCTAATCAGATCCGTCTTCCATCTGTTCTCTCTCTCGCACGATCCAAGCGATTCAGATCCAAGAGATTCAGATCTAGGTGCTGTGTGTGCGATTCAGGTACATTTGAAACCCTAATTAACTTTGCGTATTGTGTATTTTCTCTATTAGACTGATGTTTGCATTATTAAATTGAATCCAGGGTTTAAGCATGTTTAAAACTAGGGTTTCAGGAGATCGTGAGATGAGGAAAAGCGGGGATTTCACCAGATCTAGGGTGTTACTTTCATTTGATTTCGAATCCATGACCCCATCCCGTGACACTGTGGTGTGCAGATGGATCCCTAGCCGTCGCATCTGGTGAACCCGCACATAATAACTCTTTTGACTTGTTTTCTAACCTGACTTTCGGCTCATCTTTCCTAAATCGTTATCTTTATGTTTATTGTTTTCCGCCCAGAACTGGCAGCACGGTGGCGGTGGAGTGAGGAAACAGTCAAACAAAAGAGACACAAGTGGAGGAGTGGAATATTGACGGTATGCTTTGATTCCATCAGTTTGATTTTTTATGTTTCTTTGGCTTTCTATTTTGTTCCACTTTGAAAGCAGACCATTATACTAGATGTTTCAAATGAATATCATGTTATAAAAGCAGCAACAATTCACCTAACTTAGCACACACAATATGAAATGTATCTAATAATTTTTTTATCTTTTGGCAGCTTGGTAATCGAGTGATGATTTTAAGATGAAGAATTGAGTATTATGGTCTTTGGGGTATGTCTTTATATGTAAGCAAATTTTGATGGTTCCAATCGAGTAATGATATTTTGGTTAGATGAAGTTGTCATAGGTTTGAGTTTTACAGCGCAAAATATCATCTGCAAACCACTTTTTTGCTGAGATGTCTCGTAAGGATTTACACCAATATGACGTGAGTTTTAATCTTTCGATGTTGCAACCTGCAAGTCTTCTTTATGTATTTTAACTTATTACCTGAGGTGGGATGATGAACCGACCGGGCGGGTCAGGTGACATATCATTATATCAAAATGGTTATTGTTGGTCAAACAAGGTCAGCTATCATTTTGACCTTTGGTATTTGAGTTAACTGTCTGTGGTATGGGTCAAAAGTAGTTGTGGGTTAAATCTATCGTATGGGCCAAAAGCAATTCTATTTTCACTAACATGTTAATTAAATATTTTTTTAGAAGAAATAAGTTATAAATAAACTTTGGATAACTTTCAGCCAACTTTTAAACGATTTCTCTTCAGCTGAATACTGAATATTATAGGCACAAATTGCAATATGAAAGTACTGTACTTATGTGTTTGTAGCTTAGATTGATAGGTATTGAGCATATGTGTATCTGTTTGTTTTTTACACTAAGGGTATTTTAGACATTTAATAGTTTTTGCATATGTGTATATGTTTGTTTTACATGAATGTTTTATTTGAAGCTGGGGGGAGGGGGTATGGTTAAGAATTCGCTGCTTGCTGGTTCACATAAATGGATAGATTTAGTGGTAACAGACCCAAGATTCTTGATTCGGCTTTTCTTAGACCGGGGCGGTTTGACCGACAGGTTGGTTAAAAAAACAAGACAAACATTCCCACAACAAAAGATTTGGTTTGAATTCTAAGGTCATTTGGTGGTTAGCAATATGATTACTAATGGGTCAAATGGGTTTACTTTAAAATCTTAGTTAAAACTGAAACGAGTCAGGTTGATAAAAGTGACCCGAAGTACCTTTACATGCTTACAGCCTCTTGGTCTAGATGATAATGTGGCAGCTGGGTTGGGTAACGGGTCAACACCCTATATGATAATGTTGTCAATTGGTATTAAGCTTTCCATAGAAGATTTCGCTCTTGCTTTCAAAAGGTCACTCTATATTTGCGCTATTACTCACCTGCGTTTCGGTTAATTCAAAATGCATGTAATTAACATCCAAATATAAGACGGGTTTTAGATTTTTATCGTGATCTTATCATATTTGCAGGCCTTTACCATTATCCATGGGGTTTCTAGCCCAATACGCATTAAAACCGGTTCTTGGTGTATTCGTGGCTAGATTATTCGGTGTAGCTCCCATGTTCTATGCAGGATTTGTGTTAATGGCGTGTGTTTCGAGTGCACAGTTGTCTAGCTACGGTAGCTTCTTGAGCAAAGGGGATGTAGCTTTGAAAGTAAAACAGATGCTTTGAATTGATTTTGTGGATAGGCATCAAGTTTAATTTGGAATTACCACTTATGGTTGAGTGAATGTGCATTTTTAAATGGATCTTTGCATTTGTAATCAGAAGAATATTGCTTTTTGTTTTGTTTTAGTTAAAAACTTCTTTGAACTATGCCCCTATGATGTTGAGTTGCAACTTATGGGATCATATGTGATTTGAATGGCTTTGTTTGTTTAAGAACTTGAGATTTTTGTCTGTTTTCTCCATATGAAACTAATTAAAATTGTTTCAAATAGTTGATATTTGGTTAATCTTGATGTATTCTAGAAGCTAATATGCAATTGTTGATTTCTAGAATGGCTGCAATGGCGTCTCACCAATCTTTGCTACCCGTCAATCTCGCGCGCAGGTGACTGCTATGCGTGCCTTGACCCAACATCGCCGCAAAAAAGGTACTCAATTTTCAAGTTATATATGTATAATAATGCGTTAAATATGATTTAAAAACTGTATTATTTGAATACACAAATTTAGAAGGTTGTACGCATTAATAACATCCTTTGGGTGACTTTTCAACCCATTTGACTGGATTTACTTTAGCTATTGTTTTTTATTTGACCCATTTGGGTCAAAGTATGACCCCAATCAGTCCATACATAACTGGATGAGTTGAACTTGTCACATTCAGTTTTAACATTCTCAAAACTGATGCATAATTTTGAATGAATATAATTCTTGCTGGTTTGTAGGTACCTATTGTTCGGGTGCTATTGGGCCAAACAGTTTATCATCGCGTGTTCTTCAACTGTGATTGCGGGCTCCGTCGCTTCATACTTAGGTAAGCCTTTTAGCATAAAAAATAGTTAACTTTTGGTTTTTGCATCTTTGGTTACTAACGAATGCGTGTTTATTATTTAATTCAGACGACTATTCCGTTTCTTCTGGTTTATTCGTCAATGAAGCTACTCATGCGCTATAGCCTTGGCTCGGTGGCTATTGGTTCCTTGATTGTATCGTTTGTTGAGTCGACTCGGTTTATACTCGAGGCTGTTCGCCGGAGACTTAAAGTTGCTGACATCATGCCCGAAAACGGGATTAAAAGTTTGTCTTTATTGCTGATGACAAAAGAAAAATAACTGCTACAACTTGGGTACCCATACTTGCAATTAGAATTTACGTCGTGGTCACATACGAAAGGTTAAAAGGATAGGCAAAAAGGTAAGAATGGTTGACTTTGATTAGTGAAACTGAGCCACAGGGACAATGATGGAAACATGGCTTCCAATGGGATTGTAGAAGTATATACTCATGAAACTAAAAGGGATAATATAGTAATTTCACTCACTTTTCTTGATGCTGACAAGTTTAATGCCATAGAAATACCATGTAGAAGTATATACTCATAAATGTTTGTTGTTAGTTATATGAGCATTTGGACTTCTAAAATAAATGCACCACTCGGTCAAATTTATTTGGTATACATTCAGACAATAGCTTGTTACCACCCAATACATTTTTAATGTAAAGAAAGACTCGATTAATCTGACCCCATCCTGACTCGAATAAAACCATCCTAACTCGAACAAAAATGATCATTTTGCTTCGGACGTTCTCTATAAAATATTATTACAAATCGATTATAGAAAAAAGAATTTATAAGACAAATTTGGATCACAAAACTACATCAATTAATGCGGAAACCCAATAAATATGGGAAAAATCCTCTTGTGGAAATCGAACCTAGGACCTCATGGTCCCTAAGTCTTATCCCATTCCCAAAATGCCACTTAATTCTAATACTATTGATTATGATGCCATTAAATAATGTAATGTATTATTCATCACAATGCAAGTGCTTTACACAAAAGAAAGTTATAACAAAAGAAGAATCTTAAGGAAGATTTGGTCATCATGGACTTGCAAGATTCGGTCGTTAAAAAGGACAATGGGACACAGACTAATAAGAGTCCTAATCTTACTATCTTAGTCCCATACATTATTGCATAACGACGTTCAATAACCTGTTAAATACCCGTCAAACACCGGGTATGCTTGTTTAAAAAAAAACCCGTTATGATTTTCAGGTACAAATCTTTTTCTTACCACTCTAACCTTTATATATCTTTTTCAATATATAAATAGTATCAAAATATAAAATTTTGTTTTTATGGTTAATGAAGTTGCTAGAATATAACATTACTTAACCTAATAGTTTTATCAATCTCATTTCTGGTCTCATACTCGAATGCCCTACCCGTTACCCGTTTGGATGTTTCATGCTTCAGGTATTTGGCATCAATAAACATAAGATATTTATTAACATCTTTCGTAAGACCAAACTTTCTTACAATATACAATATATCACGAGAAAACTGATAAATTAACTGGAAAACGAGAACCGCCCCGTACATAGCCCTAAACTCACCAACCTAAGTGATATGTTTCCCGTCGCATCGCGCGGGTAAACGACTAGTACTAAATAAACAAGGTAAAAAAAACTAAAATACCCATGGGTGACCAGATTTATCTAAAAAAATTAACTGGGTTAGGCTCAAAGGACATATCGTGCAAGATTTTGAAACATTAAGTACAAAACTCATCAATTTTAAAGGCAAAGGACACCGCCTGCAATTTGGTGTAAACTTAAAGGACAAAACTTGTAATTTACTCTTT
Organism: Helianthus annuus; assembly: GCF_002127325.2. Taxonomy (NCBI): domain Eukaryota; kingdom Viridiplantae; phylum Streptophyta; class Magnoliopsida; order Asterales; family Asteraceae; genus Helianthus; species Helianthus annuus. The sequence goes on from NC_035448.2 coordinate 91,377,521, forward strand.
TTTAAAGGTCGGCTGTTGAATTCAAAAGACAAATATTTTAAGTGCTAATTATTGTTTACAATTCCATCAAATCTTACCCCAAGACTTTGGCAAGAGAAAAAAAGACCTAGATGAAGATTGTACACAACCATTCTAAATTCTTTGTTCTTTTGTTGAGATAGTCACCTTCTTAGGGCACTCAACCACTTGCCAGTCTCCGTACCCGCTCGAGTACACTGCCTCCAGTCTAGTAGGTAGGGGTTGCTGGGTATTGGTTTGGGTTGGTAGAACCCGAAGCGGGGAGATGAATGTGAGTTATTGATCTACTAGGTTTTTATTGATATTTATATAATAACAAAGGATGAAAGTTCTTAGGAACAGTCCCGGTTTTCCAGTTTTCCACACCTACATGTGCCTGTCAATGTCTTTATCATCCGACCACTATACTTTGTCTTTTCAATTTTCTTCCCCTGCAACACTTGCACCCGTTTCTCTGAGAGTGACCACCTCACTTTCTTTGTTTTTACAGTTTGGTCCCTCACATGTGTAATTTTAGAGAGAGAAACTATATGAGAGACAGACAAAACAGAAATGGGTGTGGTGTTCAGATTCGGTGATACTTTTCAGATCTAGCGGCGGAAGGCCGAAGCTAGCGGCAGCGGTTATGATTGTTTTGAAGATATGATGATGGTGAGGTGGTTCAAAGATTAGCCATCGATAGCAATGCTCGAACCGATAGGTGGTGGTTCGTAGGTAGGTGAAGATAGGGGCGTGTTATATGGTGGTGACATCGACGGGGGTGGTGGTGACATCATCATTGAGTCGGTAGAGCGCCGGAGGACTCACCGGAAAATAAGGTAGTGTGAGTCGGTAGAACGGCGGTGGTGGTGACATGTGTTGTGTCTCTCTCTAACTTTAAAATGTATCTGATTCTTCTGCTGAAATATTTTGAAAAAGGAAAACAATAATAGCGCATGGTTTTTAAAATTTGTGTGCTCCGCTAGAATAAGATAGAAACATATTAAATAAATAAATAAATATAACAATGCAAATAAAGTACGGTTAATATTTTATAATATGTCATCTTATTTAAAAATTCTATTGAGAAATGTTATTTATGAGAGATTTTTTTGTTTGACCGGCTTTGAGACGAATAAATGTGGTTCTTCTAGACACTATGTATTTACAATAATTTCGTTAACTACATACCGCAATCAGTTTATCTCACTTCAACTTTCTTTGGTTTTCAGTTTTGCCATTTGGTAATACCGTTGCTATTTGTTTGTTAACTGAAAAAACAGAATGCACGACTGTTTTTAGTTTTTTTATTGAACGTTTTAGGGTAGAATTATAAAAAAAACATAATTGTACTCAAAATCAAATATTTTTTTGGCATCATAGGTTATAGCGGGCGATGTTACCGTTGTGGTACCATGACGAACCTAATTGTTTATGAGCAAACATTGTTGCCGATATTTTGCCATAATGTAAACAGTATCAGTGTTCGTCTTTACGTTTTTCGACAAGCCAAACCGATAGTGGCCAAACTCCAACCACTTGCGTGCAGGAGGACGATCGTATTCCCGCGGCGAAGCGTGGGGGTAAAAAACTAGTTATTAACACAAAATGATTATTGGTTTGGGTTGGCAGGTAGGGGTTGCTAGGTATTGGTTTGGGTTGGTAGAACCCGAAGTTTTGGTTTTTTTTTTTTTTTTACCAACAAATATATCAATAGAAAGAAGATTGATCCTAGGGTATAAGGATAAGGGTTTGCTTGACATCGTTCTTGGCTGGTTATCAGGTTTCTCGTTCTGGTGTGATCTACGTTGTGTTTGCTGCATGGTTTTACTTCTGGTGTGCTGATGGAGAGAGGTGTCGATTTGGATGGTAACTTAATGTCACACCCCGATCACGAAGAACATACAAAACGTGGCGGAAACGTCGGGGAGTGTTGTAACAGAATTTATTGTTTCAAATCCATGGCAATTGAAGTTTCGTTTTATTAATCAAACATGAAAGTTTACATTGTTTTAAACAAGAACCAAAGAGTACATAACATAAATTAACTAGTTCTTGTCTTGTTTTAAGTCACTAAGGCACAGGTCCGCCTAAGTATGTCTTGATAAGTCCTATGCATCATCTCCTGAAAACACATGTGAAAATAGGTACGTCAGCATAAAAATGCCTGTGAGATACATAGGTTTTGTGAAAACAGAATTCATTCATGACTTATGTTTGAGAAAATGTTTAGTCATGAACCTTGTAATTTGCTTTGTCTTGTAAATCATTTGAAAAACGATAAGATCAGATGATATGTATAAATAAGAGAATAATGTATGGTTAAATGAATAACCATGTAAAATGAGTTTGTATAAGATAAGTTGTTTGTAAATCAATGTCTTGTGAAAAGTGTGTTATTTGTATAAAATGTTATATGTCTCAAATTGAAATGATTCAAATAACGCTACGATATGTAATACCTGTAGGATCGTATGGCGACCCGAATGAGTCGATCAGAGGCGTTTTCGTTAATTACAGGTGCGGAATAACAAGTAATCAACGTAGGAATAGCATACAATTCACTTTAAACTCTTTTTCTATTGATTTGACACCAAATACAACCAGTTCTCGATCCGGCAGCACTTCGGTACGAGAATCAGGATCCGTTACATCTGGAATCGCCCTAAAGGTATATATAGGCAACTGGAACCGCTTATTGGACAGGCCCGATAAGCGGCCCACATATGTAATTCGAGCGGTCCACACATTTGTCATTTGAGCGATCCACTAAGGTGTCACTCGAGCGGTCCAACTACCTAAGGGTCCTATGAGCGATCCAACAAGTCAAACACTATACAATCACTCAATTTCTTACATTTCTAGTCCAGATCTAACGTTCTAAGACTTATGACTCGATACAAGACGTAATCAGCAGATGTAGTGCACCAACAATACCATACAAACACTTATATATAGGAAGTACCAGCGGCGTATCCACCATGCTTGTATCATATTACACACGCCTCGTTACTTAGATCACTTACTCAAACCAAACCATCAAGATAAAATGTTTAACAATTGTAGAAATGTTTATGTATAGTCAAATGTCTATTGTCAAATGTAAATCATGTCAACAGATACAACTGGTTCACACGGTTCAATGGTTACAAACAGTTCATATAATCAAAGGGTTAAGACGGTTCACATAGTCAAATGGTTACAACGGTTCAAAATGTAGTATAATGTGTTCATATGCTGGATGAGCACATGCAACAGAAATGCAATGTAAAACAATGTACTAAGTATGCACACAATGGGCGTACGTAGCATGAAATGTATTGTAAAGTGATGTACTAAGTATGCACACAATGGGCATACATAGCAATAAATGTAATGAAATCATGTACTATAAATGTACTAATGAACATAGCAAGATCTAATGTTCTAAGACTTATGACTCGATACAAGACGTAATCAGCAGATGTAGTGCACCAACAGACTCCCCCTCAGATGTTGATGGAGTCGACTATCGAGTCACACCAATGCTGTGTCTTCACATCTTCAGTCTTGATCAGTCTTTAGGCTTTTCTCTCTTTATCTTCAGACTCCCCCTCTCGATTTGCTGGCATTCCTTTGATCTTCAGCAACATCTTCAGGATCGACGTCTGGCTTTCCTGCATAAACTCTACCTCAGAGTAAATTTCTTTCACATACATATTTTAAACATATGAACTTGCACCAATCCAGATTCTCATTCAAAACAAACACAGATATTTTGATGAACCACTTGACAGGTTAGATTATGAAAACATTTAATTTCACACACACACTCCCCCTCAAGAATTGCTCATCATGTTTAGCACTCGGAATTTTGAAAATCAGCTATCCAACATCAGTTGTCGAAAATCTTTTTGAATTTTCAAAATTTATGCTAAAACACACCAAAAATCTTTTTGAATTTTTCTGAAAGAGAAATAAAAATGCAGAAATAAACTATTTATAAACAATATTTTTTGTGAGCTTGTGCAAGAGGATCATATCAGTTATGAGACAAATCACCAACACCATTAAGCTTTAAACATATTCAGTTATAAACAATTTACCTAGATTGTCAGTATGTTTGTCCACTTAAATCTTCACACAAATTTCAATCGATTCGAGATACGATATTAATGTTTTAGAGACTTAAACTTAATTGTGTATCACTCCACTTGAATATACTCCCGTATCCAGATCCCAAATATTCAGTCTTACAGGTGAGTATACCACAGATGATATCTGTAAAAGGGTTAAATGCGAAACCGTGAGAGCTCAGGTCAGAACTTCCGTTCAGCAGAGAGATGACGGCTCGACTTTTGGTGGGTCCCCTTTAGAGGATCTTTTTGCATTTCAACAGCAGCGACTATCAATTTTATTGTTTCATCAGCATGCTGAGGGCGGCGCTTTTTCAAGCATTTGCAGAAAGTATTATCCGGGGACTAGGTCAGTACTTCCATACAGCAGAAGTCCCGGGATAATACCCCAGATATCACTGAGCATAAAGACCTAGTATCTCAGAATACGGGACCTTTCAAACAAGATTTCGGGGGTTACCCATATATCCAAGAATAGTTACCCACGAATCAAGCAAGTTTGATTTAGGTTTATATCTCATTTCAATTTACTAAATGTGTGAAAATCTACTGACACATCCGCAGTAAGATCGTTTATCACATTTAAACTTTACATTTCTTTAGCGTGTTGTGATAGTCCACTGACGTACTATCATTTCCTCTTTTATGCAGCAAAAACTCATTTTTGATTTTATCATGTTTTTGGCTTTTTCAAATTTTCTGATGTTTTTGGATTTTCTCTAAAAATTCTTACTCCCCCTAAAATTCAAATACATCTAATGAAAATTGAAAACAAACTATACAGAACATGACAACTGATATCGAATCTCCTCAATTCGCCATTCACTAGGCATAAACAATCAGAACCCCCCTATCAACAAACTATTTTCCCATTTAGATTTCAAAACACTTAAGTTTGTTTTAATCAAAATGGTTTTTCCGGAAAATAAGTTTGATTGATTTTACCAATTGTAGATTATCATTTGTAGAAATATCCAACAAAAGTTCGGGGTTGTGGTTCATCATCTTGTCTTTCGACCAATGTAGGAAAATACAAGTACAACTTAATGTCCTTGATTTACCATTTGCATTTCAGAAACCTCTGTACCAATTGTAAGAAATACACAAACAAACCTCTTTACCGTTTGAATGACGTTACCGAATACAACTCTAAGAAAGATGCCGATTCATGCTCCACGCTTACCATCCTGGGAGCTCCGGCAAGTCCTGAGACTTACTGTTCGAAATATGTACCATCCCAGTCACAAACCAGGGATGGTTCAACCTTTTCTTTCTTTGTTTTCTTCTCATAAAATTCCTTAACCCCTTTGACTTTTCTATCAATCATCTTGCCAAAGATATGTTTTACCCTGGGGTTAAAGACCTTTTCAGCATCAAATTCCTGTTCATCATGATAAAATTGGTTAGAAATTTCAACTTTACCAATTTTCTTTTTATAATTTTCAGCACTAAGTGATGGAAACTCATCATCACTAACACTCGGAACTGAGTTCTCAACTTTTTCATCAGCTTCACATTTTGATACAACCTGTGGCTCAACTGACTTTGTGGAATCAGTTTCATCGCCTGAAGATAGCTCCTCTGATTTCGATCCATCAGAATCATCGCTAGAGCTTTCACTACCCTTCTTCACAACCCATTTCTGGTTTTTAGATTTGGCTCTCTTCTTGTAAAACCTGTTTGAACTCTCACCAATTTCAAAAATAGAATCTTTGAACAATTTTGTTCTATCAAGTGGTGATTCGAACGCAAACACCTTTTCTGAAATTTTTCGAAACACTCCCTGTTTTGATTGTATCGCCTGAGAACAATCTTTGGCGATATGTCCAACGTTGTTGCACTTGAAACAGATTCTCGAGTCTTTCTTTAGTTCAGCTTGTTTCTTTTTCAAAAACTCACTGTTCTTTTCCCTCCAGAAACATGTTTTTTCTTCTTCATCTGTTGATGTACCTGAAACAAAGGACATTTTGGATTTAAAATCACGAACATATTTTTCATTTTTCTGTTTTTCTGTCGAAGTAAAACCTAATCCTTTCTTTTTGAAATTACCGCTATGGTTTGATCTCTTTTGGAAACCAGAACCAGAACTGTAATTCTTTTTCTTGTTTAATCTCTGTTGTACTCTTGAGGTGTATTTTTTAGATTTATCATTAAAACATAAGCCTTTGATTTCAGAAATATTGATTTCCGAGAGTATAAAAACCTTTTTAATCAGTTCAGTTTTGACACCTCTTAATGGAAATTCCTCATCAGAATATAATTTGTCCGAATTATTCAAAGTATAAGCAACTTTAAACAACCCATCATCCAAATTAGATTTTGATAACAAGAATTTTCTATCATGGACTAATTTTCCTTGTTTTACTGTTTGCCCCAGAGTTTTTGACTCAGATTTCGACTCTGACACTGACTCCGACTTTGACTCTTCACTGTCATCACTATCTAACACATGATCCACGACTTTCTTCATCAATTGAGACTGTTGATCAGTGTCAGATGATGTGAACACAACATCAATACTTTCTGGAAGATTGACCGATGACTCTGACTCCCACTGTAAATTTGTAGCCTTTTTGACTCTTTCATCGTTAGGATGTCTAGGCAAATATCCGTTTTCCAGTGGAGGTGGACATCTGTTATAACTGACACCTTTCTTCTTACCAGATGAAGCCTTTTCAGTATCCTTTTTCTTGTCACTCTTCCTCTTGTCAGCAATCTTTTCTTCAATACTGACTTCAGCTGCTTTTTCTTCAGTTACCTCATCCTCTTCCCAGACCTTCATGCTCTCAACAGTCGGATAAATCCTGTCAATCACATAGGAAGTACATGAGTAACTTTTCAATAAACGATTAACTCTCTCTGTTTCGATTCTTTGCAGCTCAAGCTTTTGTTCTAACGCAGCACATTTTTCAATATAGTTATTTACAACTTTTTGTTTTGTCATAAACGCTCCCTGAAGTGTCTTCATAGCAACTGCTTGTTTTTCACTAGTCTGATTGTACTGATTCATTGTCTTGTTCAGCACATCATAAGACTCCTTCAGACTATTTAAGTTGTAAATCAACGTGCTGTTCTGCTTTTTCACAATCTCGCAGTTTTCACATTTCACAGGAACTTCTTTTGCATCAACTTTTTCTTCAACCATAAACTTAGGCACCTCTGTCATTTTTTGCCTTCTCACCACCGGCACTTCTTCATCATCACTGCTCACCGGCGTTTTGATCTTCTTCTTTTTCTTCTCATTCTTGACTTTTTCGTATTCGCTATCACTCTCAGCAAGCAACTTCATATCTTCTCTGTATTTTCTCGCCCAATATTCTGTATCATCATCGCTATCACTCTCAGCAAGCGACTCGATACAAGACGTAATCAGCAGATGTAGTGCACCAACAATACCATACAAACACTTATATATAGGAAGTACCAGCGGCGTATCCACCATGCTTGTATCATATTACACACGCCTCGTTACTTAGATCACTTACTCAAACCAAACCATCAAGATAAAATGTTTAACAATTGTAGAAATGTTTATGTATAGTCAAATGTCTATTGTCAAATGTAAATCATGTCAACAGATACAACTGGTTCACACGGTTCAATGGTTACAAACAGTTCATATAATCAAAGGGTTAAGACGGTTCACATAGTCAAATGGTTACAACGGTTCAAAATGTAGTATAATGTGTTCATATGCTGGATGAGCACATGCAACAGAAATGCAATGTAAAACAATGTACTAAGTATGCACACAATGGGCGTACGTAGCATGAAATGTATTGTAAAGTGATGTACTAAGTATGCACACAATGGGCATACATAGCAATAAATGTAATGAAATCATGTACTATAAATGTACTAATGAACATAGCAAGTATATGATGTGAAAACAAGAAAGCATGAAAGTAACAAGTAGGCACATATGTTTCACCCCAAAATAGTTTGGAAAACAGTAAAAGAGGGGTCTATGTACTCACCTGAGATTGCTTAGAAGTCCTTGTGTAATAATCACACAACGCTATAGAGCACGGAACATCAAACGATACCTAGTAGGTAGCTATATTAATATACCGGACCTAAATCGGAAGATTGGGTAGACTGAGGGTTCGTAAACCAAACGAGTATAGAGACTCGTGTAATATGGTTTAACAAAGCCTACATACTAAAATGAAACCTAACCTAAGTGCTTACGACCCATTACGACCCGTTTAGGTAGCTTATGCTACCTTAACGCGTCGTTCGCGTAAAACGCGTTTGGAATGCCTAACGTCGTGACCATAAGGTATAACCTCGGAAGGTTATTCCCTATACAACTATGGTCACCTAATGTGTTTGGTCGGATCCTAATGATCGACCAAATGGGTCGGGTCCGAAAGTATAAGCGATTGTTTAGATCGCTTACCTTACGACCCTATTTAAGCACTAAACTAAAAGTGACGAGCTAAGCATGTTAGAACATGCTTAACTAAGTTTAGAAAATAGGTTTGGTATCAAAACAAACGGTTTTGATACCCACGAGTAGTTTGGTTACAAAATACGCAAGAATGCGCGTTTTGGCCGAAACTACGACTCGTCACTGAGCCTAGATAACGGGGTAATCAGTAGGTATAGTCACTACGGACTATAACCATCGTGATCACGCTCACGTTATGAAGTTCCAACGAACTTCGTGTCGACATAAGCTGGTCAATGCAGAAAGTCAAACAAAGTTTGACTTTAGCAATCGAAAAGCGATAAAAGAACGAAAGAACACTTACGAAGGGTCCCCGAAAGCTAATGTCGATCCAGGAGCTCAGGTATGAAGCAAAGGCCTCAACTTAGAGCTTTAGATCAGATTTTTGTGGGTTTTAACCAAAATGGGGGGGGGGGTATTTATAGGAAAAGCAAGACCGTTAGGATCGTTTCTTGAATATCGTGCCACGATCAAATCCGTACACTTGTCGCAAAGTTGTGGTGGCTTATTTTGCCCCCACCATAGGGTTTTGACAAGTGGCATTGGCCTTTGGGGTGTTTGAAAGGCTGTTACAGGCTGAAAAATGACTTTTGCTGATCAGAAGGGGCCTCGCGTGACGCCAAGGGGGCTAGGTGTCACGCTAGGGTCCCTCTGTTCAGCAAACACTTTCCAATGTTTTCATTTCAGTCCCCGTTGCGTATTAAGGCCATTTCCTACATGTTTAAGGCTCGTTAAGCCATTTTCAAGGCCCTAAAATGATGCCTAAACATTGTGGACATGAAACATGCTCAAAAATATGCCAGATGTTGGCTCGTTTAGTCGTACGATCGCGATGTTCGGTTAATTACGACGGAATGCGCATAAGCGCGAAAAACGATCCAAATTGCGCGACGAATGGATTTTTCTCATGCCAAACACTAAGGGATAATATTATGATGCTTACATAAATCTTTGGATGTCCGAATGTATTCAGAACGTAAGTTATGCGCGAAAGTGCAAACTTATGCACTTTTTGACACTTTTAGTCCCTGAATGATCCAAAAGTTTATTTTAGCACACCGAACACCTCAAAGCCTATTTCTAGGCTATGGAGAGGATATTTATGGCATGTTTAACTTATGGGCATGTTCCGAAATGTCTGTTTTAGTACGAATCGGCATACTTTCGCAGTTTGTCAAGTTTAGTCCCTGTAAGCGAATTAACTTGTTTTTGCCATACCAAAGCCTTCAAAACTTATTTCTAAGTTATGTAAAGGTTATTTAAGGTATGTTAAGTATATGTTGATGTTCCGGAGTATTTGTCGCATTTAAACTGAGTACGTTTACGCACCAGTTTCCGTATAATTCTCCAGAAAGCGATATAAGGTTTGAAATTGACCAAGAATTGATATGTGCAAAAGATACACATATTTATACAAGATCCCAAGTATGAAATACAATATTTCATTGGCTTGGTATTTGTTTGATGGTCGCGGTGACACAGGTGTCACAGTCTCCCCTACTTTAGGAAATTTCGTCCCGAAATTTATTCGTAGGAGTCTATTTGTGACTTTGCCAAATAACCATCAGCGATATGCAAGGCAATATCCTGCATTTCCTTAACGGTCATTCTTCAGAAACGAAAATGAACAGATGGAGTCATTTTCCTCAACGAGTATTCTTCAGAAATGGAAATGACGGAATAAGCAAACGAATGTTCATTTCCTCAACGGACAAATCTTTAGAAACGAAAAATGAATAGGCGGAGTCATTTTCAATGGTTGGTTCATCAGAAATGGAAATGAAGGATTACACAACGGATATTCATTTCCTCAACAGATAAATGTGACATCTGTGCCTCCAAGACCATCGAACAAATACCAAATCAATGAAATATTGTATTTCATACTTGGAATTTGTATAAATATGTGTATCGTTTGCACATATCAATTCTCGTTCGATTTCAAGCTCTAAATCACTTTCTGGAAAGTTATACGCAAACGGGTGCGTAAACGCAGTCGGTTTAACGCGACAAACACTCCGGGATAGTGAAATAGGCTTAACATACCTTAAATAACCTAAACATAACTTAGAAATAAGTTTTGGAAGGTTTGGTGTGTCGAAAGCAAGTTTGTTCGATCGTAGGGACTATTTGTGTCAAACTGTGAAACTATACCGATTCGTATGGTGTCGAACAGTCCAGAACTTGATCATAAGCTAAACATACCTAAAAATAGCTTAGAAATAAGCTTTGAGTGGTTCGGTGTGCGAAAACATGCTTATTTGATCTTTCAGGGACTAAAAGTGTCAAAAATGGCGTAAGTTTGCATTTTCGCGCATATCTTACGTTCTGACCACACCTGGACATCCAAAATTTTTGCATACACTAAAATATTTTTATTTTAGTGATCGGCATGCAAAAATTCCATTCGTCGCTTAATTTGGATCGTTTTTGCATTCGTTTGAGTTTCGTCGTAATTTTACGAACAACGCGACCGTAAGACCAAAAGAGCCGACATCTGAAAGTGTTCCAAGCATATTTTGAGTCCTCTAAACTTTATTGACCTTGTAGAGCCTTGAAAATGGCTTAATGGGGGTCAAAAGGGGCTGAAATGGGCTTAAAACACATGCAGGGACCTAAACTGCAATTTTTGAAACTTTGGCTGATCTGGGAAGGTCAGGCGGCCCGCGTGAGCCCCCTCCCATATCCCAGGCAGGCCGCATCAGGGTGCCAGTAACCAGAAAGTGTGTTTTTGGCTGCTGTTTGCAAATTCAGGGGCTGTTTTGGTAAATTCTTTGTGTGGTGACCAACTTAACACTTCTCCAAGGCATGCTAGCTGTCCCTAAACACATGTATGGTTGTGATTTAATGCTTAATGACCAAGAAAACCACTTGTAATGATCCTAGAGCATCACCACAACTATAAATAGCAAGGCCTTTCACTCCATTCTTTGTTCATTCTCATTTCTTCTCCTCTACATCTGCTTGGAAGCTTTCTAAGCTGAATTGGGACTTTGTCTTCTTTGTAGAAAAGATAGCAAGGACCCTAAGTGAGCTTCTTTCATTCTTTTTATGGCTTTTTCCTTATGTAGTGCAGAAAGTCAAACGTTTGGCCAACAGTTTGACTTTCGGTTTTGACCATCAATTGGTCAAGTCAAAGTTCAATTGAACTTTGAAACGTGATTGTAATCACGATAGTTATAATCCTTCGTGATTATAGCCGCTGATTACCACGTTAGCTAGTTATAGTGTCGAGTCAAAGTTTCGGTCAAAATGCGTTTTAGCACGCATTTTGCCTCGGAACTACTTTAGGGTATCAAAACACTTTGTTTTGATACCAAATCAGTAGGTTAGACATGTTTTGACATGTCTAACTCGACACTATTAGTTTAGTGCTTGTTTAGGGTCGTAAGTTAAGCGGTCTAAACAACCGCTTACACTTTCGAACCCGACCCATCTGGTCGATCTTTAGGATCTGACCAAGCATGTTTAGTGACCATAGTTGCATAGGGAATAACCTTCCAAGGTTATACCTTATGGTCACCGAGTTTAAGTAGTTGTATGATTGGCGAATTATATGCCTTAGGTAAATTACCAAAATGCCCTTTTTATGCATAATTGGACTTTAAGCATATGTAACCTAACTTTTGTCACCTAAACTGATTATGCAACTTATTTAAACATGTTTAGGCATATAATACTTGTCATAGGACTAGTTAGACGTCTCGTGCGCGCAAACCGTTAAAATAGCGTAAGCTACCTTAATGGGTCGCGATGGGTCGAAAGCACTTAGGTTAGGTTCCGATTTAGAATGTGGGCTTTGTTAAACCATATCACGTGAGTTCCTACACTCATTTGGTTTACAAGACCTCATTCTTTCCGATCTTCCGATTTAGGCGTCTGTTGTTTGACTAGCGATCCGATACTAGGTACCACTTGAGTCCTTGATTGCCCGAGCATTGATAGTTCACAAAATCAGGGATACCCTACAATCTCAAGTGAGTACATAATTCCCCTATTTTATTGTTTTCAAATGTTTTGGGGTGATTCATATGTACAAAACGAATTTCAAGGTTTAAACGAGGGTTTCAAAAACGATGGTTTATACTAAACTAATAACGATTTCAATAAAGTGAACAAGACTTGTTGGTTGTATTTACATAACAAATGACATTCATTAGCTCTGATCAAGCCGACCAGTATTAGGTTATGGTACCATAGGATCTGACAAATCCCGTTATCAGACTACACCCATTGTTATGTGTGGGGGTTATGTAGATAATGACCGAATCTGTTATTGTTAACTTACCCTATGGTGGTTTGTTAATGCGAGAAACGAGTTAGACGAGTCACAAAGGTTTGAATGTTGTTAGCAAGATGACCAAAAGTAGTTTCACTATTAAAACGAATACGATTTTGGGATGAGTTAAACAATTTGAAACGAGATACACGATTTGAAACGAGATAGACGAATTAAACGATTGGTTTTGGGTAGTGATTAGATAATGGGACGGGTGTAGTATGATAGAATCATGGTAGATACACCGCTGGTACATCTTATATATAAGTGCTTCTATCATATTACATTATGTGTCATTATTTAGTTCATTGGGGAAACGATTTTGAAACGATGTTACACAACGAGGTTTTTTTTTTAAACGATGCAAACCATACGAGTTTTATTAACGAGTTTTTACGAGATGTTTACAAGTTGTTATACTAAAACAAATGTTTTTGAGTTACGAGTCATGGCTATGAGATTTTATAAACTATAACCAATTTGATTTGAGTTGGTTAAACTATGTTGCAATACACTTTTCTAAATGAGGTTTGTATTTTGACTCTTGTAGTCTAACGAGGTACTGCAACATATAAACAAGCCATGAATCCGATACTCCCACAAAACCTATGTACTCGCCAGCATTTCTTTGCTGACTTTACTTTTTACATATGTTTCAGGTGGTATTGCTTGAAGTTGCTTGCTAGGAAGCTTGTGTCACATAGGACCTGGACGAGGCCTTAGTGATTTAAAAACAGTTATAAACAATATGTAGTTTGTTTGTTTTGATTTAAAGACAATGTACATTACATAATAATTCAATAAAACAAAACATTTGGTTACCATGGTTGTGAAACAATAATTCTGTTACAACACTCCCTGACGTTTCCGCCACGGTTTGTTGTTTTAACGTGGTCGGGGTGTGACAGAAAAGTTGGTATCAGAGCCAATGGTTATAGGGAATTAGGTTATTAGCATTGCTTTGACCTAGACTATAACTTTAGGACTCTAACACAAGTTTACTTGTGTTTAGAATTTTAAAACAATACCGTCACCTATCCTTAGATGATAACCACAACGAGAACACAATAACGAATCCACTTCGGAAATTAATCATCTATCCTTGGATGATTGATTACTAGGTTTTGAACCTTCTGTTATAAGGTTTTGAACCCTTTGCTATATGGTTTTGAACCCCTTTGGTTTGATCCATCTTTGGCTTAGTGCCTTTTTGAGTTTTCCAAATCCCGTCAAGGTTTGGGTCTAAATAATGTGAACACATGCAAACTGGAAGAGTGAATGCCTGTACCCTGAGTTTTCTGTCTAAGGCTAGAGTGTTCGTACAAATCCGCAATATCGGACCAGTCACTCTTACCTGGGAACTCTTGGGGTGAGTGTTCACTTATAGGCGAGCATGTCTTCGGTAATACATTATTATGACCTATTTACCTTGATTTGTCACTGCGTTTCATTTGTTTGTTCGAGGTAACGAAGGAATGACCGCCTTCCTTGTGTCTTGACGATGTTTTCAATGCCTCTTTTGTTTTTCCAACTGTCAACCTCACTCGTTTCCCATGTTTTCTTTTTAGACAATGCCTCCTCGACGCGATGCTCGAACCGATACTCGAACTTTTACTGCTGAGGAAGTCGCAGCCCTTGTCTCTCAGCAAATGGCTGCTGTACTTCCAGGCATTGTGACCCAAATCCACGAGTTATACAACAACAACAATAATAACAACAATAATGCTCAGTGTAATTTCAAGAATTTCAATTCTGCGAAGCCGCTTAAGTTTTCTGGGTCACAAGGAGCAACCGCGCTCCTGCAATGGTTTGAGAGTATCGAGAGCACATTCAGGCATGTGCAGTGTCCGAATGCGCGCAAAGTTGAGTTTGCTTCAAGCGTATTTAAGAAGCGAGCTCTTACATGGTGGAACGGAGTAATGCGTGATAGGGGTGCTGAAGTGGCACTAGCACAGACTTAGGATGAGCTCCGAGCTCTCATGATGAGAGAGTTCTGTCCCCGACACGAGATTCGAGTGTTGGAACGAGAATTTGACGATTTGAAACAAGTGTCACACCCCCAAAATCCACCTGTGGAGTATCACCGCTTGGGAGCGTGACTGACCAGGATCAAGCCACCAATCATATTGAACATGTAATTAATGTCAAGTATAATAAATGTAAACGAACCATTCAATACGATCGATGTTTCAACAAAACATAATTTAAGTTGCGGAAGCATAGTAAATAATCCAACAATAGTTAATAGTTTAAATATCATAATAGTTCAACGTAGAAACCACGATCCTTGTCCACAACGACCCGCTTCTCCAGTGCAAGCTCCAAGAACCTAACGATCTGCAAGGCACGTAACAGAATGATCAACAAACTAGTTGAGCGAGTTCACAGAAAGTAAATGCGTAATAGTAAATTTGTTCGTAACAGGTGGCTCTACTGGGCCGTTTGTATATTTTACTGGTGGTGGTGTTCCACGTTACTGGTGGTGGCGTTCCACGTTACTGGTGGTGGTGTTCCACGTTACTGGTGGTGGTGTTCCACGTTACTGGTGGTGGTGTTCCACGTTACTGGTGGTGGTGTTCCACGTTACTGGTGGTGGTGTTCCACGTTACTGGTGGTGGCGTTCCACGTTACTGGTGGTGGTGTTCCACGTTATATAACCACTAGACTACTCGTAACTATAGGTATCCTTCACAACCGAGGATAGTAAAGTGGTAGTCTAGTCATAGTGTCAATAGAGTATCTAATCAACCTTTCAATCCCATTCCCAACACCCCGGGAATCCCATGCCTTGGTAAGAGTGTGAACTCACCTTGGTTTGCTCGGCAGATACACAATATAAGACTCTTGAACTAAGGGTGGTCAACCACGTCCTAACAGGGTTACCACACAAGTCAGGTTCGGTTCAAATAGTACACGTATATAACATGGCAATCACGTATGCACGCAAACACATTAGTACACTACTTGTGCTATTCGGATGGTTGGGCCAAAGAACTTGTGCGAGCCCAACCATCTTGTGCGATGAGAGTCTAGGCCCAAACCTTCCCCGGCCCAACGAAATAACAAATCAAATATAATGTTCGTTGATCCAATAACAATCGGCCCCAAAATAAAACAAGTAATAAACATCTTGTGCGATCCGTTCATGTTGTGCGATCGTATAACAGCCCAACCCAACATACTATCCGGCCCAAACATTCAAATAACACATGTGCGGCCCAATTAACATGTCAGTCAGCTTGTGCGGTTGGTGTGTGCTTGTGCGAGGGATTTGGTTTGTACGACTGGAACTGGGCTTGTGCGCCTGGACATTTGGGCTGTCCGGCCCAACAGTCTTAATTATGTTTCAGCGGATAAGCCCAAATGAGCCTTGTGCGACCGATAATTTCTTGTGCGAATGGGCTCATCTTGAGTGATCAGGTCCACTTGTGCGAGTGGACCTGTTGTGCATGTGATCTTGTGCGGCCGGTTAACAACTTCCACAAATTAAGCAATCAGTTACACAATCAAATTAATTCCTTTGACTCCATTCAATGGTTTCCATTCTTGTGGATATCAATCAACTACATTAACAGTTTCTATCATCAACATAATCGATCAAAACATGGTAATTTCATCACAACTCATATGAACAATTATATGAACATATGACCTAGAACATCGACCCATCCGATTTACTTAGCACATTATCCATCTAAGATCCGATTACATGAGCATACACATATGACCGATTTTCAAGACACTACTTAGCACCATACGATTAACAGAAATACCAATCATCATCAACGATCATGCATTCTAGAAAAGTATAAACATTATTGAACTTGCAATTAAAGTGCACAAGGGATCCGATTATCAAAACATTATCATACAACATGGATAATCATAAGTCATCGATCACACATAACAACAATACAATAAGCATACCAATTACTAACCGGATTAGGGGAAAGAACGAAGATTGATCTTGTGCCGTCGGGTTCGAGCAAGAAAGAGAGAGCTAGGGTTTCTTGGTGTGTTCTTGTGTTGTGAATTGTAACAAATGAGAAAAAGGATCATGTCCCTAAGTGTTTACACGGTTAGAGGGGGTGGGCCGGCCCTTACATGGGCTGCCATATTGATCCGTGTACAAGGTGTAAAGCCCAACGGCTTTGTGCGATCCAATGTAGGTGTGTGTGTGTTGTGCGTTTCTTGTGCGGTTCGGTACATACATACATACAATATAACACAACACATGATTCACAAAGCTCACACAGCACAAAATAACAAACATTTATTAAGTCCAAACATATAATCCCGTTCACATGTGCACGTAGCGTTACACAAAGCGAGTCTAAAGTTCGAGTTGTCACATTATCCCCAACTAATTGGAAATTTCGTCCCGAAATTTGGTATGCACTCACTGAGGAAGCTAGGTAAACTGTACTGTTCACTGGTTTTCCTGGGGTGTCACATCCTCCCCCCGTTGATCTGGAATTTCGTCCCGAAATTCCGAAGTAGTAGCTTCAACCTCAGTAGTGGTTGCCTGGTTCCCGAATAAATGGGGGTACTTTTCTGTCATCCTGTCTTCGCGTTCCCAGGTGTACTCTGGGCCACGTTTGGAGTTCCAACGAACTCGGACAAGAGGGATTCTCTTGTGCTTGAGGACCTTCACATCCCGGTCCGTGATTTCTACTGGTTCCTCGACGAACTGCAACCGCTCGTCGATAGTGAGTTCCTTAAAAGGAATGATGAGATTTTCATCTGATAGGCACTTCTTTAAGTTCGATACATGAAAGACATTGTGAACTGCCCCGAGTTCAGCTGGTAGGTTCAACTTGTAGGCTACCTTGCCAATCTTTTCTATGATTTCGAAGGGTCCGACGTATCGCGGATTCAGTTTACCCCGTTTGCCAAAACGAACCACACCCTTCCAGGGTGAAACTTTCAATAAAACCCGGTCCCCGACCTCGAATTCCAATGGCTTTCTACGCTTGTCCGCGTAGGCTTTCTGACGGTCGCGTGCTGCCGCCATGCGTTGTCGTATCTGTGCAATCTTTTCTGTGGCGTCCACAACAATCTCTGGACCCGTGATCTGACTATCTCCCACCTCTGCCCAACAGAGAGGTGACCGGCATTTACGCCCGTACAATGCCTCGAATGGAGCGGCTTGAATGCTGGTGTGATAACTGTTATTATACGAGAACTCCACCAAAGGGAGGTGCTTTTCCCAGCCGTTGCCGAAATCGATAACGCATGCCCGAAGCATGTCTTCGAGAGTTTGAATCGTACGCTCAGACTGCCCATCCGTCTGAGGGTGATATGCTGTGCTCATGTCTAGTCGTGAGCCAAAAGATTTATGCATTGCTTGCCAAAGTTCTGACGTGAATCGTGCATCGCGATCCGAAATAATAGATGTGGGCACCCCGTGCCTCGAGACAACTTCTTTAAGATATACGTCTGCGAGAGTGGAGAACTTGTCCGTTTCCTTAATCGGCAGGAAGTGTGCAGACTTGGTGAGTCGATCAACTATGACCCATATTGTATCGTTTCCACGCTGGGATCTGGGTAGGCCTGTAACGAAATCCATGGAAATTTCTTCCCATTTCCACTGTGGTATCTTAGGCTGCTGAAGTAGGCCAGCTGGTTTCTGATATTCGACCTTGACTCTTGCGCAGGTCAAGCATTTTCCAACATACGTAGCAATGTGGGCCTTCATGCTAGGCCACCAATAAGTAGTGCTGATGTCGTGGTACATTTTATCCGACCCTGGATGTACCGAATAGCGTGACTTGTGAGCTTCATCCATCACAAGTTCGCGTAGACCGCCATAAAGAGGGACCCAAATCCGGCCCGTTACATAGTAGGCGCCGTCTGTCTTCTGTTCCATCTGCTGTCGTGAGCCGCGTAAGGCTTCAGCCTTGACGTTTTCGGGCTTCAGTGCTTCTACCTGAGCATTTCGTATCTGAGCAGGGAGGCTAGACTGAATTGTAAGCTGTAGCGCTCGCACGCGCCGTGGTAGTGTGTCTTTCCGACTGAGGGCATCAGCCACAACATTGGCTTTG
Source organism: Helianthus annuus (assembly GCF_002127325.2). Classification (NCBI taxonomy): domain Eukaryota; kingdom Viridiplantae; phylum Streptophyta; class Magnoliopsida; order Asterales; family Asteraceae; genus Helianthus; species Helianthus annuus. The sequence continues at coordinate 91,396,409 of NC_035448.2, forward strand.
CCTGGATGATACTTGATAGCACATTCGTAGTCGTTAAGTAACTCGACCCATCGTCGTTGACGCATATTCAAATCCTTCTGCTTAAGGATATGCTCGAGACTCCTGTGATCGGTGTAAATCGTGCACCTGGTACCGTACAGGTAGTGTCGCCATATCTTAAGCGCGAAAACAACAGCTCCCAGCTCCAAATCGTGCGTCGTATAGTTCCGTTCATGAACCTTTAGCTGACGAGAGGCGTAGGCAATCACTTTATCCCGCTGCATCAATACGCATCCCAGACCCTGTATGGATGCGTCACAATATACTACGAAGTCATCTGTGCCCTCTGGCAATGAAAGAATAGGTGCACTGCAAAGCCTATCCTTTAGATACTGAAAAGCAGTTTCCTGCGTGTTGCCCCAACGGTAGGTGACACCCTTCTGTGTCAGTAGTGTGAGTGGCTGCGCAATCTTCGAGAAATCCTTAATAAACCGTCTGTAATAACCTGCCAGACCCAAGAATTGGCGTATTTCTGTCGGCGTACGCGGTGCAGGCCAGTTTCTGATCGAATCCACTTTGGATGGATCGACGTGAATCCCATCCTTGTTTACTACATGGCCTAAGAAGTGGACTTCACGAAGCCAGAAGTCGCATTTAGAAAACTTAGCGTACAGCTGCTCCTTCCGAAGGAGTTCCAAAATAAGGCGAAGATGCTGCTCGTGTTCCTCCTGACTCTTGGAGTAAATCAGAATGTCGTCGATGAAAACAATGACGAACTTGTCGAGGTAGGGTTTGCACACCCTGTTCATCAGATCCATAAATACTGCAGGCGCGTTCGTTAACCCAAATGGCATGACGAGAAACTCGTAGTGTCCGTAACGAGTTCTGAAGGCTGTCTTGGAGACGTCCTCATCCCGGACTCTCAGCTGATGATACCCCGACCTTAAGTCTATCTTCGAATAGTAACACGACCCTTGCAACTGGTCGAATAAGTCGTCGATGCGCGGAAGAGGATAACGGTTCTTCACCGTCACCTTGTTGAGTTCACGGTAGTCGATGCACATCCTGAACGTACCGTCTTTCTTCTTCACGAAAAGTACTGGAGCTCCCCAAGGCGAAGAGCTTGGTCGTATGAAACCCTTTTCCAAGAGTTCTTGCAGCTGTTTTGACAGTTCCTCCAATTCTGATGGAGCTAGACGATATGGTGCGCGAGCTATGGGTGCTGCTCCTGGAGCGAGTTCGATCTGAAATTCGACCTGACGATGAGGCGGTAAGCCAGGTAAGTCTTCAGGAAACACCTGAGGGTAATCACGTACAATTGGAATATCTTCCAATTTCTTTTCCTTTGCTGAGGCGTCTGTAACAAGAGCCAGAATGGCTGTGTGACCCTTACGTAAGCATTTCTGAGCCTTCAAGAAAGAGATGATGCCAACCACAGCACCACTCTTGTCGCCTTGAACTTCTAGAGGTTCCTGACCCAAACGAGGAATGCGAATAACCTTTTCGCTGCATAAGATTTCTGCCTGGTGTTGGGATAACCAATCCATCCCAATTACGACGTCGAAGCTACCCAAAACTATGGGAATGAGATCGATAGAGAAGGCTTGACCAGCTAAGATAAGATTACAACCCTGAACTACATGCGTGGCTTCTAAACTTTTACCGTTAGCTAACTCGACTACATGTTTGGTGGGTAAAAGTGTTGGTGCACGTTTTAGCAGTTGACACATTTTCACAGACATATAACTTGTATCCGCACCCGAATCAAATAAAACAGTAACGTAAATATTGTCGAGGAGAAACTTACCCATAACAACGTTGGGATCGTTCACTGCGTCGCCTCGACCTAGCACAAAAGCACGACCACGAGCTTCATTGTCGTTGTTGTTATTGTTTCCCCCATTGTTGTTATTCCCGTTGCCCTGGTTGTTGTTGTTGCGATTCTGGTTCAGCTGAGGGCAATCTCGTTTGAAGTGACCTTCAGCCCCACACTGGAAACATCCCCGGTTTCCACGCTGTGGCTGCTGTTGCTGCTGCTGGTTCTGTGGAGCTGGTTGCTGATGCTGCTGATTCTGATTTGCAGGACGAGTGCTTCTACAATCTTTAGCCTCGTGACCCATCTTGAGGCATCTTTGACAACGAACCTTATTACACTGGCCACTGTGATGTTTGTTGCAGGTGTTACACTTTGGAAGGTTTCCTCGATACCCTCCCTGTCTGTGGCTGCCCGAGGAGTGCTGACTGGGACTCTGGTAACTGTCTGTCTTTCGTTGCTGAGCTTGTGACTGCATTGAAGCTGATCCCTTGCTAGAATCCCCATCCCATTTCCTCTTACTTTCACTGGGAGTAGCAAGTGTAGTAGAAGCAGTAGCGGTAGCAGTAGCGGTAGCGCTGACACGCTTTGGCAGTTTGTTCTGATCCACTGCCTGGTCGGTGATGCGATGAGCGAGACGCTGGATTTCCTGGATGTTGTTGAGGTTAGCCGACGTCACGTGGCTCTGGATCTCTGGCGCAAGCCCCTTGAGATACAACTCAATACGCTTGTATGGAGGGTCCACCATAGTTGGACATAACACAGCCAACTCATTCGATCTCTTGGTGTAAGCTTCGATTTCCGAACCAACCATTTTCAAGTTATACAACTCGTCCTCCAACTTGTGAATGTCTTCTCTAGTGCAGTATTCCCTCTTGATCAGTTCCTTGAATTCATTCCAGGGTGTGGCGTTAGCAGCTGCCAGCCCTAAGATTTGCACTTGTGCGTTCCACCAAGTGAGCGCAATCCCTTCAAGTGTGCCAGTGGCGAACTTCACCCTGCGAGCCTCAGGGCATTCACACATTTCGAAAACCGACTCGAGCTTTTCAAACCAATGGAGGAGTCCAACTGCCCCCTCCGTGCCACTGAACGAGCTAGGACGACAGTCCATGAAAGTCTTGAAGGTACACGCAGGTTGTTGCTGAGCGGGTTGACCTGCTTGGGCGGCTGCAACTGCCGCAGCAACGAGAGCCTCTAGCTGGGCTTGGGTCATGTTAATTCGTGCGGCCATTGATCTTCACATCAAAGGCAATATAAGTGAGAAAAGTTCGCGAATAGTACGATGACAGAAAAGTATAGGCATATAGGCGTCCTCATATAACAAGGGCATGTGTATCTAAGCAAAATGCGAGCAATGTTCTAAACAGTTCTAGCAAACAGGCAATAACATAAACCTTATTACCTAGGATGTCGAGTCTTGCACGTGGAGCGAAGCGTCGTTGTGGATCGTCGAGAGCACTGTTCTGGTTATAGTCCGGTTTTAATAAAAACGTTTACCCATATTAAAACCAAGTTCTCTATAACCAATGGCTCTGATACCAATCTGTCACACCCCCAAAATCCACCTGTGGAGTATCACCGCTTGGGAGCGTGACTGACCAGGATCAAGCCACCAATCATATTGAACATGTAATTAATGTCAAGTATAATAAATGTAAACGAACCATTCAATACGATCGATGTTTCAACAAAACATAATTTAAGTTGCGGAAGCATAGTAAATAATCCAACAATAGTTAATAGTTTAAATATCATAATAGTTCAACGTAGAAACCACGATCCTTGTCCACAACGACCCGCTTCTCCAGTGCAAGCTCCAAGAACCTAACGATCTGCAAGGCACGTAACAGAATGATCAACAAACTAGTTGAGCGAGTTCACAGAAAGTAAATGCGTAATAGTAAATTTGTTCGTAACAGGTGGCTCTACTGGGCCGTTTGTATATTTTACTGGTGGTGGTGTTCCACGTTACTGGTGGTGGCGTTCCACGTTACTGGTGGTGGTGTTCCACGTTACTGGTGGTGGTGTTCCACGTTACTGGTGGTGGTGTTCCACGTTACTGGTGGTGGTGTTCCACGTTACTGGTGGTGGTGTTCCACGTTACTGGTGGTGGCGTTCCACGTTACTGGTGGTGGTGTTCCACGTTATATAACCACTAGACTACTCGTAACTATAGGTATCCTTCACAACCGAGGATAGTAAAGTGGTAGTCTAGTCATAGTGTCAATAGAGTATCTAATCAACCTTTCAATCCCATTCCCAACACCCCGGGAATCCCATGCCTTGGTAAGAGTGTGAACTCACCTTGGTTTGCTCGGCAGATACACAATATAAGACTCTTGAACTAAGGGTGGTCAACCACGTCCTAACAGGGTTACCACACAAGTCAGGTTCGGTTCAAATAGTACACGTATATAACATGGCAATCACGTATGCACGCAAACACATTAGTACACTACTTGTGCTATTCGGATGGTTGGGCCAAAGAACTTGTGCGAGCCCAACCATCTTGTGCGATGAGAGTCTAGGCCCAAACCTTCCCCGGCCCAACGAAATAACAAATCAAATATAATGTTCGTTGATCCAATAACAATCGGCCCCAAAATAAAACAAGTAATAAACATCTTGTGCGATCCGTTCATGTTGTGCGATCGTATAACAGCCCAACCCAACATACTATCCGGCCCAAACATTCAAATAACACATGTGCGGCCCAATTAACATGTCAGTCAGCTTGTGCGGTTGGTGTGTGCTTGTGCGAGGGATTTGGTTTGTACGACTGGAACTGGGCTTGTGCGCCTGGACATTTGGGCTGTCCGGCCCAACAGTCTTAATTATGTTTCAGCGGATAAGCCCAAATGAGCCTTGTGCGACCGATAATTTCTTGTGCGAATGGGCTCATCTTGAGTGATCAGGTCCACTTGTGCGAGTGGACCTGTTGTGCATGTGATCTTGTGCGGCCGGTTAACAACTTCCACAAATTAAGCAATCAGTTACACAATCAAATTAATTCCTTTGACTCCATTCAATGGTTTCCATTCTTGTGGATATCAATCAACTACACTAACAGTTTCTATCATCAACATAATCGATCAAAACATGGTAATTTCATCACAACTCATATGAACAATTATATGAACATATGACCTAGAACATCGACCCATCCGATTTACTTAGCACATTATCCATCTAAGATCCGATTACATGAGCATACACATATGACCGATTTTCAAGACACTACTTAGCACCATACGATTAACAGAAATACCAATCATCATCAACGATCATGCATTCTAGAAAAGTATAAACATTATTGAACTTGCAATTAAAGTGCACAAGGGATCCGATTATCAAAACATTATCATACAACATGGATAATCATAAGTCATCGATCACACATAACAACAATACAATAAGCATACCAATTACTAACCGGATTAGGGGAAAGAACGAAGATTGATCTTGTGCCGTCGGGTTCGAGCAAGAAAGAGAGAGCTAGGGTTTCTTGGTGTGTTCTTGTGTTGTGAATTGTAACAAATGAGAAAAAGGATCATGTCCCTAAGTGTTTACACGGTTAGAGGGGGTGGGCCGGCCCTTACATGGGCTGCCATATTGATCCGTGTACAAGGTGTAAAGCCCAACGGCTTTGTGCGATCCAATGTAGGTGTGTGTGTGTTGTGCGTTTCTTGTGCGGTTCGGTACATACATACATACAATATAACACAACACATGATTCACAAAGCTCACACAGCACAAAATAACAAACATTTATTAAGTCCAAACATATAATCCCGTTCACATGTGCACGTAGCGTTACACAAAGCGAGTCTAAAGTTCGAGTTGTCACAACAAGTCGGGGGAGAACACCGTGCTTATACAGATCGATTTGAGGAGCTTAGTTTGTTGTGTCCCACGATGGTTACCCCGTTGGATAAGGCAATCGAGAGGTATATCGATGGTTTACCCGACTCCACTCAGGACATCCTGACTGGCGTTAATCCTACTACCGTTCGTCAAGCGATCGAGTTGTCTGCTACCCTGACTGAATCTCAAGTCAGGAAGGGTAAACTCACCCGCAAGGGTGATAAAAAGAAGTCAACCAATTCTGACAAGGGTAAAGGTGAGAAGCAGGATGAGCCTTCGAAGAAGTCAAGGAAGCGCAAGGCTTCCCAAAATTTGCTGTCACCAATCAAACTGCTCAGAACCCTCAGAACCCACCGACTCAACCTCCTGCGAAGAAAGCATATGCTGGTACCACACCTCACTGTACTCGATGTAATGGTCACCATGTTGCCCAACAGGCCTGTAAACAGTGTACTACGTGTGGTAGATTTGGGCATTTGGCCAACATTTGTCGTTTTGGTCAAAATCAAGCTGCCCAGGTCCCAGCACAAGCTCAAGGGAATGCTGCAAGATTCCCACCCGGTTCGTGTTTCAATTGCGGAGAAATGGGTCATTTCCGCAACAATTGCCCGAGATTGGTAAACGCGAATGCGAATGCGAATGCGAATGTCAATCCGAATGTCAACGCAAACGCGAATGTGAATCCCGCTCGTGGGCGAGTGTTTAACATCAATGAGGCAATCGATGATGCGGCAATGAACAATTAGTATTTTATATTCCCTCTGGTTGTTATCTTTTAACATTTAAAGACAATGCGGTTGTTATAAATAAAATTTGTGGTTTTATTTTAAACTACTGTAATTGTATGAATGTTTGATACAACTTTGTAATGTCAAAACAAAGACAAACTACTCGTGTGATTCTATCATTCCCATGATCACTTGTGATCTCCCCTAGAACCTTAAACGCTTGTTTCTTTAAAAAAAAAAGCCCACTGTTATCTAAGAAAAAGATTCATCCGTCCGAGTTTTCTCACCTTGGGGAGCTCCTGTCCTCTTTGTGAAAAAGAAAGATGGATCTTTTCGAATGGGTATCTATTATCGTGAGCTTGATAAGCTTACCATCAAGAATCGATATTCCTTACCTCGAATCGATGATTTCATTGTCTTTTGTGACGCGCCGAATCTAGGTCTTGATTTTGTTCTTATACGTCGAGGTAAAGACATAGCATATACGTCAAGACAATTGAAAGTTCACGAAAAGAACTATACAACTCATGATCTCGAATTGGGAACTGCAATCTTTGCTCTCAAAACCTGGAGACACTATCTTTATGGCACGAAGTGTATGGTTTTCACAGACCACAAAAGTCTCCAGCATATTCTCAATCAAAACGAGCTGAACTTGAGTTAAGCTCTTGAACGATTACGATTGCGTGATTCGCTACCTTCCTAGTAAGGCGAACATCGTAGCCGATGCACTTAGTCGAAAGGAACAAGTCAAGCTTCACTCTGTTTAAACTCTAATTGATATTCAATCACTTGTCCTTCAAGCACAACGATCTTGTGAAAACGAAGGCTTTTTGACATATGAGCTACCGCTTCAATTCAAGCTTAAACTTGAAACAAAAGGAACGATGGGTTGCTCTGTTTTAAAGATCCTCGTGGATGATTCCCTGATTGGATTCTTGTACATCCTAATATGTACAATAAGGACAAACCGAATTCCTATTAAGATCTTCCTATCTTCATAATTAGACTCTTGGAAATATTTAAAGTGCCAAATGAAATCCACGGATTGGATTCCTGGCGTACTTTAAATAACCGGGTCCAAATATAACAAATTAAAGGTCGAATTAATCAATTATGCGATTTTGTGATTATGTGTTCTCCTTTGTATTTTGTGCGATCCGATGTGTTTTCGAAATCCTCATAGAATCTCCCATATCTTCATATGAGGGATTCATAGTAGGATATTCAAAAGGTACTACCTTAAATCCTTAATGGGCTTCTACGTGGTAGTTAAGACCCTTGGATTATATAAGTACCATTTCATAATTCGAAAAAGACCCCTCGAGTGGTCTAGTCAAAGATTGATTCAACATCTGGTCAAGAATGACATGTGATATAGCTGGAAAGACTTCTAGGTAATCTGTTTTAAAAGATCATTTATTGATCTAAAGGACTCAATGATGGTCTAGTCACACTCATCACAGGTTCGTTCATTTGGTTCTTCCCTACACATTATCAAATACACAGTGTGGACTATGCAAGGAATTACGTAATTATGGACGTGTACATAATTATGAAATTCAGTGCACGGAAACCACAGTATGATTTATCATGTGTAAGAACTGATAGTGGCAACAATAACGGAATGTGAATGGTGTAATGGAGGTACGGTGGACGCACCAATAGGCACTTCATATACTTGTATAAAAGTGTCCCTCTTACATTGCAAGCATAATGTTATTAAAGTTACTAGAAGTTCAGAACCCAACCAGTATTGTCTTATCTTTTCGACTTCATGTTTCGAGCTCTCACAAGTTTCCTCTAATTAAATTTCGGGACGAAATTTCCTGAAGTAGGGGAGACTGTGACATCTGTGCCTCCAAGACCATCGAACAAATACCAAATCAATGAAATATTGTATTTCATACTTGGAATTTGTATAAATATGTGTATCGTTTGCACATATCAATTCTCGTTCGATTTCAAGCTCTAAATCACTTTCTGGAAAGTTATACGCAAACGGGTGCGTAAACGCAGTCGGTTTAACACGACAAACACTCCGGGATAGTGAAATAGGCTTAACATACCTTAAATAACCTAAACATAACTTAGATATAAGTTTTGGAAGGTTTGGTGTGTCGAAAGCAAGTTTGTTCGATCATAGGGACTATTTGTGTCAAACTGTGAAACTATACCGATTCGTATGGTGTCGAACAGTCTGGAACTTGATCATAAGCTAAACATACCTAAACATAGCTTAGAAATAAGCTTTGAGTGGTTCGGTGTGCGAAAACATGCTTATTTGATCTTTCAGGGACTAAAAGTGTCAAAAATGGCGTAAGTTTGCATTTTCGCGCATATCTTACGTTCTGACCACACCTGGACATCCAAAATTTTTGTACACACTAAAATATTTTTATTTTAGTGATCGGCATGCAAAAATTCCATTCGTCGCTTAATTTGGATCGTTTTCGCATCCGTTTGAGTTTCGTCGTAATTTAACGAACAACGCGGCCGTACGACCAAACGAGCCGACATCTGAAAGTGTTCCAAGCATATTTTGAGTCCTCTAAACTTTATTGACCTTGTAGAGCCTTGAAAATGGCTTAACGGGGGTCAAAAGGGGCTGAAATGGGCTTAAAACACATGCAGGGACCTAAATTGCAATTTTTGAAACTTTGGCTGATCTGGGAAGGTCAGGCGGCCCGCGTGAGCCCCCTCCCATATCCCAGGCGGGCCGCATCAGGGTGCCAGTAACCAGAAAGTGTGTTTTTGGCTGCTGTTTGCAAATTCAGGGGCTGTTTTGGTAAATTCTTTGTGTGGTGACCAAGTTAACACTTCTCCAAGGCATGCTAGCTGTCCCTAAACACATGTATGGTTGTGATTTAATGCTTAATGACCAAGAAAACCACTTGTAATGATCCTAGAGCATCACCACAACTATAAATAGCAAGGCCTTTCACTCCATTCTTTGCTCATTCTCATTTCTTCTCCTCTACATCTGCTTGGAAGCTTTCTAAGCTGAATTGGGACTTTGTCTTCTTTGTAGAAAAGATAGCAAGGACCCTAAGTGAGCTTCTTTCATTCTTTTTATGGCTTTTTCCTTATGTAGTGCAGAAAGTCAAACGTTTGGCCAACAGTTTGACTTTCGGTTTTGACCATCAATTGGTCAAGTCAAAGTTCAATTGAACTTTGAAACGTGATTGTAATCACGATAGTTATAATCCTTCGTGATTATAGCCGCTGATTACCACGTTAGCTAGTTATAGTGTCGAGTCAAAGTTTCGGTCAAAATGCGTTTTAGCACGCATTTTGCCTCGGAACTACTTTAGGGTACCAAAACACTTTGTTTTGATACCAAATCAGTAGGTTAGACATGTTTTGACATGTCTAACTCGACACTATTAGTTTAGTGCTTGTTTAGGGTCGTAAGTTAAGTGGTCTAAACAACCGCTTACACTTTCGAACCCGACCCATCTGGTCGATCTTTAGGATCCGACCAAGCATGTTTAGTGACCATAGTTGCATAGGGAATAACCTTCCAAGGTTATACCTTATGGTCACCGAGTTTAAGTAGTTGTATGATAGGCGAATTATATGCCTTAGATAAATTACCAAAATGCCCTTTTTATGCATAATTGGACTTTAAGCATATGTAACCTAACTTTTGTCACCTAAACTGATTATGCAACTTATTTAAACATGTTTAGGCATATAATACTTGTCATAGGACTAGTTAGACGTCTCGTGCGCGCAAACCGTTAAAATAGCGTAAGCTACCTTAATGGGTCGCGATGGGTTGAAAGCACTTAGGTTAGGTTCCGATTTAGAATGTGGGCTTTGTTAAACCATATCACGTGAGTTCCTACACTCATTTGGTTTACAAGACCTCATTCTTTCCGATCTTCCGATTTAGGCGTCTGTTGTTTGACTAGCGATCCGATACTAGGTACCACTTGATTCCTTGATTGCCCGAGCATTGATAGTTCACAAAATCAGGGATACCCTACAATCTCAAGTGAGTACATAATTCCCCTATTTTATTGTTTTCAAATGTTTTGGGGTGATTCATATGTACAAAACGAATTTCAAGGTTTAAACGAGGGTTTCAAAAATGATGGTTTATACTAAACTAATAACGATTTCAATAAAGTGAACAAGACTTGTTGGTTGTATTTACGTAACAAATGACATTCATTAGCTCTGATCAAGCCGACCAGTATTAGGTTATGGTACCATAGGATCTGACAAATCCCGTTATCAGACTACACCCATTGTTAAGTGTGGGGGTTATGTAGATAATGACCGAATCTGTTATTGTTAACTTACCCTATGGTGGTTTGTTAATGTGAGAAACGAGTTAGACGAGTCACAAAGGTTTGAATGTTGTTAGCAAGATGACCAAAAGTAGTTTCACTATTAAAACGAATACGATTTTGGGACGAGTTAAACAATTTGAAACGAGATACACGATTTGAAACGAGATAGACGAATTAAACGATTGGTTTTGGGTAGTGATTAGATAATGGGACGGGTGTAGTATGATAGAATGATGGTAGATACGCCGCTGGTACATCTTATATATAAGTGCTTCTATCATATTACATTATGTGTCATTATTTAGTTCATTGGGGAAACGATTTTGAAACGATGTTACACAATGAGGTTTTTTTTTTAAAACGATATAAACCATACGAGTTTTATTAACGAGTTTTTACGAGATGTTTACAAGTTGTTATACTAAAACAAATGTTTTTGAGTTACGAGTCATGGCTACGAGATTTTATAAACTATAACCAATTTGATTTGAGTTGGTTAAACTATGTTGCAATACACTTTTCTAAATGAGGTTTGTATTTTGACTCTTGTAGTCTAACGAGGTACTGCAACATATAAACAAGCCATGAATCCGATACTCCCACAAAACCTATGTACTCGCCAGCATTTCTTTGCTGACTTTACTTTTTACATATGTTTCTGGTGGTATTGCTTGATGTTGCTTGCTAGGAAGCTTGTGTCACATAGGACCTGGACGAGGCCTTAGTGATTTAAAAACAGTTATAAACAATATGTAGTTTGTTTGTTTTGATTTAAAGACAATGTACATTACATAATAATTCAATAAAACAAAACATTTGGTTACCATGGTTGTGAAACAATAATTCTGTTACAACACTCCCTGACGTTTCCGCCACGGTTTGTTGTTTTAACATGGTCGGGGTGTGATAATAAATCTTCAGAAACGAATATGAACTAACAGAGTCATTTTCAACGGTTGCTTCCTCAGAATTGGAAATGAAGGATTACACAACGGATATTCATTTCCTCAACGGATAAATCTTCAGAAACGAAAATGAACTAACGGAGTCATTTTCAACGGTTGCTTCATCAGAGTTGGAAATGAAGGATTACACAACATATATTCATTTCCTCAACGGATAAATCTTCAGAAACAAAAATGAACTAACAGAGTCATTTTCAACGGTTGCTTCATCAGAGTTGGAAATGAAGGATAACACAACGGATATTCATTTCCTTAACGGATAAATCTTCAGAAACGAAAATGAACTATCAGAGTCATTTTCAATGGTTGCTTCATTAGAGTTGGAAATGAATAGGGTTAACTCTAGACACATGACAGAACTTGCTGTGATTTCTGTGCACTAAATTCCATAATTATGTATGCATCCATAATTACGTAATCCCTTTCACAGTCCGCACAGTTTGTTTTGTAATGTTTTGGGGAAGGATATCAAACTTCTGATGAGGGTGACTAGACTTCCATCGGGTCCTTTTAATTAGATCGACAGGGGATCTTCTTAGTTAGGCCACCAAGGAGACCTTTCAGCTATATCATCACATGATATCCCTAACCAGATTTTTGGATCAATCTGTTTAACTAGACCACTCAAGGGGTCTAATTATGAAGTAGTACTTTATAATCCAAGGGACTTAACTATAACGTAGAAGTCCATTGAGGATTTTTTTATGTAGTACCTTTGGGTATCCTACTATGAATCCTTTATACGAATGATATGGAAGATTCTACAAGGATTTGGATAACATAATTTGGATCACACAACAACACATAAGGGAACACATAAGCACAAAGTCACATAATTGTTTAACTTGATTATAATTTGATATTAACTTGTTATTGATTGAATACAGATATGGAAACCAGTCGACGGGCCTCAATGTCCACTGGGATCCATCTGAGAAGACAGGAAGATCTCCCAAAATTCGATTTTTTGATTACAAGGAATCACTACATTCGAATTAAGGTATACAACAATTAAGGACTCACGGGAAATCCTTAGGTACCCTATTAAGGATTTATAGTGGTACTTTGGGTATTCGTCACATGTTGTAACTTGCGCCTTGTACTTCGTTTTTCTTAGAAGAAACGGGTACTTAGGAATTTCGTGGAAGACGCAAGAGATCATAGAATGGGAGAATTTTGGGGGTAGTTTGTTCTTCAAGGAATACGGTTCCTTGATTGTCGGTATTGTAAGGGATATGTCGCTTATACATGCAACCACAGAAATACATTGCAATGTAAATAAAAGATTTATTTATAAACAACGATAACAACTGTTTCTTGGACCTTGACAACAAAAGAAAATAATACATAAGACGTGATTATTTCTAAACGATGTTGTCTTCTAGTCAGTCAGATGCTCATCCCTGTGCTGGATTTGCATTAGCAAGCTTTGGGCAATTTCTTCGGAAATGACCCATCTCGCCATAGTTGAAACAAGAGCCTGGTAAAAAACGACCTTGAGCAGGATTCTTGCCAGCTTGGTTTGGCGCAGCTGCAGCTGGGCAGACTCTTGCTGTGTGGCCTATAAGTCCACAAGCTTGGCATTTGCGGCACTGTACATTGGCGTGATGATGGAGGCTACATTGGTTGCACAAGGGTGCAGTTCCATTGTATGGTTTTCTAGCAGGGGGTTGAGCTGGTTGGTTGGGGACGGCTTGACCATTGTGAGCGACCACGGTGGAGTTCTGAGAAGCCTTTCGCTTCTTTGACTTATTAGGGGATTCAGTCTGTTCATCCATGGTCTTTGATTCCTTGATTGGGTTCGATTCCCCGACCGCTTTCTTGTCACCTTTTCGGAAAAGTTTACCTTTCCTGATCTTTGATTCAGTCAAGGTTGCAGATAGCTCGATGGCCTGTCTAACTGTAGTAGGGTTGCTACCAGTCACAACGTCTTGTATTGAGTCAGGGAGGCCATCAATGTACTTTTCGATTGCCTTATCCAAAGGTGTAACCATATTCGGGCATAACAAACTTAACTCCTCTTAATGATCCGTGTAGGCTCGATGCTCACCGCTAACTTGCTTAAGATCGTCGAACTCCATTTCCGAGGCCCTGATCTCGTGACGAGGACAGAATTCCTTCATCTTCAGAGCTCGAAGCTCTTGCCATGTTTGAGCCAGTGCCACATCGGCACCCCTATCTCTCATCACACCATTCCACCATGTCAAAGCTCGTTTCTCAAAGACGGCAGATGCAAATTCTACCTTTCGCTCGTTTGGACATTGAACATGTCTGAAGGTGCTCTGTAAACTCTTGAACCATTGCAGAAGTGCAGTCGCTCCTTGAGACCCAGAAAACTTTGATGGCTTAGCCGAGTTGAACGTCTTGAAGTTGTAGGGGGCATTATTGTTGTAACATTTGTGCTCGAAATCATTATGAACAGTTCAATTATCAATAAAACAATGTTATTTGCTCCCAATGTTTGTTTGGTTGTGTTTTACATTTTTCATGTTTTGACTTTTGTTTGATTTTAAACTCTACATCGCTTTCTGGAGAATTGTACGCAAACTGGTGCATAAACGTACTCAGTTTAATGCGACAGATACTCCGGGACATCAACATATACTCAACATACCTTAAATAACCTTTACATAACTTAGAAATAAGTTTTGAAGGCTTTGGTATGGCAAAAAGAAGTTAATTCGCTTACAGGGACTAAACTTGACAAACTGCGAAAGTATGCCAATTTGAACTGTAACAAACATTCCGGAACATGTCCATAAGTTAAACATACCATAAACATCCTTCACATAGCTTAGAAATAGGCTTTGAGGGGTTTGGTGTGCTAAAATAAACTTTTGGGTCATTCAGGGATTAAAAGTGTCAAAAAGTGCACAAGTTTGCACTTTCGCGCATAACTTACGTTCTGAATACATCCGGACATCCAAAAATTTATCTAAGCATCCTTATATTATGCCTTGGTGTTTGGCATGAGAAAAATCCATTCGTCGCGCAATTTGGATCGTTTTTTGCGCTTATGCGCATTCCATCATAATTAACCGAACATCGCGATCGTACGGCCAAACGAACCAACATCCGGAATATTTTTGAGCATGTTTCATGTCCACAATGTTTAGGCATCATTTTAGGGCCTTAAAGTTGGCTTTACGGGCCTTAGAAGTGTCGGAAATGGCTTAAATATGCAACAGGGACTAAAACTGTCATTTCTGAAAGTTGTGTAGATCAGACAAGGCCAGGCGGCCCGCCTGAGTTTTGCCTGTATGCTGACGCAGGCCGCGTGAGCCCTGCAGATGGAGAAACTCGTTTTTTGATCATTTTGGCCTTTCAATCACTCCAAAGGGCAATGCCCCTTCACCATCTTTGGGGTTAAGGTCATATTAAGCTACCACAACATCTTGACAAGTGTACGATTGAGATCATGGCACGAAATTCTAGAAACGATCCTAACGGTTTTGCTTTTCCTATAAATACCCCCCCCCCCATTTGTGTTAAAACCCACAAAACTGATCAAAGAGCTCTAAGTTGTTGCTATTGCTTCATACCTGAGCTCCTGGATCAAGTTTAGCTTTCGGGGACCCTTCGTAAGTGTTCTTTCGTTCTTTTAATCGCTTTCTAGTGCTAAAGTCAAACTTTGTTTGACTTTCCGCGTTGACCAGCTTATGGTCAACACGAAGTTCGTTGGAACTTCATAACGTGAGTGTGATCACGATGGTTATAGTCCGTAGTGACTATACCTACTGATTACCACATTATCTAGGCTCAGTGACGAGTCGTAGTTTCGGCCAAAATGCGCATTCTTGTGTATTTTGTAACCAAACTACTCGTGGGTATCAAAACCGTTTGTTTTGATACCAAACATGTTTTCTAAACTTAGTTAAGCATGTTCTAACATGCTTAGCTCGTCACTTTTAGTATAGTGCTTATATAGGGTCGTAAGGTAAGCGATCTAAACAATCGCTTATACTTTCGGACCCGACTCATTTGGTCGATCTTTAGGATCCGACCAAACACTTTAGGTGACCATAGTTGTATAGGGAATTACCTTCCGAGGTTATACCTTATGGTCACGATGTTAGGCGTTCCAAACGCGTTTTACGCGAACGACGCGTTAAAGTAGCATAAGCTACCTAAACGGGTCGTAATGGGTCGTAAGCACTTAGGTTAGGTTTCATTTTAGTATGAAGGCTTTGTTAAACCATATTACACGAGTCTCTATACTCGTTTGGTTTACGAACCCTCATTCTATCCAATCTTCCGATTTTGGTCCGGTATATTAATATAGCTACCTATTAGGTGCCGTTTGATATTCCGTGATCTCTAGCATTGTGTGATTATTACACAAGAACTTCAAAGCAATCTCAGGTGAGTACATAGAACCCCATCTTTTACTGTTTTCCAAGCTGTTTTGGGGCGAAACACATGTGCCTACTTGTTACTTTCATGCTTTCCATGTTTTCACATCATATACCTGCTATGTTCGTTAGTACATTATAGTACATGATTTCATTACATTTCATGCTATGTATGCCCATTGTGTGCGTACTTAGTACATTGTTTTACATTACATTTCATGCTATATATGCCCATTGTGTGCATACTTAGTACATCGCTTTACATTACATTTCATGCTATGTATGCCCATTGTGTGCGTACTTAGTACATTGCTTTACATTACGTTTCATGCTATGTATTCCCATTGGGTGCATACTTAGTAAAATTGTTTACATCACATGCCTTCATTTTGGTATGACATTTGGTTTGTTTAACATGGAACAATACATTCATTAACATTAGCTACGCCGTTCGTTAGTAGGTAGTGGTACCATAGGAATTGACAACTCCCGTTCCGGACATCCTAGGTTGGTTTGGATGAAAGGAATGACCGAATTCGATACACGTAACTTAGATAAACCTTTAATTTGTTTAAGGGTTTATCGCCACAGTCTCAAGGCTTGGATGTATGCATTTTCATAAGACCGCATAAATGTTTGTATCAGTATAGCATGCATTTGTTCCACAAAACATAACTTTGATTTAAACCATGTTTTACTTCAATACCTTGTTTTTGTGCATTTTACATATGGTTTAGTTGATATATTTCACCTACCATACATGATATATTTTGAGTACACATTACATGATATACATTAAACATAAACATTTTGACATTGATATACACATTTGGTGGTTTACACTGAACATAGACATTTCGATATGGTTTACACAATAACACTTGACAATTGATTTATACATGAACAATTTACATGGTGGTTGGTTTGGGTAAATAGTTTGAGTAACGTGGCGTATGTAATACGATACAAACATGGTGGATACGCCGCTGGTACTTCCTATTTATAAATGTTTGTATAATATTACCTATCGTAGCATTATTTAAATCATTTCAGTTTAGACATGTTACCTTTTTCACAAATAACATATTCTTCACAAGACATTGTTTTACAAACAAACTTATCTTATACAAACTCATTTTTACTCTCATTTAACCTTACATTTTATTTATACATATCATTTGATCCTATCGTCTCTCATATGATTTACAAGACTAAACAATTTACAAGGTTCATGACTGACTGTTATTAAACGTTTTCTTTAAACTCAAGTCATGAATCCCATTTTCACAAAACCTATGTATCTCACAGGCATTTTTATGCTGACGTACCTACTTTCACATGTGTTTTCAGGGGCTGTTGCTTAGGATGATGATTGTGATACTAGGGCGGACCTGTGCCTTAGAGACATAAAACGAAGATAGACTAGTTTAATTATGTTATAAACTCTTTATTTCCTGTTTAAAGACAATGTAATACTCTTGTTGATAAATAAAATGTAACTTTAATTTCCAATGGTTGTGAAACAATTAATTCTGTCCCAACACTCCCCGGCGTTTCCGCCGCGGTTGCATGTTATACGCGGCCGGGGTGTGATAGAAGAGTTGGTATCAGAGCCAATGGTTATAGGAAATTGGGTTATTAGTAATGCTTTGACCTACACTATAACTTTCTAGGACCCTAACACAAGTTATCTTGTGTTTAGATTTTAAAACATGCACTTCACCTATCCTTAGGTGATAACCACAACGAGAATCTCGATTCCGAATCCACTTTGATAAATTAATCATCTGTTCTAGGATGATTGATTACTAGGTTTTGAACCCTCTGTTATATGGTTTTGAACCCTTTTGAATTTTCAAAAGTCTCGTCAAAGTTTTGGGTTTTAATAAGTGTGAACACGTGCGAACTGGAAGAGTGAATGCCTGTACCCTGGGTTTTCTGTCTAAGGCTAGAGTGTTCGTACAAATCCACATAATCGGACCAGTCACTCTTACCTGGGAACTCTTAGGGTGAGTGTACACTTATAGGCGAGCATGTCTTCGCAATGCATTATTATCGACCCATTTACTTTGATTAGACATTATGTGTCGCTTGTTTGCTTTGCGATGCATAACCACCATCTTTGCTTTTGTTGATTTTGTTTCATCTCATTCACTTCATCCAATCATCTCACTCGTTTCCTTTCATGTTTTCCTCTTCTAGAATGCCTCCTCGACGCGACAACCAGATAGCTACTGCCGAGCTGGCAGAAATTATTGCAC
Organism: Helianthus annuus; assembly: GCF_002127325.2. Classification (NCBI taxonomy): domain Eukaryota; kingdom Viridiplantae; phylum Streptophyta; class Magnoliopsida; order Asterales; family Asteraceae; genus Helianthus; species Helianthus annuus. Next base: position 91,414,672 of record NC_035448.2, read on the forward strand.
AGCAGATGGCTGCTCAATTCCCAAATCTCTTTGCTCAATGGAACCAAGCCAACAACAACAACAATGCTCCATGCAATTTCAAGAATTTTAACTCGGCTAAACCACTCAAGTTTAGTGGTTCTGAGGGAGCAACTGGGCTTCTTCAATGGTTCGAGAGCATTGAGAATACTTTTCGCCACGTTCAATGTCCGGATAATCGCAAGGTCGAGTTTTCTTCGAGCGTGTTTCAGAAGAGGGCTCTTACATGGTGGAATGGGGTAATGAGAGACCGTGGTGCAGATGTTGCTCTAGCACAGACATGGGCTGAACTTAGAGCTCTTATGATGAGGGAGTTTTGTCCTCGTCATGAACAACGAGCGTTGGAGAAAGAGTTTGATGTTTTGAAGCAAGATAGTGGCGAGCACAGGGCATATACTGATAGGTTTGAGGAGTTGAGTCTGCTTTGCCCGACTATGGTTACCCCACTCGACAAGGCTATCGAAAGGTAGATCGACGGCCTGCCTGACTCGGTACAAGACATCATTACTGATAGTAACACTACCACACTCCGTCAGGCGATCGAGTTATCAACGACATTGACTGAGTCGCAGATTCGGAAGAATAAATTACACAGGAAGGTTGACAAGGGCAAGAAACAGTCGTCTGACAAGGAAGATAGCAAGAAAGGTCAAAACAAAAATGGGAAGGATTCTGGTTCATCGAAAAGAGCAAGGAAGCGTAAGGCTTCCCAAAACTATGCTGTCATTGCCCAAGCTAACCAGGCAGCTCCCAACCAACCCGCACAGCCTCCAGCGAAGAAGCTCTATTCAGAGAATGCACCTTTGTGCAATAGATGCAACAGTCACCATCAGCCGCAACATCAGTGTTGTTTCTGTACTAACTGTGGGAAGTCAGGTCATCTTGCCGATATTTGTCGGTTTGCTCAAAATCACGCAGTACAGAACCCGGCTCAACAATTTGCTCAGCCTCCTGCTCAGCAACAGGGTCAAGCTGCACGACCACACTACCCACCAGGTGCTTATTATAACTGTGGGGATCTGACCCACTACAGAAATCGGTGCCCAAGGCTAGCCAACCAGAATCAGAATGCCAATCAGAATCAGGCTCAGGCTCGAGGTCGAGTCTTCAACATGAACGCACAAGAGGCACAAGCTGATGATAATGTGGTGAACGGTACGTTCTTTATTAATAATCAGCCAGCATGTGTTCTTTTTTATTCGGGTGCCGATAAGAGTTTTGTGTCGTTATCTTTTGAACCATTGCTTCGAGTGTCTAGAACGAAACTAGGTAAACCATTGACAGTAGAAGTGGCGAGCGGTGAACCCATTGTTCTTGATTCTGTTCTCCGCAACTGCCAGTTGAACCTGAACAACCATCTTTTTCCTATTGACCTCACGCCTATGCAACTTGGAAGCTTCGACGTTATTGTGGGTATGGATTGGTTAGCCAAGTATCGCACAGAGATAGTGTGACACCCCAGGAAAACCAGTAAACGATACAACTTACCTAGCTTCCTCAGTAACCGCGTGCTAAATTTCGGGACGAAATTTCTTTCAAGTTGGGGATAATGTGACAACTCGAGTTTCCAAGATTCCACTTTCGCATTTATTGCACGTTCACTGTTTGTTTAGTTGTTTACTTGCACAATTGGTTGCGTTGTAACTGTATACGTTTTGGTTTGATAAAGTATATTGTGATTGTGCGTGGTTGTGTGTTATTTACGAAAGATGTGACAAATACATGAACTTGGTGATGAAACTATAAATTATATTGTGATGGGTGTGTTTTATGTAAAAGATAATACTTAAGGGTGTTTAGTGTTAATAGTGAAACCTTAACAACTCTTAACCCTAATCCCCTTCACTAATCACCACACAATCATCAGACGTACCTAAGATTCCTCTACAATTCTCTCTACAATCATTTGCTTCATCATTGGCACAAGCTCTCTATCATCACTCTTGATCCTTCTCTTTATCTAGAATCAATCCAAGGTAATTGTTTAATGATTGTTTGTTGTTATCAATTCTTGATTATGTGATTCATGTAAACCCTAGTTCTTCACATACTAGTTCTGTATTTACTGATTGAATTCTGATTATTGTGAAATGATGTTGATTAGTTGTGTAATCGTTTGCCTGATGTCAAGATACATGCTATGTTAGAATTGTTGATTGATAATTGGATTACAGATGTATGAAATTAGGGTTTTGATCGTACTCTCTACAAACGTAACTGTTCTATTGATTTTGTGCAATGATCCTTGGAATTCACGCATGATTGTAAACTCTGAGTTTTAGTTGATGCACATGTAATCCGAGTTTTATACTTGTGGCCTAGTCAGACTTTGTGATATGATATAAAGGTCCGAACTCTTTGTGATGTTATGTAATGTCCGAATTTCATATACTTGTGCTTGCTTGTCCGAATTTTGATTATACTGCCTTGTCCGAATTTTGATTGCACATGCCTTGTCCGAATTTTGATGGTGTAGCCTTGTCCGAATTTTATAAAGGACACAAGGTGTCCGAGTTTTGTAGGGGGAAGCCCCTGTCCGAGTTTGTAAGGGGGGAAGCCCCTGTCCGAGTTTTGGGTGATCATTGTCCGAATTTGTGTAAGGGATCAAAGGGGGTCCGAGTTTCATGGGGGGAGTAGGGTCCGACTTTTAGCATGAACATAAAGGTCCGACCTTTATTGACTTAGCAGGGTCCGAACTTTTGATTGGCACACAGGTGGTCCGAACTTTTAAGAGTTTAAGGGGGATGGTTTAATCCGAGTTTGTTAAGAGGATACTAGTCCGACCTTTATGTTGTTTGGTTGATCTGAGTTTTGTGATGCCGTAAGATTTGAGTTTCATGAATAATCTGTTGTCTGAGTTTTAGATTGAAAGCATGATCCGAATTTTAGTAATGTTACATGTTAATGCTTGAAAAGACTGAGTTTATTATGATGTCAAGGTCAAAACCCTGTATGAGGAACAACATGCTACTGTACTCTACTTTATGTGATTATATGATACTGTATACTACTGGATGATACTGTATGTATGAATAATCTTTCTCGTATCATTCTGTACACAATTATCACACAGAACACAATTGTTTGGATATCAAAGACTTGTAAACCCTAATTGAATACAAACACTTACATCGAGTTATGTGCAATGTACCATAGGTCGTGAGTAACGGACCTAACTATTAATTAACACTAGAAGCAATAACATACCGAGCAAACCAAGGTGAGTTCACACTTTTACTAAGGCATGGGATTCCCAGGGTTTGGGAATGGGATTGAAGGAATCAGATTTGAATAGATACTTGTACTTACACTGTTACTAGACTATCTACCATCGTCCTCGGATGCGCAGGATACATACGTAAAACCTATGTATACTTGTGTGACAACCCTCACTAAACCAGGTATCCGTACGACTTAATTAACTATTAATTGTTGCTTAATTACTGTGCTTAACTGAGATTCCTGATGAACTGCTACTTGACTGTTGATACTTGTACATATCTGCATCATACTTTGATTTCCGTCACTACATTATTTACTTACTGAACTCTAGTGACAAACATGATGCACAAAAGCACAGTAGCATTTGAACGGATAACCTATTGAACATGCTGATATAGCCAGCATCAGGCAGACACTACCTCTAAAGGCCTATATGAGCCAGAAATATTTTACTACACCCATAGTGTGTGTAGGCATACAAGGGTTGTATAACTGTGTCTCTAGGAATAAGATGTAATGATAGGATGTGCCTAAAACGTACTCTAAGCACGAAACACAGCACTTTTATCAACACACTAGCTTCTAGCTAACTAGTAAAGTGCCAAAACATGAGGAAATATTCCTGACACTTTGTAGAATAAATTGTGTCGCTAAAAATATTACTTACGACGCTTAAAAGATTACTTAAGCACTTTAACGGATTACTATCCAACCGAACAACCGGACTATACCCGGAACATGAAAATATTGCCAAAAGTATTGTTAGTCTTTTTCTGAGCCAGTTAGGGTCCCTGATTACCCTAACACCCGTCTTATAACGCATCATGCAACTAACGGAGTTAACCCCTAAAGTTAACCCACTTAATGTAACTAAACTCTAACTAAACAATTGAAAACGAACTGGATACCCCCCCCCCATCCTAGGATCGGCCAACCAAGAGGGAACACAAGGGTACACATTGTGATTATTTTAATGGTTATGTATAATATCTAGAAGACATATGGACTTATGGATAATGAGCTCAAGATTTGTCTATAAATATCACCACTTAACTCATGAGATTACACACCACCTATCACCAAAAATCACTCTCTCCCTTGCCCCTCCCACTCTCGGCCGAACATACATCCAACCACCCACCCATTTTCGAGTTCCATCTTTCACATTCCAAGTATCTACAAGCCTTAAGGGTCACGCATTAGGAGCTTTGAAGCAAGCGGAAGTGGAAGGACCTCGTTACTTAGCTTTTATCCACCGCATTTTCGCCTAGATTCTTCCCTAGCCCCGAGCTAGAGGTATAATGTTTAAAACTCACTCTCGAACGTATCTAAAGTGGTTAATATGATTTTTAACGGTTAAAGTGCGGAAACCCATCTTTTGAATCTTTAAAGTCTACTAAAACTTGAATTTTGTTGGTTAAAAGCTCATAACATGTGTAAAAGTTGTAGTATTTGAATATGTTGATTATTGAGGCCCGATCTACGTTGTGGTGGCTCTTATCATCGTTTAACCCGACTTTGTTAAGATCATAGATCTTGACATAAGCTTGTTTCTGTCGGTACGAGGGTTAAAAGGTGAAACTCCACCACACGAGAAACATGAACTTGTGTAAAAGTATTTGTGACAACCCTCTCAAAACCAGGTATCCGTACGACTTAATTAATTATTAATTATTGCCTAATTACTGTGCTTTACTGAGTTTGCTGATAAACTGCTACTTGATTGTTGGTACTTGTACATATCTGCATCATACTTTGATATTCCTGTCACTACACTACTTATTTGCTGAACCTTAGTGACAAACATGATGCACAAAAGCACAGTAGCACTAAACGGATACACAGTGAACATGCTGTATAGCCAGCATCAGGCAAACACTGCCTCTAAAGGCCTGAATGAGCCAGAATTATTTTACTACACCCATAGTGTGTGTAGGGATACAAGGGTTGTATGATTACGTCTCTAGGAATAAGATATAGAGATTTGGATGTGCCTAAAACATACTTTAAGCACGAACACAGCACTTTTATCAACACACTAGCTTCTAGCTAATTAATAAAGTGCCAAAATATGAGGAATTATTCCCGACACTTTGCAGAATAAATTGTGTCGCTAAA